>NW_028270176.1:40427882-40785382 GCF_037043375.1 Chiloscyllium plagiosum
ATGGGACTGAGTTCCATCTGGGGCCCACTGGCTGGTGCTTTTGGATCGGGTTTAAACTATCTTGACTGGGCCATATTAATCAAGAGATAATATCAGTGAGGAACACAAAAGTCCACAGGATCCTGGGAGAGATATGCAGCAGTGTCAAAAAGTGCCTGGCAAAGAACAACCAGTCAGGCTGTATCCGAGGAGAACTGGCTTCGACGTTTCGACCATAATCTGTTTATTATTACTGATGAAGAGCTTATGCTCAAAATGTCGAGTCTACTATTCCTTGGATGCTTCCTGAGAGTCTATGTTTTTTTTTCCAGTGCAAAACGTCTTGACTCTGATCTGCAGCATCTGCAGTCCTCACTTTCTCCTCGAGATCGGGAGCACCAGAATGAAGTATAGTAATTTTTAGGTAAGATCAGCGTGAAGAAAACATGAATAATTTATAAATCAGGATCACTGTGCACGTATGCAACTGGATGGAGTGTGCGGAGTGAGATGTGGAGTTATGGCCATTGCTTGGAAAAGTGACGTTGTGGATATAACAGAGTACGGTATGAAGGAAGGCTATGCCTAGGTTATAATTATTCCTGGATACCAGTTGGTTGGGAAAGATAGGAAAGGGAGAAAGCTGTGCAGGGTTTTGGGATTCATTTCGGTGCGAAAGGAACAAAGGGCAATGCAGCATAGAAATCGGCACTTCGTCCTCCAAGGTTTGCACCAAAACAATTTCCCTTCCGTAATAACTCTGTCTGCATTTACAGGATCCATACCCCTTCATTGCCTTCCTATTCATGTTTTCAAATATTTGGTTCTTGAATGCTGCTATTGTGTCTGCATTCACCACATCCTGTGGCAATGCGTTCCAAGCTCTCGTCATTTTGTGTGTAAAAAACATGTCTCGATCATGTTTTAAACTTTCCCGCTTGCTCTTTGAACCTGTGTGCCCAAATAATTGCCCCCGTCACCCTGGGATGAAAGCCTCTTTTCCACTCTATCCAAGCCAGTCATAATCACATCAGATCGCCCCATTATAAACGGAGTTCCAATGAAAACAAAACTTTTCATGGATATAAAATCCCCCATATCAGGGAACATTCTGATAAAACGTTTTCTGTGCTCTTTCCAAAGCGTTCACATCCTTGAGGTCGTGTGCCAACCTCAGTGGAGAAGTGGAGAAAGAAGATGGCAGAGGGGGCTGAGGAACAGAATATATTTGGCTCAAGATAAGGAACAGGAATTTGTGCAATCAAATTGGTCACCAACCAGTGGGAAGGATGCAGAGGAACAAGGCTGTAAGCAATTCACAGTGAAGTGCGAACAGTTTAGATACATTAGAACGGAAGATTTGAATTTTCAAAATATACACTGGAGTAATCGCATTATGAAGGGCAGAGCAAGGTAAGAATTGTGAGAGTGTGTTCAGGTAAATATTCTCCAACTATGTATTTACAGTATGTTAAATTTGAGGCTCTGCTAAACCAGAATCCTTGGAATATGGAGGCCCAAGCAGATCAATGAGTGGACACTTCGGGAAGAGTTTTCATTGTATCACAAATGTTAGGTTGTCCAAAGATACAGTCATGACTTTGGTTCATATCGCATGTATCACATCTGAAACAAACTGAAAAAAATGCATCTTCTTCTAAAACCACACGCTGTTATGAATTCGCAGTTGAGTTTTCAACTTGTACTAACAGAATGACGTCATTGAAAATTAACGTTCGAACAATTTGTTTGCCAATTTATCCGGTGCTGCTCTTTATAGTTACAAATCTATCAGCTTCGGCATATTGTTGCATATCACTCGGGCAGGTGGGATTTATAACCAGGCTACCTGGTTCAGAGGTAGGGACATTACTACTGCTGCTATCTAGCTACTTTCAGCCTGAGACTCAATGTGGCGTTCCATTCAGCATTGTGGTAAGTCCGTCCTGGGATTCCAAGCGGGGGTAGTGGTGGACGAAGTTCGTCATCAAGCACATGAAAGGAACGAAATGAATTTTGCATAAATTGTGAACATTTCCCAAATTATGTTATTACTGAGGAACTGCCATTCTGAATAATTTAATGCCTTTACTTTTAGAAATATCGTTGCTATCACTTCATACATTCAAAAGTCCATTATGTCGTAATGTTTATTGCTTTGTTTTTCACTTTTCCCCTAAATAGGTGAACTCAAGAATTTGTAGCTGGGTACCTTTTCACCTATGCTATCACAGTCTCGCGGAGTCCAAAACTAAAAAGCACAAGTGAAATGTGGGAGAGGAAAGATTTAACATAGAGGCATTGTATAACGCAGAGTGTGGTCCGTGCATGGAATGCGCTGCCAGAGGAAGTGGTGGACGCTGTAAACATTACAACATTTAAAGGACATCGGAATATGTTGGGTTTAGAGGGATGTGGTCCAAATACGAGAAAATCGGAGTGGATTAATTTCGGGTATCTGGTCAGTATGGATGAATTGGACCAAAGGCTCTTTTCTCTGACTTCATCTGTCTACTCATGGAAAAAGTGCCTTCCTAACCACCCTCGGTCTGCCGCTCATAACCTAAATGCCCTCCACCAGTTCGCATCTCAAAATTCACTGCTGCAAAGGTTAGAAGCCCATCCTTTCCAATCATTCCTCATAGTTCAGACACTTCAGGCACCATTTTATTTAAACTTCCTATGCACCTTCCCGAGTACAATCACATTCTTATGAAAATGTGATAACCAGAGCCTGTCACTCTCTCTCTTCACATTCTCTCTTATTCACTTATACCCTCTCCACCCATCTCTCTCTCTCTGTCGCTGTCTTGCCCCTGGTTTTCGAGGTGATGAAAGATAAATGCAGGTTGAATCTCCTTCTGCCCTGTTCCGTCAACCCTTGATGCCAGACATACGACGCCAGCTCCCACATTGATCATGCTTTGGCCTCGTCAAGAAAACAGACTTTTGTCCTTTAAAGTACAGTTCCGGTGCTGGTGGCCTTTTCTTACAGTGGTCGGGTTTGGACGCAAAACGCAAAAGGTGCAGCAGAGAGAGGAGACACTCAGGCCAACAGTGTGAGCAGAAGCCACATGACAGACTCTGATCCATTGACCCACTTTGTCCATGCACAGCATGTTCCAATCACTTCCCCTCTGCTTTCACTTCCATGGTCAGACTATTGGTCACGGCTTTTTACTGTGCTGAGACTTGGCCATCACATAGTTACCATAGAAAGAAATTGAGCCACTCACCACCTTTGGGTCCACGTCCCAATGGAGCTGCTAATTAATACCAGTGAAAATGGATCTCCTTCCCACTGGACTCTTCAAATGTGAAAAGTCAACTTGAATCTGATACCAACTGGATACTTCAATTGATTTGAGTGAACAAGGACCTTATTTCCATTAGACCATTCGGCAGAGATCTGTCAAGATTGGCTGCTTTCCCAATAGATAATCGACAGAGATCTCAAAACATGGATCTCCTCCCAAAAGGACCCTCCAATAGATAGCAATCAAGATGAGCAATCTTTCGAAAGGACTCTGCAGTAGAGACCAGTAAACATTAATCTCCGCCCCATTGGAGCCTTCAAGATACAACATAAACACAGGCCTCCTATCCACTGGCCCGTCTAATTCAGACCAATATTTGATTGTGTTTTTGAAGAGTTTTTAGTAAAGACGATCGACGAAGGTCGATGTTGTCTATATGGAGTTTAGAAATGTCTGAGACAAGTTTCCCTATGGTAGGCTGATTCATAGCATTACAGCATCTGGGATCCAGGAAACTCTAGTCAATTGGAAACCAATTTGACTTGATGGTAGGATGCAAGGTCTGCTCAGGGTCTTCTTTCAACTAGCAAACTTCTGATGCAAACCTCTAAACCACACTCAATCCCATGTTTCTGTATTGTGTGTGATAGCCTACTATGAGGAACCTTAACAAACTCCTTTCTTAAATCCAAATGCACCACATCAAGGATTTACCGTCATCCACCTGTTTGGTCACCAACTCAAACAACTCAATAAGCTTTGTGAGGCACGACCTACCCTTCATAAATAGTTTTGAGTTCTTCAGACTGAAGGCCTGTGACCAGCAATCTGGCAAGAGGATCAAACCTAGATTCGCTGTTGTTTATCGTTCATAAGAAGAATTTCGATGAGAAAACAGGAGGAATGGTTAGTAAGTAGAGCATAGAACATAGAAATTAGAACATTGCAGTTCAGTACAGGCCATCCAGCTTCGATGCTGCGCCGATCTCTGGATCCCATCTGAAGTCCATCTATCCGACGTTGTTCTAATTTAATTCATATGTTTATCCAATATCCATTTCAATGCACTTAAAGTTGGCGAGTCTACGACTGTTGCCGGCAGTGTGTTCCATGCCCCACTAATCTCTGAGTGAAGAGACGACCTCTGCCATTTGCCCAAGAAGTATCACCATTAAAATTAAAGCAATATCTTCTCGTTCCAGCCATCAGCATTCGAGGAAAAATGCTCTCATTGTCTACCCTATCTAACCCTCTATACTGAAAGTGTAAATTAAGTCACCTCGCAACGTTCTTTTCTCTGACAAAAACAACAAAAGGTCATTCAGCCTTTCCTCGTAAGAACTTCCCTCCACACCATGCAAAATCCTCGTAAACCTCCTCTGAAGTTTCTCCAAAGCTATCACATTCTTCCGATGATGCAGTGACCAGAACTGGACGCACCAGAGATTTGTACAGCTGCAGCATGACTTAATAGTTCGGAAACTCAATTCGTCTAGCAATAAAAGCTAACACGACATATGCCTTATTAACAACTCTATCAAACTGGGTAGCAACTTTCAAGGGTCTATGTATAGGGACACCGAGGTCTCTCTGCCCATCTACACTACCAGGATTCATTCCATTAGCACATTGTTCATCATTCCTGTTACTCCTTCCCAAATGAATCACCTCATAATTTTCCAAATTAAACTCCATTTGCCAACTCTCAGTCCAGCTCTGCATCTTATCTATGTCCCTCTGTAACCTGCAGCATCTATAAACAGTATCCACAACTCCAGCGACCTTACGTTCGTACGGAAATTTACTAACCGATTCTTCGACGCCATCATCAGGATCACTTACAAAAATTACAAAGAATAGTGGACCAAAACAGATCCTTACGGTACACCACGAGTAAGTGAACTACAGGATGAACTTTTCCAGTCAACCACCACCCTCTCTCTTCTTTAAATTATCAAACATCTGATGCAAACCTCTCACCCACCCTAATTCCCATGCTTCTGCATTTTGTGCAATAGCCTACTATGAGGAACTTTACCAAACGCCTTTCTAAAATCCAATTGCACCACATCAAATGATTTACTGTCATCCACATGTTTGGTCACTAACTCAAAGAACTCAATAAGCATTGTGAGGCACGACCCTTCATAAACCGTGTTGAGCATCCATAATTAAATTGTTCCTGCCCAGGTGATTATAAATCCTGTTTCTTATATCCTTTACCCACAATCGAAGTAAGGCTCACTGGCACATAATTACCAGTGTTTTCTCTCCTCCCATTCTTAAAGAACGGAACAACTTATACTGTCCTCCAGTTTTCTGGCACTTGGATATGGGAGCAACGTTTACTATCCTTCAGTCTTCTGGCGCTTTTCCTTTAGATAATGACACCATAAGAAAAAAGTCAAAGGCTTTGCAATCACCTCCATGTCTTCCAGAGAATCCTTTGATTAGTCCCAATCAGCCCAGGGAAACGTATTTATTTTGACACTTCACCGACTTGCGAACACCTCCACCTTGCGAACGTCAATCCCGTCTGGTCTAGTAACCTGTGTCAAAGCATAATCCTCGACAACGTTGTATTTTTTGCAATGTGAACACGAAGGAAAAATATGTATTTAACGCTTCTCTATCTCCTGCGACTCCATGCACAAATTCCCACGACTATCCTTTTCTTGCCCGACTGTTTCTCTCATCATTCTTGTAGTACTGATGTACGAATAGAATGCTTTACCGATTTCCTGTATTCCACATGCAACGATTTCTCATGTTCCCTCCTGGCTATAGAACAAGTTTTTAGCTGACATCAAAATTGGTGATGTAGTGGACAGTGACTGCGACAGACAAGTGTGCAATGACATTTGATCAGCTGGGCCAGTTGGTGAAGAAATGGCAGATGGAGGTTAATTTTGATAAATGTTATTTGTTAAGACATCCAGAGCAGAATTTGCACAATTGATGATAGAGCCATGGATAGTATCGTTGAATAGAAAGGTAGAGCAATGCATGTACACAGATTCTTTGGTACAGGTAGACAGATAGTTTAAAAAAGAAGTTGGCACGCTCAGCTTCACTGGTCAGAACAGGGCGTACAGGTTACATCTGTACAATATATTGGTCGTGCTACATTTCGGGCCATCCTGTCAGAGGAACGATTTATTTAATTGGATCGGATAAAAATAGGTGGAACAGGGATGTTCCTGAGGTTAGAGGTTATGAATTGTAAGGATAGGATGAATATGCTGAGACACTTTTCCATAAAATGCAGGAGACAGATGGGTAACCTTACAGAGGTTTATGGAATCAAAGGAGTCGTAGATAAAGTGTTAGTCGAATTTTTTTTCCCATTGTATGAGACTCCAGTACCAGGGGGAATAGGTTAAACATGAGAGGGGAAAGATTTAGAAAGGAGCTGAATAGCAAATGTTTCACGCAGATGTTCGTGACTATTTGAATCAGCTGCGAGAGGAAGTGTTAAAGGCGAGAACAACTAGTATATTTAAATGATATTTGGACAGGTGCATACACAGGAAGTGTTTAGAGGGATTTGGGCTAATTAAAGGCAAATTGCAATTGTTTAGATTTAGAAAATCCGTCGGCATGGTCAAATTGAGCTGAAGGTCATGTTTCCATGCTGTCTACCTTTCTGACTCGATTATGATTACAAATGAGTCTACTTCCCACTGGACTCTCCAATAGAGACAAGTAAGCATGAAACTCCTTCGACAAGAATCTCCAATACAGCCCAACAAACATATCATTTTCTTCTCTACTCGATGTTCCAATAAAGATAATTAAAAATGGACATCCTTCCTCTCGGATCATCCAGTAGAGACCTAGTATTCTCCCAACTGGACCATCCAAATGACAACATTCAACAGAGACTTCTTTTAATCTAGGTGCTCCAGAAGAGACGAGTAAATGTGAGTGTTCTACCTTTTGGACGCTTCAGAAGAAGCCGTGAAGGATGAATCTTTTTCACACAGGAGTATCCAATACTTGACCTTCAATCCTCACATTCTCTGCAAAATGTGCGTCTCTTATTTCAATCTCCAACACATAGCCCAATACGTCATTGCCTCTGTTCCTTTATCACAGAAAACCTAATTTTTTACGTCCACCTCCTGAATCCACGATTCCCATGCCCTCTCCCAGCGTTCTGAATTCACGAACCATGAAGCTCAATTTGTTTTGCATGCAGTTGCCCTCCCGCTGTCTTAAGCAAAATGCCTTTCGAGACTGACCTCAGAACACCCTATTCTGCAAGCCGAATAACATAGAAGCAAAAGAGAAGTGTTCAGCCACGTGACGGTTCGGTTGGTTGGTGCACGTGCCCCAGATATTTTCTCTGAAATAATCGGATATTTGGGGTCGGTCTCCCCGATGTACAGGAGACCCAATCAGGTGCAATGGATAAAGTGGATAACATTTGTGGAGAGACAGCTAAATTGTAGTCGGATGTGGAAGCGTCCATTGGGGCATTGAATGGAGGTGTGGGGGAGATGTGGGTGCAGGTATTTCACTCTATGTGCTGCCAGGCGAATGTGCCAAGATTCGGGCGAGGGTTGTTGGGGGTATGTGGATCTGGCAAGGCTTTGGGAATGGTCTCTCCGAAAAGCTGATAATGGTAGTGAGGGAAATTAATACCGAGTGGTGGGTTGTGTTTGAAGGTGGTGGAAGTGGTGGAGGATGGTTCAATGTGTCTGGAGGTTGTAGGGTGGAAGGTGAGCACGGAAAGTTCTGTGCTTATTGCGATTGGGATGGATGGGACTTCAAGGGCGAAGGTGCGGGAAGTGGAGGAGATGCGCTCGAGGGAACAGTCGAAAAGGTGAGAGGAGAATTTATGATCACTGAAGGTGGAGGCCATCAGCAATTTTCTATGGTGGAATTTGTTATTCTGCGAACAGATGCGGTGGAGGAGAAGGAAATCTGCGAATGGGAGATCTGGGTATCTCTCGTTCACAGCCTCCAACCTTGTCATTCGCGAATCCCTTACTACCTCATTCTACTTTCTACTGAAGATTCACAAACCTGACTTCCCAGGTCGACTCATTGTCTCAGTAAGCTCCTGTCCCACTGAACACATCCCTGCATACCTTGACACCCTCCTGTCCTCCATCGTCCAGCAAATCCGCATCTACATTCGGCCCTTCACCTCCTACAAAACGTTCCTTTCCCCGGCCCCCAACGCCTTAAATTCATCATGAGCATGCAATTTGGGTACACAGCTACACGCCATCACAAAGGCCTCCAAACCCATCATTTCTTCCTTGCACAACGACCCAACTAGTACCGTTCCACTGACACAGTCGTTCGCCTCACCCTTAACAACATCTTCCAATACTCCCACTTGATCCAAACCAAATGGGTATCCATGGGCATCCGCATGGGTGCCAGCTTCTTTGTCGGATGCACGAGACAGTCCATCTTGGGCAGTGACACCGCCATCATCCACCACGTTTTCCTCTGGTACATCACTGAAAGTGTCAACACTAAATTGTGCTTCAACGAGGAGGTTGAACAGTTCATCAACATCAACAATATATTTTACTCTTACCTCAAATTCATCTGAAACCTCTCGCACACCTTCTTCTCGTCCTGGGCATTATCATCTCCAGTTCTGGTGACCGACTAACCACGGACATCTAATCCAAACTGTTCATCCACAAATGCCATGGACTGTGTCTGGTACACACGATGTGGCCTCCTCGACATCAGGGAAACATTCATATCATTTAAGTGAACACCTACGACATCCACACCAATCAACCTGACGGCCTTATGGCTGAACCTTCCAACTCTCCCTTGCACTCCACCAAGGATGTGCAGGTCCTGGGTTTTCTCCATCTCCAAACGTTAACTACCCAATACCTTGAAGTTGAACTTCAAATCTTCTGCCTTGGGACCCTGCAACCACACAGGATTAATGTAAATTTTACCAGCTTCCTAATTTCCCCTTTTCCCAACTTATCCCAGTCCCAAGTCTCCAACTCAAGCTTCTTGATCTTTCCCATCATCTATTCCATCTATCCACTCCACCCTCCTCGCCAATATATCACCTTCTTCCACACATTCATTTACATATTGCATTCTCAGCTATCTTGACCCAGGCCCACCCCGTATTAGTCTCTCATAGTTGGCCCACACCCTCATTCCTGATAATGGGCTATTGGCCGAAATGTCGATTATCCTGAACCTCGGATACTGGCCGACCTGCTGGGCTTTTCCAGCACCACTATCTTCCACAAACAAATAATGTGGAATCTGAATATAGCTTCTAGTCAGTCCACATAGTGGAATACATGAGTAATATTCCAATAAATCAAGAGAGTGACGGGGCAAAACTTGGTATTGTCGCCATCACCATGCAGAACATGCTGGAAAAACTGAATGGGATGAATGTGGTAAAATCATCTGGACCAGTTCGACAACATCCCAGACTTCTGAGTGAGACAGATGATGTCATACTGGAGCTGTTCCTGCAGATCATTCAGGAATGATAACAATTCCAGACAGACCAGAAGATCGATGACGTGACACATCAGATTAAAACGGGAGTAAGACAAAATGTGCAAAATTTAAGATCCATTAGACTAAACTCCGTTGTGCCTAAGACTCTGGCACCCATTGTTAAGAATGAGTTTGCTGAACACTTGGACGTTTATGGCAACATAGTGCAAAATCAGGATGGCTTCATCAAGGGGACGCCTTGCCTGAGAAATCTGCGAGTATTCTTTGACGAAGTAATGAGCAGGTTAGACCAAGGAGTGTTAAAGGATGTTTTTTTCCTGGACTTCAAGGACGCCTTTGACAAGGTACAACAAAGGAGGCTACGTCAAAAGATAAAGGCCCATGGTGTTAATGCAATGTCGGAACATGGATAGAAGTTTATCTGGCAGGAAGCGGAGAGGGGAAATAAAAACGGTCCTTCAAAGGATGGCAGCCAGCGAGAAACGGTGCACTGCAAAGCTCAGTGTTGGCACGACGACATTTTACATTATACATGAACGATGTAGATAAAGGAACGGACGGCATTCTGGCGAAATTTGCAAAATAAATAAATGGAGGCGGGGGACAGGAAGCGTTGAGAAGGAGGTGAGGCTGCAGAAGGCATTATACCAGTTAGAGATTGTTCAAGAAAGTGGCACATGGAAGGCAACATGGGAATGTGAGCGGACATGCGCTTTGGTAAGAAGTACAGAGAGATGGAATATTTTCTAACTGGAAGCAAATTCAGCAGCCTGCATTGCAAAGAGACTTGGGCGCTCGAGCCCCTAGATTCTCTCGAGGTTATCTTGCAATCTGAGTCACTGGTTAGGAAAGCAAATGTATCGAAGCTATTTATTTTTTAAGGACTTGAATATAAAAACAGGGGTGCCCGTCTGAGGCGCTATAAGGGAATGTTCTGACAACATTTCGACCATTGTACGCAATTTTAGTCTCCATATCTCAGCAAGGCTGCATTGGCACAGGAGTGTGCTCAGAGAAGATATATGAGAATAATCCGAGGCATGAAAAGCTGAACATATGAATAATGTTTGAGGAGTTTGGGTCTATTCTCGATGGAGTTTAGAAGGATGACACAGGATCTAATTAGAACATATAGAATACTGAATGATCTGCTCAAAGTAGCTGCTGGCAAGCTGTACCCATTGCTAAGAGATACTAGGACTCTGGGGCACAGGTTTAGAGTCAAGGGAAGACCGATTATAATGGAGAGAGGAGCAATTTCTTTAGTCAGAGAGTGGCGAATCTATGAAATCCGTTGCCACAGAAGACAGTGAATTCCAGATCATTGTGTATAATTAAGAATGAGATAGAAAGATTCCTGCATGTCATGGTGATCAAGGGCTTCTAGGAAAAAACAACGTTTGAGAAACTTTCAGCCGTAATAGAATAGTGGAGCAGACTCAATGTGCTGAATATCCTAATTTGTACTTCTATGTCTTTTGGTTTTATTGTCAAAGTAGCTCTGTCCTCCCCTCTTCCTTTGCGTCCTGCTGCCGATTAACATTTCGTCTCTGCATCGGTAATCTTCTGGCCCTTCTGTCCTATCCATCTCTGCTCCCTCCATCCCACCATCAACAGCAGAGCTTTCAGACGTCCAGATCGTGCTCTCTGACCTCAGGTCATTCATTCCTTACTTTCCAGATTGTTGTGCAATTGAACATGCTGCTCATTCACCTCGCTTTTCTTTCACTATTACTTTACTATTTCTAATAGTAGATCTCGAGTGGCCTGTACCATGAGTTGGTTCAAGAGCATATTGATTCAGCAAACGATTTTCTGTCAACTGGGTTGACTGTTTTTCCGAGTATTTGTGAAAAGGTGATACTGACGAGTGTGCAAACTCTAATACAGACAGAGGTCACTGGGCCGATTGTGACAGTGAATAAAATTCATCCAATTTCTCTCAGTTGTTCAGCTCTTCATGTAAAACTCTGCAATCATTCCCTTTTGAGCTCATTCTCCATTTTGAAACTTGCTTTTGAATCTGTTTCAACTCAAATTGCAGACAGTTATCATGAATTCAATGTCTCAAAAATTCCCTTCTTCTGACATTTCCTTTAGACCCTTTGTTAAAAAGTGATGCACCTTAATTACTGGCTGCCCTGCCTCTTGAAAATTTTCCCCTGTATTTACTACATCACGTTTCGCTAATTTGAACTCATCATGGAATTTGAGCGGACAACGTGGTGCTGGCAAATCAGAACAGGTCACATCGCATCCATTGAGCAGGAATGCTGCCGTATCTGACATAAGCCCTTCATCAGGAATGAAGCTTGTGGGCTGAGAAATAAATGGGAGGAGTGGGGTGTGGGAAAGGTGGCTGAGAACGTGAGAGTTAGATGAAGGTGTGGGTGGAAGTCATAATTCGGGGGGATGAGTGGAGCGGACAGGTGAGAAGGAAGATGGACAGGTCGGACTGGTCAAGAAGGTAATGCTGGGATAAGTTTGGTGAGGGCCTTGAATGCTGCCTAAACTGATGTGCTTTTCTAGCATTGCAGTCTCGATTCTGATCTCCAACATCTAGAGTTCTCATTTTCTCGTGCATCATAGTATTAGGCATGTTTACAGCACAGCAGAGAAAGAAATCGAATATCAAGTACATGCTGTCCTTTCGTGGAGTGATCCAGTTACTCCCACTCTTTCCCTACTCTCTCGCAAGAGTCTTACCGGTTAATATCCATCCAGAGTCCATACAACCTACCATTGCAACAGTTAATTGACTCCACTTGCATGACCTGAATGACACTAATTTCCAAGTCATTACAATCGCACTTTAAAACAACTTTCTTCCTCTCATTCCGCATCTGTTGCCCAACAAAATATCTTCTCAATTAGAACTCGGGTGTTTGTCTCCACAGGAATTTTATGCTTGTCAATTTACTCAAATTGTCACAGATTAATGCAACTTCGGCGGGCAGAATGGTCAGGATGGGTGTGGGTATAATTTGCCCGCTTGTTGGTTCTCTCATTACCCCACACAATTGCAGGCCATCAGCCGAATCAGGTGGAAATGGACAACCTTCCTCAGTAGAGATGCTCTTGAGCAACTCTTGATATTGCGGATTGAGGTCCCTGACCGAGATTTTATCCAGCATCCTTCCCACTCTCAGTGCTCCCTTCAAGAACAGTGTGGAGGGGAAATTAATGATCATGTGAGTTTAGAGGCGAAGGCGGTGCTATGTGGTGACCAGCGGAACGTTTCCTTCCCATTTTTGACCCGCTGTTATGAGACTTTATTGTTTGCATTGCTAATGTTGAGGTTTCCGAGATGATCTCCCTTCCGACTGTGTAGGTCATTTTGTTGATACACCTGCTCAGTCTATCTCGCCAGTTCAAAACAGAATGAGAGAACAATTCTTGGCATACGTCACACCTTAGAAACAGCTGATGCAGCAGGATTCAGTTTCTGATCTTCGAGTGCAGGCTTCTGTGTTTTGGAGAAAGTGACTGACACTTTTCCATCACTGTGCTGTTTTTGCTATAAAAAATAATGCCAGTACCAGTGTACGGTCTCATACTATACTGTAAGGTTTGAGGGTTCAAAATTTTCTCCGATCTCTGTAACTGACATCCCTTTCTCTGAGCACGGTCTGCTACTCAATCAGATTCAGTTCAAACTTTGACTTATCTTTGAGATTGTCATGAGCCCCAAACCTTCCACGTCACAAATACCAGACATTAAAAATCTCAACAATGTCTTCGGAACTTCAAATGTGACCATATCAGTATTGTCCTGGTCCAACATTTAGGCACTGCTTTCGGTAAATTCCAAATTATCTCAAATTCTGCTGCCCGAATCCAAACTCTCACCAAGTCCCATTTCGCCATCCTGCACCTGTTTTCATTCTGCTCATAGTTCAGCAACATCTCGATTTTCAAATTCTTATCCTTGTTATTAAATCCCTCATTGACCTTAGCCTCCCTATCTTTGTGACCTCTTCCAAATGCCTCACTCAGTATACTCAGAAACCTTGGATATATGGTGCTCTATTCCTTCATTCAAATAATTGACAAATATTATGGAATGCTAATGACTCAGCGCAGATCATTGGTGATACGACTGTTCACATCTTGCAATTATAGGACGCAGTAACCCTTCTCTCTGTTACTAGCGCCAACATTATACCTGACCGAAGTTAATTACTTTAATTCCATATGTTTCCAAGTGGATGAAGTGTCTCTAATCAGAGAACCATTGGAACAATGAGATAAAGTATGCCACTCAGCACTTCACACCTGTTCTGTAATTTAATTCGACCATGGCTGATCATCCAATTCAGTTTCCTGGTCCCTCTTTCTCCCCAAATCTTTTGATCTGCTTAGACGTAAGAGCGATATCGAGCTCTTTCTTCAAAACATACGATGCTTTGGGCTCATACAAGAACACAAGTTGCGGGAAAGGCTCGTCAGGTCTGACAACATCTGTGAAGAGAAATTAGCGTTAAAATTTCGGGTCCGTTGACTCCTCCTCAGAACTCACTGCAGCTCAGAAAATATCAGTTTAAATGTGGAAAATAGGTTGTTTGGATGCAGAAAGGAGTAATCCATAATTGGAAAGAGAGACCAAAAGGAGGGAAGAAGTATTGGAAAGACAAAACAATGGGTAATTATGTGGTAAATAGATTGTAAAAAAACTTTTAAGGGAGACTGGTAGTGACTTACAACAGGGGGTGTGTATTTAAGTGTGTATGTGACGACAAGGCCTGATCTGTGAGTTTGGGGTTTAGGGCATGGGAGAACTCTACGCCGGAAAATTATTGAACACAATATTGAGTACAGACGTATGCACGCCCCCAACAGTAAAATGAGTTGTTTTTCCAGCCTGCGATGATCTTCATTGGAACATTTCAACATGCTTGAAACAGAAACACTAATAATTGAACTGGGTTATGCATTAATGTGGCAGGCAACTGGAAGTTCGGGGCTATTTTTTTGTGGGAAGCATGAAACCACATTGTGAGCAGGAAATGCTGTAGACCAGATTGTTCGAAATGCAGATAAGCTGATGTTTCACCGAGATGCTATGTTTGGAACCTTGGATACTGAGGAGAGATGACATCAATGGGCAGATGTTGCACTGTTGGCTGTTGCGGGGGTAGCTGCCATGGAGGTGTGGTGGTATATTGGAAGTGAAGGGAGAGTGGACCAGACAGTTCTGGAGATGGTCCCTATTGTGTGTCATCTTCAAATATGCGTAGAGTCAGTTGCTTCAATCGTCCAAGTCATAAACAAATGTTTTAAGCAGTTGTGATGGCAACACTAATCTCTGTGGAACTCGACTGGTTACTGGTCACCAACGTGAAAAAAAAAATTCTCTGCACTTACTGTTTCTTGTTCAATCACTAACTATTTATTCACAACAACACGCTACCAGCAACACTGTAGTCTTTTAACCCAATTGGGCTTCCAATTACAAGACATCTACTGACTTCCGTCTGTGAGAAACAGAGCACACAGTATAATAAATTTCAGTCCAAGTGAAATTCTGAAGCAACGAATGTTATTGAAATGTTCTTGCAAGAAGGGGTGTCTCGGAACTGGGCACTCCGATCCAGAAATTACTCCACAATTTATACGGTTTAATACTCGGTACTTCCCCGTTTAACTCATTGTCCTTCAAACCTACCAATATTCCTTTTGTGTTCTGACCCTGCCGAGCTGCCTAGCTGCGCTCTGCCCTTGTTTACTTTTCCTAATACTTTTCAATTTGACTGTGGGAATTGCAAACACCTTTTCACTTGTCGCCATTTGTTTCAGAACAGAAATGCCCAGATTCTTGAAAGGCTTATGCGTAAACTTAATACCCATTTCACTATGCAATGTTTTGTAACAACTCTCAGTTCATTCCTCAACTGATGCCCTGTCTTGCAATGTATTAATGTTACTCATCAGGATTATATAAGAATAAAGTACAACTATTGTACCTCTTATATCCATTCTTTGTAATGATCAACAAAATTGTGTAAGTAGATCTTTCCATTCTACAGGCTTTAAATACTCAAGCACGGCTTCATTCTATCAAGCTTGTTCCAGAACATGAGGGATTTATGTTTTTGTGAACTGTGTACTGCCCTGTAATTGTCCATTAAATATTCCATTCACGTCAGCTGTCCATCTCTGTCTAGTTTGGCAAAGCTTCCTCCGGTAAACAATTTTTAAACATTGCTTGGCAGACTGTGACATCGTTGACAGATCAGTCAGTTTTCACTAACTGGTCCATGCACATACAAAATCATTATTTGAAATTGTTTTATTTATATTTGTTAATTTATGATTCCTGCAGATTCCTCTCCTTCATCACTGATATTTTGAATGTCTATGTTCTGATCATCCAAAGCCACGTTAGAGTGTTGAATCATTGACACGGTGAACGGTTTAACACACATTTCTTTTTGTTGTTCTGTTTCAGTTACAGTAAATTTAGCAGCAATATGCATCATGTCCTTTGGAAAATGTGGACTTCAACTTGTACCACCCGGCACTTGCTGGCTATGTCAATGGCAGATCTACTACTTGTTTTCACAGAAGTCATAATGTGGCGGATGACATATTACTATTTCCCATCATCTTTCTTTCTCATTTCACCGGTGTACATTGTTATCCATTATTTGCGTTGTGCAACAATTGAATGCTCAGTCTAGTTAACCGTTACTTTTACCTTTGATAGGTTTGCAGCCATTTGTTGTCAAGAGTTTAAGGGGGAAGTATTGCACTGAGAGAATAGGAGCTCTGGTTCTGGCAATGACCGGTGTTCTCCTGTTTAATACAAAAAAACTCACTACTTTATACAGGAACCTGGAGTGGTAATAGACAATGTGCCATGGTTCTGCTATGTAAAACCAAGTTATAATACTGATCATTGTTGGGTGTTATTTAATTATTTGGACATAGTTTTAACCCCATTCTTCCAATTGGTTTTAATTTGTATGCTGAACACTCTGAACATTCGACATATTTTAGTGAGTAGCCACATCCATCAGAGACTGAGATATCAGAGCTCCAAAGATAATTACAAAGATGCAGAAATGGAGAGCAGGAGGAGGTCTGTGATTTTACTCTTCAGCTTATCTGGCAGCTTTATTCTTTTGTGCATGTTGCGTGTTACATATTTCTTATGTTTTAGCATTCCAGGAACAACAACAAGGGATTACAAAAGTTCTGGATTCATACTACAAAGGGTCGGATTCATGCTGTGAAATTTAAGTTGCAGCACATACACGTTGATAAATGGAGCAACTCAGTCCAATTCTAGAGAGCAGCTCAGGAGTGCAATGGAGTATCCCATCAAAACATTGCTTCTACTGATTAAGAAACAGCGCAAATGAGAGAATCCGAAAGATTTTTCCCGGTGTTTGTTTAATCCATTAGCGGCAAATACACCGTAGATTCCCACTCAAATGCGTGACAAAGAGCTACGGAAGGCCATCCGAAAGTTGAACGACCCATCAACATTGTTACCCACATCAAGCCTTTCTGTTATCATTTGCAAAGCCTTCAGCAAATTTGTTGTATACGAATTACATTTTGGAAATATTGTTTCCATTTAAGCTGTCGCACTCCACCTGACGAGCAATTCGATCCTGAATCAAAGTTTCCATAAAACTTCTGCAGTTTTTTAAACTGTCTGGCCTGTAATTTTTAGTCTTCATGTTGCAATCTTCCACGAGCAATGCAGTTGCAATATTATAGTCGAAAAGTACGGTGCTGGAAAAGCACGGCCCGTTAAGCAATATCCGAGAAATAGGAGTATCGACGTTTTGAGCAGAAGCCCTTCATCAGGAATGAGGCATTTCCAGCACCCCACTTTATGACATTGATATTCAGCACCTGAAATACTCACTTTTTTTCCTCTCATGCTCCTCTGATTTTGTCTGACTGGCTGTGCCTTTCCAGCACCACACTTTTCAACTGTGATCGCCAGCATCTGCAGTCCTCACTTTGTCTTAGTTGAAATATTATAGTCTTCTGGTAATGCCTCCACCCCTGAATCTCAGAAAATAGGAATATTGCATCAAATGCTTCTATACTCCTTATTCTCTAAAAAGCCTTTAATGCGTTTCATCCAGACTCGGTATCTTGCCAAATGTACATTGAAAATATTATCCAATAAAATTCAAAATGTCATGATGCATAGATTTCTATGGTCACCGTGACATAATTATCTTTTCCCTCTTTGGTTAATGGTCGCTTTCAAATGAATACAATAGAAAACTACAAAAAATGTTCCTTGCAAACACGCACAGTTGTTTAAATTCGATAAACACTAATCATATAAAGCGTATTTCCACCTTTGAGCTGCACATGAAAACTACCCTTTAGAATAGCGGAAAGTTCCAACTAAAATGTAAATCCACCCAAAACGCAAACCTAGCTATAAATTAAACATAATTGCGAATTGAACTGATGTCCAAAATGGTAAATCTCGCTCCAATTCTACTCTGTACCTCAAATTAATATTTGTATTCATCCAACTCACTATTTTAAATTTGCGTGAAATGTACCGATAGTCTCAAACCGAACTCCATTCCTGCACACCCTGATACTGCCAGGCAACTCTTCTGGTGTGGGCCTCGGTCAGGGAATCAGAGTAAATTGCACATATTTGTATATGTATTCTTTGAGAGATGTCGCAAACTAGATGAGGGTCATGTATGTGGAACAATGAGGGCAAAACTCAGTGTCAGTTCTCATGGAAAGCATTCGAAGTCGATTGGATTTCCATATTTCTCCGTAAATAGAATATTTGAGGAATTTTTTGGAAGTAACAGTCACAGAGATTAAAGTCGTTTGCAGAGTGTTTGGCTTATGCTGGAGATTTCACTTGGACGTCTGAGAGTCTGCTGTTCAAGCAGTAGCTCTCCTTATCACAGTTAAACTACTTGTACATAGAACATAGAACATAGATGAATACAGCGCAGTACAGGCCCTTTGGCCCTCGATGTTACGCCGATCCAAGCCCACCCAACCTACACTAGCCCACTCAAGCCCACTACTTGTAATGGGATACAAATAAATTAAAACTGAACGCCTCCACTGAGTCTGCTCTGGTCCGTTAATTATGTCAGAAGGACTTAATTCCAAGACAAAACACAATTTTCTGTTTAATTTCCTTTTGATCAGAACAATCTCAAGCTGCAAAAGTATATTATGGATATATTCTAGATCTTAATTATTGATTATATATTTTTTTTAAAATGGTGTGCACTGTAATATTCCATTTGTCCACCATGAAGCATGATGCGGGTCGTTGATTTGGGTGAATTTAACTTTCCCTGCACTGTTTGCGTCTTACTTCGTTCTAGAGACTTGGATGGGGCAGATATTACAAGGATAATTCAGGAGGCATTCTTGACACATGATGCATACGCTCCAACAAGGGAGTCGTTTGTACTGGGCTTCAATTTGGAAAATGAGTCCGATTAGGTGAGTGAAAGTGCAACACATAAAAATTTCGGGAGTAGTGACCATGATGTCGTGAGTTTTAACATACTCTTGCAAAGGGATATTTGCAGTCTTTTCGTGAAGGAGTTAAATCGAGGGCAGGCAAACTACAACAATATTAGGCAAGAGCTGTGCAATTTTGATTGGAGCCATCTGCTTGAAGGTAAATTCATATTGGACATGTGGGAGTGTTTCAATGGTCAGTTTGAAGACTTCAGCAGATGCGCACTCCTTCGAGAATGAAGGACAGGGACGTGATTTCCGTGAACCATGGACGAAGTGTTGGGAGGACAAGATGTGGCTGTACAGAACAATTGTTCGGGAATTTTTGGAATATTCCGTGTGATTCCGGTCTCCTTCCCGGCGGAAGAATATTGTGAAACTATAACACATGCAGAAAAGGTTTTCAAGGATGTTGCCAAGTTTGGAGGTTTTGAGCTATTGGAAGAGGCTGACCAGGCTGCGGCTGTTTTCCGTTCAGCGTCGGAGGCTGAGGGGTGACCAGATAGAGGTTTAGAAAATAACCAGGGAAATGAATAGGATGAATACACAAGGTTTTTTTTTCACTGGGTGTGTGTGGGGAGGAGGGGGTGAGGGATGTCAGGAACTGGAGGGCATCGGTTCAGGGCGAGAGGGGAAAGATATAAAAGGTACCTAAGGGGCAACTTTTTCATGCAGAAGGTGGTGCGCGTGTGGAATGAGCTGCCAGAGGAAGTGCTGGCAAAATTTCTACATTAAAAAGGCATTTGCATGGGTTAATCAATAAAAAGAGTTTAGGCAGTTATTGGTAAAGTGTTGGAAAATGGGACTAGATTAGATTAAGATATCTGGTCAGCATGGGCGCGTTGCAGAGAAGGATTTGTTTCCATGCCCTACATCTCTATGACTCCTTAACGTTCTGACCAAGGGTGTTATTATCTTGGTTAAAAAGATAAAGCAAACACTTCGAAGACCCAGGAGAAAAAGAGTTGATGAAGCCCTTGAAGTGTATAGCATACATAAAAAAAGAGGATAGCTGGGGAAAGCGTTGGTCCACTCAAAGATAAATGAGGGATCATATGTATGGAACCTGGAGAGGTAGATGAAAGACGAAATGAATACTTCATGTTGGGATCCATCAAAGAGACAGAATTGGAGGAAGATGATCTCAGGGAAGGGGGTGTCGAATTTCAACGCCAAGGTTCGATTAAAATGGAAGAGGTGATGTGCAACTTAAAAAATATCAACTTCGATAAGTCCCAAGGCCCAGGTGGGATCTATCTGAGAAGGTTAAGGAAGGCAACACAAAAAAAAATGCTGTCCTATTTACTGCCCTCTTTTTGTCCTCCTTGGCCGGATGTGGAGTTCCGGAAGACTGGACAATCACCAATGTTGTCTCATTGTTTAAGGAGGGTAGCAGCAATAATTGAGCAAATTACAGCTCCTTGAACAGCACATCGGTGATAGGGCCATCTATGGAAACGATGCTCAAGGACAACATCTATATGTATTTAGAAACAAATTAATTTATTAGCGAGACAGGGCTTAGTTTTGAACGTGAAGTCATGCCTCAATAATAGATATAGTTTTTATTGAGCAGATAACAAAGATGATTGATAAGGCAAAACTGATTCATGTTGTCGACATGGACTTCAACAAAGGCTTTGACAAATTCTGTCCTGGCTTACTAGTGCAGAACATTAAGTGCTGAATTTTCGAAGGTAAAGTATAAGTCGAAATGACACAGAGAATGGCAGACCCTGCAGGAGTATTGATGTGCAGCGGGATCTGGGTACGCAGTTCCACGAATCACTCAAGGTTGTAACACAGATCGATAAGGTGGTTAAAATGGGCCATGACACGCGTGCTTTCACGGGAAGGGACATTGGGAATAAGGATAAGCAGGCTACGCTGCAGTTTTATGAAACAGTGGTTAGGCCACCCTTGGATTATTGCGTGCACTTCTGGTCACCACACTATCAGGTGGGTATGCATGCTTTAGACAGCATACAGAAATAAATTACCAAGAATTTCGGGTTGTCTGGAATGGGAATTTAGCTGTGAAGTGCGATTGGATAAACCGGGGCTTCTTTCAGTGGAATGCTGGCGTTTGAAGACGTGTTGGACAGAATTTTAGAAGGTTCTAAGTGGCATAGGTAGAGTGGGAACTACGATGCATCATCCCCATGTTGAAGGGATAACTTGTAGGGGACACAAGTTTCCTGATGGTTGAAGGGGGAGCATAAACGAGATGTGTGAAACAGTCTTTTGTTTTACTCACAACATGGTGTATGATTAGAACAGGCTGCCTAAGGAAATGGTGGAAGCAGACACAACAACAGCCGTCAAAAACATGTGGACGAATACAAGAATAAGAACAGAGGAAAGTGAACACAGCCTTTGTATGGAAAGGCAAAATATGTTGGTAAAAACTTGAAGGACTGGAGGGCCTGTTTTTTTATTATATTTAAATTAATGACAATTAAATGTATCATATATTCACAAATAATCAAATCTTGCAATATACACAGCATTCCATAAGCACACACTTGTTAGATGTGAACAACAAGAAACAATTTACCCCTTTCGATGTTAAGACTGAATTCTCCCTGTCGAAGTCCACATTCTAGCAACAGGAAACTCAACAGGTCAGCTACAAAAGCGAGCAAAAATCACCACGTCACTGAAAGCAAATGCAAGTTCCCTTTGGACGTGAACCTGACCCCACGTCATGTGTCTTCTGTCTTACTCTAAAACTCAACCATTGCGAACTCAAAAGTGTTTAACAACAGCCTACCTGAAGGAGAAATATCTGAACCACTGCGAAAGTATCCTTCTGCAAAACAAACACCACAGAACACATCACGATAAGCCACAATATTGTCACCTGATTGCTTGCAGTCAAAATGAGAGCGTTGACTGATTGGGAATGAATAATAACAGATTTGCGTATATAGAAAAAAAGACTGCACATTATCTTTCTATTGGGAGACATTCCTGGAATCGTTTGCAATATTGTTTCTGGGCTTTTTTCCCCGTTTTAAAGAAGAATAAGGGATCAGAGAATTAGATAGTGGATTCAGCAAACATGGACTGAAGGGACGATACACACCTGTCGCATTCCGTTTTCCTGTACTTTAAATTTAGCCCGGGGATGTTGCAATTGTTTAGTCCTCAGCCTGTTAGAGAATGAGATTGAAAAAATATGGTCCCTGAGAACTTTTAGGTTAATATGTTGGACCTTTATTCGAAAAGTCAAATTCTATGCAAAACGTTGCCATGAAATGGTATCCACATGGAATTTAAGTGTACTGTCAAATATTTATTGAGGTACAATTATTTTCGTAATAGAGAATCCATGGCTTCAAATATGGAAAGCATAGAGTCGCAAACCAGAGAAATGAGGTAGCCAAGAGGCAAATTGCTTTCTTCTTCAGGTAATGTTAATTTAGCAATATCCGTACCTGAAAACACCAGTGAGAATATCACTCTGTTCCTCAGCTGTGACGACGAGATGTTTGATTTGATTTGATACATTTGTTTGATTTCTTGTAGTCAAGTGTACGTTAGGGCAGTGAAAGTTTTGTCTGTGAGTAGTACAAACAGGCCATAAGAAGCAAGGTCAGATAGATTATAGGATGCTTAGAGAGATTGAAACACAAAAGTTACACTGCACAGGAGGTTCGCGAAGCAAAATCAACATGCACAATATTAACACAATTTGAAAGTAGAGATTCCTTTCATCAGTCTGCTGGCGGCATTGAAGAAGCTGTTCTTGAAACTGCTGGTGTCTATGTTCGCGCTTTAGTAATTCTGCTTCACAGAAGAGTTTGAAGGAAAGCATAACTTGTGTGGGAATGGTCACTGATTATTTTGGCAGCCTTTCTGCTGGAACAGGAAGTGTAAATCTTGCCCAGGGATGGGAGGTTGGTTTCTGTATCGGTCTGGACTGAACACATATCATTCTGTAGTTTTGTCCAATGCTGGGCAGAGCAGGTGACAGACCCGGCCATCATGCGCCTGGACATCAGGCTTTCTATTCTGTATATGCAAAAGTTGTTGAGGGTCCTTGCGAATATGTCGAATTTTCGAGGTAACCTGAGGAAGAAGAGACGTTTCTGTGCCTTTTTGATCGTCACAAATATGTAGGAAGTCCAAGACAGATTATTGGTTATCGTCATTCCGCAGAAATCGACGCTCTTCAAACTCGCAATGTCAGTTCCATTGATGTCGATGAGGCATGCCCTTCCCCTTTCTTCCTGATGTTAATGATCAGTTATCTTGTTTTTCTGACATTCAGCGAGAGGTTATCTTTGCACAACAAGGCCAAGCCCTCTATCTCCCTTCTGTATCTTAACTGATCATTGATTTATACCTTGGTGTCATCAGCAAAATCTTAGATGGCGTTCGTTTGGAATAAGTCTACACAGTCGTGGTAGTACAAGAATTACAGTCGGGTGATGCGAATGCAACCTGGGCTTGGCGTTTCCCCTTATAGAATCGCCACAGAGTGTAAACAGGAACTTCGGTCTAAAACGTCCAATCTGAACCGCCCACTCATGCCCATTTCCCTACTACTGCACATTTGCCCCAAAATAATGCACATAACCTACACATCACTGAACACTTTGAGTAATTAACCACGGCCAATTTACTTAAATTCGACACCTTTGTATTGTGCGAGGAAACCGGACAAGACACACCAGCGAATGTGCAAACGTTATAGAGACAGTCACCCAAGGCTGAAATCCAACCTGGATCCCTACCACCTTGATGCACCAGCGCTTACCACTGAACCGCCATGCCACCAGCACTGTTACCAATTATTGTACAGGAATTGCAGTTGGTTTTCTTCACTGATTGTTGTATGTGCAATAGGAAGCCGAGGATCCAGTTGCAGAGCATGAACTTTGGTCCCAAAATTTTGAGATCAGACTGGAGGGGATTATCATGTTGAAGGCGAAGTTACGGATTATGGTTAAGAGTCTTGCATCCAAATGTTCCAGGGCCAAGTTCATTGCTCGGAAAATTGTGACTTCTATGGACCTGTTACATTGGTATGCAGATTGCATTGGATTGAGGCAGGCAGGCTGCCAAGAATTGATGTTAGCTCTAACTAGCCCGTATGTGGACATTATAAGTACAAAGCTCCGAGCCACTGGTTGCTTGTCATGATATTTTACGAAAGTTGGATGATGCTCAAGCATTTATGCCCAACTGAATTTCATTTGTGTGGCAGCCTCAAAGTTGTCATTTCTCCGCAACTTGAATACATTGTAAACTTACAACTGGAAAACAAAGGTGATAAATTCATTGTTACTGGCAATTTGGACAAATAAGTCCGAAATGAGCGAGAATAATTCTTGAGAGGTAAAGAAGTATTACAAGTTTTATGTCAGACATTTATCTCTGTCGTGGATCGGTGCATTGTTTTCCAAATGTCTCACCAACGTACATTGATGCGGAATCTGGATAATATACAAGGGCTGGGCTAACTTATAAATCTGGAGATTGAAATGATGCACAGTGTCAAGACAACATCTTAGATGGAGAAAACATCTGCTCCAAGGATCCCATACCTGAAATATCAGACGAAATTAAAATGTCCTTAATACAGCATATGGAATACTATAATTTTACAATTAGCTTCATAAGCTGTCATCAAAAACAAGCAGTTGAAATGCTCCACAAACTTATATTTTTGCTGAAAGGTCCACGTGAAAGGGTTTGAAAGAACGCCAAACGGAATAACAGAAGAATTGCTCAGCTTTCAACATCAAGCAACAGAAAGCACTGATTCGAATGATGACTTTGCATCGTTTTCCTATGTTATGTATCAATGATCGACCGGGAAGTTCCGATTTCGTGAACTATTTTCCAGGTTCGGGCACTGACGGGAATGAACTGCCGAAATCGAACTGAGTTTTGTTAACAGTATCAACAAAAAAGAAAAAGGTAATCTCTGAGAGACAAGTTGGTTTTTGCAATCATAATGCAACGAAAAAATAAGACACAAGTGGAGATTCACTAATGATGCATAATTTTAAGGAAAAGAGTGATGGTTTATTTGTTCAAAATGTCAAAATGTTGAAGATAATTTTTTTCTCTCTGCTTGGAAATGTGAAATTAAAATGAGATGCGAGATGATGTTGGAGAGGTGAGTAGAGCTGGGAAATTTAAAAGACATCTGGGTTGCAACAACAGTTGGAAAAGATTAGAGTGATACAGGCCGAATGCAGGAAAATGGAACTCATTCACTTGCAAAAATTTATTTGGGGCTTACGAGTGCGAGTGAGGGGTCTTTGTCTGGCCTACATGACTCTAAGACGCTATGGTTCTATGCATGAAAGCTCTAAATGCTTTGTGAGCTATGTTGAGTTGCTGGACCTATCTCTGGGTTAAAAATCCAAAATGCCACGACGATTTCGTACCACATTTCAATTTCACAATGCAGAATGAGGAGATTTGACTCCAACTACTTGATTGAATAAACAGCCTAGTGTCAGACATGGAAGTCATATCAATTCTTGAACAAAACAGATTTTAGTAATGTCCTTCATGAATGTAGATCTGCCGTCATTACCTTCCTTTATTTACAAGTAACTCCAAACCCATTGGATATTATTGCTCGTTGACTCCCCGTCTGGGCCACCAGGAACAAGCAATAAGTATTGGCTTTTCCAGTGACACCCGCATCCGATCAATTTTAAATATCAGCTGATTGGTCTCAGTCATAAATTATTCACATCATCAGTCAGCCTATTTGCAAATGAATGGATATTGAGCTTCAGCAAATTAATGTGCTCAATCTGCCCGTCTGAATGGTTTCATATGCTGTTTAGAGGATCGGTGGACTAACCTCCATTAAGTACACATGTTTTCTTTCCACCATTAGAAATGGGAGGAAGGAATTTAACAAATAAGAAAAAGTACTCACTGAGCTCATTTGCAGAGCCACTGGCTGATAACAGCTCTTTATATAATAACAATGAATGTCGGCAAATTAATTGCCAGAGTAAAGCGCGGACAGAATTCGTTAATGGAATGCGTTAAGCATATGCGCATTGAGAAGCAATGCATTCTTTGAAATTGGAGGGAAAGGTGTAAATAATGACAAATGTATGGTAATGCATGGGAAGGTCTTCACTATGTTGCACACACACACACACACACACACACACACACACACACACACACACACACACACACACACACACACACACACACACACACACACACACACACACACACACACACACACAAACCAGATATTCAAGAGTGAGTTACAGACTGGAATGTTATGCAGCATTTTCGGAGTCGGCTATATGTAAACCAGATACCCGGCAGGAAGTTACACATCATAATGTTATAGAGGAGTTTGGATGTGGGTTATATGTATAAACCGGATACCCGGCAGGTATTTACAGACGGGAATGATACAGAGGAGTGGGTCATATGTGTAAACCAGATACAGGGGAGGGAGTTACATACTGGAATGTTATACAGGTGTTTTGGAGTGGCTTAAATATGTGTATAAACCAGATACCCTGGAGGGAGTTACAGACAACAGTTTCGGAGTTGTTTAAGTATATAAAACATCAGATACCCTGTAAGTGAGTTACAGACTGGAATGTTATGAAGGAGTTTCGGAGTGGGTAATACATATAAACCAGATATCCGGGAGTGAGTTGCAGACATCATTTTTATGCAGGAGTCAGTTATCTCTATAAACCTGATACCTGGGAGGGCGTTACAGATGGGAATGTTGTGCAGGAGTTTCGGAATCGGTTACATCCACAAACCAGATACCTAGGAGGGAGTTAAAGACTGGAATGTTGTACAGGTGTTTTGGAGTAGGTTCTTATATATAAGAACCAAGTACCCGGGATGAGTGAGGGATTGGATTATATACAGGAGTTTTGGAGTAGGTTTTACATATATAAGCTAGATAACTGGGAGAGAGTTACAGTCTGGAATGTAATGCAGGTGTTTCGGAGTGGGTTATATATACAAACCAAATACACGGGAGGAAGTTAAGATTGGAATGTTATACAGGAGTTTCGGGATGTGTTGTATGTATAAACCAGATACCCGGGAGGGAGTTCCACACTGGAAAGTTATACAGGAGTTTCGGAGTGATCTATTTCTATAAATCAGATACCCGGGAGTGGGTTACAGACTGGAATGCTACACAGGCGTTTTGCAGTAGATTATATATATATAAACCAGATCCCCGGCAGTTACTCACAAACTGGAATGTTATACAGGCGTTTCACAATGGGTTATATATATTTAAACTAGACTGGAATGTTATGCAGGAGTTTAAGATTGGGTTTTACATATGTGTAACAGATAGCAGTGAGTAAAGTATATTTGGAATCGATTCGAGGCGATAGAGAATAACACATGAGAGAAAATGCTAGAAAATCTCAGCAGGTCTGGCAGCATCTGTAAGGAGAGAAAAGAGCTGACATTCCGAGTCTAACTGACCCTTTTTCAAAGCTGGGGCTTTGACAAAGAGTCAGTTAGACTCGAAACATCAGGTCTTTTCTCTCCTTATGGATGTTGCCAGACCTGCTGAGATTTTCCAGAATTTTCTCTTTTGGTTTCAGACTCCAGCATCCGCAGTAATTTGCTTTTATCCAGAGAATAACACATACTCTGGAGTGTCATGATTTGTAGAAGCTGGTGTTGGACTGGTGTCTACAACCTTGAAAGTCCCACAACACCAGATTATAGTCAAACAAGTTTAAGTGGAAGCAATAGGTTTCGGAGGGCTGCTCCTTTAGCAGGTAGTTGTGGAGTACATAACTGCAAAGCCTAAATTAATAGCAAATGTTTGCAGTGCAATGTAACTGAAATTATACATTGAAAAGTGCCTTGATTGTTTAGGTCTCTTGGTCTCTCATCTGTTAGAATGACTATGATGTTTCACTTTTTACAGATGTGAATCGCATTTTATTTTAAACTTACATTCTCAGGTTAACTGCAACAATTGGTGTGAGACATTTAAGATGTCGAAGGTGTTGTCTCCCTGTGTTCTGCTGTCTGTGCCATAATATTGGGACTGATTCTAATCTAAAAAATGAGTGAACAGCCTTACATGGATTCATGCAGTTTTTGAGCAAAGTATAATGTAACTCTGCATGTACAAATTCACCCTACAAGCATATCTGTGTATGTGTGCATATGGGTATGTTTGTATGTGTGTGTACACAAGCGTGTGTGTGTGTACATGCGTGTGTGCCTGGGGTGAGTGTCTGTGAGTGAGAGTGTCTGTAAGAGTGTCTGTGTGCATGCCTGTGTATAAGTGTGTCTGTGTGTATGGATATGAGCACGCCTGTGTGTGTGTGTGTATCTGGGGTGAGGGGTTGTGAATATCTTTGAGAGAGGTTATATTTGTGAGTGTGTGAGTGTAAAGGAGTCTAAGTCTGTCGGACGGTACATGTGAGAGTGTGCCTGTTGGAGTGTGTGTGTGTGTCTGTGTGCATGTCTGTGCATAGATGTGTGTGTGTGTGTGTGTGTGTGTGTGTGTGTGTGTGTGTGTGTGTGTGTGTGTGTGTGTGTGTGTGTGTGTGTGTGTGTGTGTCTATACAGTGCAATTGTGGTCACCTGCAGTGTGACCTGAACCCAAGGGTCTGGATGAGGTCCTCCGTATGGGTAACAAACTTAGCTATCAGCTTCTACTCGGCTACTTTTCGCTGCTGCCTGTCCCAACGTCTGCCTTGGAGGATGGTTACCGAAGGTCTGAGGTCGAATGTCCTGGACCGCTGAAGTGTTCTCCAACGGGGAGGAAATACTCCTGTCTGTTGATAGTTGTGCGGTGCCCATTCTGCCGTTGCCATAGCCTCTGTCGGTTTCAACTGAGTACCATGCAGCGGATGAGGCAGACAGCATTGGCTGAGTCGCATGAGTACCTGGCACGTACATGGTCGAAGGTATCCCCACGCGTAATGGATACCATGAATGACTCTCCTGCTCAACATCTTCTCTCGCCTGCGTTCTTATGACTCTCAGATTAAATCACCACCAATCGCTTTTCTCTGACCAGAAAATAGCCCTTAAGTTCTGTTAAGACGATGACAACACACAACCTCAGTACTGAGACTTAAATCGTGTAGTATTCCTTTATGTCTGACTCAATTACATTAAGTCTCTGTCCCAAAACACATTCTCAGGCAATGAGGTGCACTCTTAGGAACGAACGTCTGACTTTAAGTTATTCACTCATTATTGGTCTTCAGGGCTCCTGCATCAGGAGGCTCCCACTGTGATCCACTATCAGTACAGACCCTTTAATATGTGGCCCATGTGATTCCCATGCAATGAGACACCGCCACAGAATTGACCCTCTGACAAATACTCACTGCCTCAAATGTACCCTCTCCCAATGGGGCATTCAGTCAGGACTAACCCTCTGGTAGATCTGCAATATCTCAGTATTGATGCACTAATCATGTCGCAAACCCTCAATTCCAACTTCTCCATCACAAGATATTGGCTCGGGATTCATCTTCTCCAATGGTGCACTCTCACAATTCTGACCTTCTGAAAATGAGTCTCACCCTCAGCGTTCAAGCTCAATGAGTGCTTCAATGCCTCTGTACTGACGCTTTAATAGAGCTCTGATATCTCAGTACAGACCCTCTACTCGTGTGGCAGTCTTTGAATACTGATACAAGTACAATGAGGCACTGTTTCAGTATTGACCCATCTTGTGTTACACAACACCAGTTCTCCCATTGTCCGAAATAGTGAAGAACGGTCAGATTGTCAGCACTGTGAAAATGCATTATTGTGTGACGTTCAACTCTCAGGCAGTGCCTTGTTATGAGATTTTCAGAACCGAGGGAGTGCCTCATGATTTGCGGGTGAGTACTGAGGTGCTGACGCAATAAATGGGAGAATTGTTTCAATGTAGCACGAAACAGGAATATTGTGGCAGTGTAATACTGATTGGGAGATTTAGAGTAGGGAACCCCTCAATGGGAAAATCAGTAAATGGGAGAATTAGCGTAGTTCAGCAATTCATGCAGAATCTGTTCAGGACATCGGTAAATGGGAATATTAGTGCAGAGTGCCAATAACGTAGGAAATTGGAGCAATGTACGATTAAATGGGAGAACACGGACAGTGAATCAGTAACTTAGAGAAACATTGCAAAGGAGCAATCGTGGAGATTTGTTGCATTAAATGATAAAAAAAGTGAGTAGGACACCATTATGTGAAAGATGTGTGTCAGAAAACAACTAAGTGGGAGAATTGGGAAAGCACTATACTCAGTAGAAGAGTTGGAGCACGAAAGGAAAGATTTGTGCAGGATTGTTGATTTGGAAATTTGACGCAGACGACACTGACATTAGAGAATTCTGGCAGCGGATCACAAAATGGGGAGAATTGAGGCTTGGAAATACTAAATGGATGAACAGATGCATAATTTAGATTTGGGACATGGCGCCAGTAAATGGGAGCATTAGAGTAGGGCACCAGTTAATGGAAGAATTAATATAGGTGTATGAATAAGTGGGAGGATTGGACATTAGTAAATGGGGGGTATGGTTCACAGTGCCATGACATTAGTAGATTGATGGAAGTGTCATTAAATTAAATATTGGAACAGAGCAGCAGTAAATGGGAGAATGGGAGAGTTTGGCCTGTTCCAGGATTTGTCCAGGATTCGCAAAAGGGAGAATCAGTACAGGGCAGTGGAGCGCTAAAAAGACTCATACAGATTTTCTGTCCGGAAACAGACAGTTCAGTCTAATCGTCCGTGCTTCAATTTAAGAATTCGGGCAGGGGACCACTGACCAGGACAATCATTGGAGAGAATTACTTAATGGAAGAATTTTGCTAGGACTTATCTAAATATCAGATTTTGGAAGACAATATCAGATAATGGGATAATTGTTGCTCTGTAACATTAAATGAGAGAATTGGGGAAGAACAATACAGGTAGGGCAATTAGAGTAGGGCACGGTTAAATGGGTGAATTGGGCTCTGGTACTCTGTTATTCCAAATACAATCACGTATCACTGACTGTCTGACAAGTCACTCCCTCAGGAATGAAATGCTGACAATATGACGCTTCGTCACTTTTAACCCTCTGAGAAGGAAGCACTCCCTCACTACTAAGGCTCGGACAGTGCTTCAATAACTCGGTACTGATGCTGTAATTGTGGAACAATCCCTCAGTTTTAACCCCATTACAAAGGGGCAGTGGCAGTGTATTCAACCTCTGTTCTTAATTCACTCACTCAGTGCCTCAGTGCAGTGAGATCAGAATTCAGGGCTGCGTCATGATTAGAGGGTGAAGAGAGAGGTGGTACTGAAGCACTGTCAGAGAGTTCGTGCTGAGCGAGTAATTCCTTTTCAGACGGTCAGAACTGAGCAAGGGACTTATTTTCAGTGTTTGTGTTCGGCACTGGGGAATTAAAGGAAGTCCTCACGATTTGGGCATCCGCCCTGTGGGTCTTGCAGATCGATAATAGGATCAGTACTGAGAGCGCACTGCAATGTCAGACTTCAGACATTCCTACTTTCTTCGAGGATCTGTAGTGAAAGAATGCCTCATTGACTGATGGTCAGTCTGATGCAGTTTCTCTTTATCAAAAGGTCAGAATTTATGGATTGTGTCATTGGTGCCATGAAAAAGAAGTGTTCTGTCCGTACTAATCCTCTGGCAGTGCTTCAGTAATGCCTCTGTTCTCACCCTCTGATTGTGCAGCACTCCTTCCTTTGCGACGCCTTTACAAAGAAGCATCGACTGAGTATTGACCCTCTGTTCCAAATGTACTTTGTCAGTGTATCAGTGTAATGAGGTCAGAATTGAGGGCTGTTACATGACAGCATTGAGGTGTTGCAACTGTCAGCGGGTTAGTCCTGACGGAGTGGTTTATTTTCAGAGGGGCAGTAGTGAAGAAGTATCTTATTATCTGAGGTTCATTGCTGAGCGAGTGATTCGTCAGATAGTGCTCAAGGATTGTCTGAGAATTAATGGAATACCCTTGCCCTAATTACGGGGTCACTACTCTAATTCTCCCATCAAGTGTTGTCCTGCCACAGTTCTCCCACTTAATGTTAGACTGCACCAATTCTTCCATAACCTGTTGCACTGCTCAAAATTCACATATTCAGGTAAGTGCGAGGCCAATTCTTCCCTTTAATAGTTTCTTGCAATGATTGTCTAATTTATTGGTACTCTTCCAGAATTCTTCAATTTAGACATGGACAAGTTTTACCGAAATGTCTGTTCAGAATTGATTTACAAGGATGTTGCCAGATATAAAGGATGTGAGCCAGAGGGAGATGTGGAATAGGTTGGGGTTTTTTTCCCCTGGAACGTCCAGGGCGGAGGGGTGACCTTATCGTAGTTTATAAAATCATGAGTGGCATAAATTAAGGAGCACAATACTGGATACATGGAAAAGATATCTTCTGTGCGGTGGGCTAGTCCAGATTTAGAGGGCATAGATTAGTGGTGAGAGGGGAAATGTATAAAAGGAGCCGAAAAGGTAAACTTTGCATTCAGCAGATGTTGCGTGTATGGAATGAGCTCCCAGAGGAAGGGAATTTGGGTGGTACAGTTACAACATTCAGAAAACAACTGTCCAGATATACGAATAAGAAGGGTTTAGAGGGATATCGGGCAATTGAGACTAGATTAAACCAGATTGACTGGTCGGCATGGCTGATTGGACCAAAGGAGTTTTTCTGTGCCGAACATTTCGAATGACTCTATGACAGTCTGACTGGAAACTTTTTTTTTAGCTGAACTCCCAATCATTTGCAACAGGAGGATCAGGAATCTTTAGATAGCGTGAAGAATAAAGTTGAGTGCTTCCATATTAAGTCAGAAAATGTCAGTATAATGTTATTAAGACCACGCTGTCACATTCTGAGCGAAGCAGCTGCCCGGGAGAAGGCAGCTGTCTGCTTAAACTCCATGAATAGCAGCTTATGTTTGACTTCTCGCACTGGAGGGAACTAGATATTTACCACATTTCGAGCACACAACATCCCGGAAACATTGTTCCCATATGAAGCTGACAGTGAAAGCTCACGTGTGATCCAAAGCAACGAGAGAGGAGATTTTGATTCTTAAACTTCCACAGAGAACGAACTCTGTCGCGATGCAAAACCCAGAGGGTTGAGCTTTCAGTAGACATCCTAAGCCGAACGCGATTTGAACATGAAACATTCTGACGTGGGGTCAGACATTGTACTTTTGCATTCCAAGCCCACACCTACTATCTCACTGCTTTGCAGGATTATGGAAAGTCGTGGTACTGCAATGATGTTAAATTATGACTGAAAACAGAGGTCAAAAGCTAATGCCTGTTCTGTCTCTCCCTCTTTCTCTTCTTCTGTCTCTCCGCTTCATATTCCCCTTCTCTCTGTCTAACCCACATTCCACCCTCTCCACTTCATTGACTTGGCCATTCCCTTCATTCTCCATACTTGCGGCTCTCCTCTTGTTTCTAGGGAGAATGAATCCAGGCTGTGTATCACAGGGTGGATCTGAGGCACAGACAGCAAGAAATAATGGATCTGTGATGGTACGAACAAAATAATGGACTGGTTTCCATTCCCATTTTCCGGTTATATTCCCATAAATTCAAACATCAATACACAATATTTCTCCAATTCTACCAAGGAAAAGTGTTATGTGTATCAGAAATAAAAATATAATCGCATAGCAGTTGATTAATTTGAAGCCAAAGCCTGAATTGCCTATGAGTATAATGTTCAAATGAAAATCCCTGAAAATTGAGTAACAGTCCATTAATTGATTCAGTCTCACGTGCCTGGCGACTAATTCATAAATTCTAGGTTGCTGGAAAAGGTCAGCATTTCTGGCAGAACCTGTGGAGAGAAAGCAGATTCAACATTTCTGGTCAGGTGACACTCCCACACAACTGATGGCAGCTAGGAAAATGTCGGTTTATATGCTGAAGATAGAATGGCGGAGGGGGATGGAGATGAGTTAAGGTATACACATTAGATAGGAATCGAACCCGAAGAGAGGCACGTACAGTTGGACAAACGAAATGAGTGATATTGACCTAATACGTTAAAATAGCTGTCCATAGGGACTGTGAGGAGTTAAAAATCGGGTGTGTGCGTTAGCAGACGGTGTGACAAAATGACGCATGATATTTCGGACCCGAAAAGTTTTGTATTTTATATTGAGTCCAGAGGGCTGCAGGGTCCCCAAGCGGAAAATGAGGTGTTGTTGATCCAGCTTGTGCTAAGATTCACTAGAACACAGAAGCAAGCCTGAGATAGAGATGTAAACCAGGCAGCAGAGTGGTGTGTTCTCGTGCCAGGGTCTTTTCTGTGGACAGAACATAGATGTTCTGCTAAGTGAACACCCAGTCTACGCTTCGATTTCCCAGTGCAGATTCCCCAGCACGTTGGTGACACAGTTTTCCACCGATCCATCTCCTGCACCTTTCTCCTGCACCCCTCACCTCGCCACCCACCCCCATATCATCGAACGTCACGGTGTGGCTGGAAGCCCCGGGGTCCTCCCTGAGTGGAAGACAGCCCTGCACCAGGACGCATTCGAATGGTCAAGGAGGCTTCAAATTAAAACTCCGAGGCAATCATCCATTAATCAAACCGAAACCTCTCATATATGTTTGAAAATATTTCTTCCAGATGTTGGTAATTATTTCTGAGGCCACTTGATAAAGTTTGATCATGGACAGAAAAAACGTCGGCAAGACTTGAGGCCATTGGCTTTTAAACCAAGAGCCTGTATAACTCGACCAATACTTAAAGTTTTGGTTGTAATTTAAAAGCACATCCCTGATTCCATTTGCCTTGACATATGTTTCTAAAGAGAAACACAATTCACTGAAGAAATGGCAGAAAGGCTGCAGAATTTGTATGGATCCCGCACACAGAGCAGGTTCCTGGTGACATGAATGTGTTTGCAGTGGTTGAGATCATACTGTCCTCATCTCTCCACAATGAATGCCAAAGCGTTTATTTTGGAATATCAAAAATAAAATTGAAGCAACAATCATTTCAGGAATAGTAATCTGAAGTTCGAACTCGCTAACACCCGGATTTGGGTGATCTTGCAGAGTTAGTACACCTCAGACTCTGGGTGCATTTCGAAGCTCGGCTATTCACCAAAATCTTTGAGAGTTGAAAAGAGGCATGGTCTAAGATGTGTTCGGAAAATATATAATGGAATACTTTGTCAGTTAGTTGGAACTCTCTTGCATAAGTAGCAGTGGATACAGGATCATTTATTAACAAAGCATCTGAGACAGATAATTAAGATAATAAGGGCAATGGGCCAAATGCATGTTACTGGAGTTCAGGCTCAGAACATCTTTGATTTGCTTGAATTGTGGAAAATACTCGAGTGGCTGAATGGTGGAATCCACTTCCTGCGTTCCTACAAACTTTGCTGGTTCCTTCTTGCACATTTCCAGTCTGTCACTGGGTGCATTGCCATAAAGAAAATGATCTTCAATAAAAACTGCTCTGGGAATAACTTGAACAGGTATACAATGGCAACTGTTATAAATATTCTTAGCAATACAATGACAAAACAATTAACGGACTGTATTCTCCCAATTGAATCATTAGAAACTGCATATTCTTGGTTTAAAACAGTCTCAATAATGATTTGCTTTGCTGAGTTCCAAATGATACGACACAGGTAAAAACAGAAAAGAGGCAGAATTCCAGTCACAAACGCTCCAATCCTCCAATGACAGCAAAAATCAACAATGCAGGTTCTTCCTGGGTCTGCTGCAAGCCTTGAGTTGTCAGGTTCTGCAACTCAGTCAAAAAATCCCAATAAACCCTAGCATAGGCTTTGAAACATGTAGGGAGATTATGTTCTGATCATGAAATCTCCGAGCATTTCCAAAGGCGTAAGGGAGTCACCCAGAAACATCACTCAACAAATTCGGAAGTGTTCTAAACCGCTTATTTCTTTTACTTTAGTTAAAGAATGGCCTTTGCAAATCTGAACGTGAGCACTGAGAAAAATGTGTTATTGAGAAACTCCGTTTTTGTTGATTGTCAGGTTTCGCATTCAGTTTTGTTGATATCGAAGTTAATCTGTTTTCCAAATAAAGGCACAGAGCATAAAAGCCCATTAAAACCAGGAAGGGATGTTCGTGAAGCACGATATCAATGTTGAGAAAGAAGCAAAAGCGAAGTGGAATCGAAATGATTTCATTGTTGTTTGATCAGAAAGCATTGGCGCTGTGGACCTCTGGTGATCAATTTCATTCAATGCATGTTTTTTTGAACAATTACCTGTTGTTGATAAGAAATGTAGTTGTGGCCTGACTATGCCATAGAGTCATAGAGATGTACAGCATGGAGCAGATCGTTCGCTCCAACCCGTCCATGCCGACCAGATATCCCAAGCCAATCTAGTCGCACCTGATAGCACCCGGCCCATATCCCTCCAAATCTCTCCTATTCATATACCCATCCAAATGTCTCTTAAATGTGGCAATTATACCAGCGTTTCAAGACATCCAGCACTTCTTCCTGTAATTTAGACATTTTGCAAGATGTCACTGTCTAATTCCCGACATTCTACATCTTCCATTCTCTTTTCCACAGTAAATAATGATGCAAAATACTCGATTAGTATCTTCCCCCATTTTCTGCGGTTCCACACAAAGGTCACATTGCTGATCTTGAGGAGCCCCACTTACTCCCTAGTCACCCTTTTGAGCTTAACGTATTAGTAAAAATCCTTTGGATGCTCCTTAATTCTATTTGTCAAAGCTACCACATCTCCCCTTTTTTCCCTCCTGATTTCACTCTTAAATATACTCCTACTGCCTTTATACCTTTCTAAGAATTCACTCGAACTATCCTATCTCCACCTTACATAAGTTTCCTTCTTTTTCTTAACCAAACCAGCAATTTCATTAGTCATGCAGCATTCCCGAAATCTACCAGTCTTTCCGACCCAACCACCCCCCCACCCCCGCCACTCCCACCATCAGGAATATACTTTTTCTACTTTCTCTGGATTCTCATTATCTCATTTCTGAAGCTGTACCTTTACCTGCGAAAATCTGCCCCCAATCAACTTTCGAAAGTTATTGCCTGATGCTATAAAAATTGTCCTCTGTCCAATTTAGAAGTTCAAATTTAGATCTGGTCTATCCTTTTACATCACTAATTTAAATCTAATAGGATTTTGGTTGTTCGCCCCAAAGGTTTCGGCCATTGACACCTCAGTCACCTGCCCTGCTTTATTTCCCAAGAGTTGGTCAGGTCAGAGTAGGTACATCCACATACTGAATCAGAAATTTTTCTCGTGCTCACGTAAACCATTTCTCTCCATCTAAACCCTTAACACTATGGCAGTCCCAGTCTATGTTTGGAAAGTTAAAATCCCGTATTATAATCACTCTATTATTCTTACACGTAGCTGAGATCTCCTTACAAATTTGTCTCTCAAATTCCCTCTGACTATTAGGAGGTCTATAATAAAATCCCCATAAGGTGATAATCCGTTTCTTATTTTTCACTTCCACCCAAATAACTTCCCTGAATGTATTTCCTGGAATGTCAGCACAGCTGTAATGGTATGCCTTATCAAAAACTCCACTCCCCTCCTCTCTCGCCTCCCTTTCTATCTTCTTCTGGTATTTGTATACTGGAACATTATGCTCCCAGTCCTTCCCGTCCCTGAGCCATGTTTCGAAAATTGCTATGATATCCCAGTTCCATGTCCCTAACCATGCCCTGTGTTCATCTGCCTTCCCTGTTCGGCCACTTACATTTAAATAAATGCAGTTTAATTTATTATGTGTTGAGCTCCGTCAATTAGTAGAGTAAGAGATTCTTTATCACAGGTCGTGCGTTTATGAGTGAAAACTGGGAGTGAATGGGAGACCAGTTTGCAGTTGTGGCTTAACATTCCCTAACAGTGGCTCTTCAAATTTGACAGGTTAAATTCATGTCCTGAGACCAGTACATGACTCAATTAGATAATTATAGCCAATTGATAGGTGAATAAAAGGAATGCTGTCCATACCAAAGGACTCTAAAATTCAAGGAAATAATTAATCTCTGCAGTACCTTCCGAACAAGATATGACTGCTTACCTGTGCAGTCACAGGAATTCGGACGAGAGAAAAAGTAAGGCATTTATAAGAATGAAGAAGACTTCCCCATCATGGTCAGCGAGGAGCTCACAACCTCTTTCATGTCCCTTCCCCCACGGATATCGATGATCTGGAGCAAGACGATATCAACGTTAATTAGGACCTCATGAAAATCAAAGAGCTCCATTGAAGAACGCAAGTGTATTCACAGTTTTCATAGCTGTTGCCGTGAGACCTAAAACGAGGAATATGAGAGTGGTAATGATGAAGGTCATATGTAACTAATATTAGTTGACTTGACCTCTCCACCAGTAACATCCACGATCCTTACCCTGACTGTAAGAAGGAAGGACTTGCCTAAGCTGAGGAAATCCTTTACTTTTGGGTCAATTTACTGAAAACATCAAATAATCATGAAATTGTTTTGAAGAGAAGCGGGCAATATTTTGAAAAATAATTGACTTTGAGGCTGCGTAACTGGCTCAAGTTCTTTTCACAGTCTGTTCACTGGTTTATTCACTATGTGTCTACGTTTCAGGACTTTCCCAATATTGAGGCATGATGGCTCAGTGGTTAGCACTGCGACATCACAGTGCCTGCGTTCCATTCCGGCCTTGGAAGTCGGTCTGTTCGAAGTTTGAACAACCGTCACAGGTGCGTTCGAGTTTCCCCCACTGTCTATATGTGTGTCGGTTATGTGTAATGCAAACACGAAATGGTCCATAGTATCCAGGGAAATTCATGGTTTTGGGGTGTGTTATGCGGTATGCTTTCGAGACAGTTGGTCTTGACATGTTGGTACGAATGGTCTGTTCCACACCGTAAGGATTTAATAACATTGATGTTTGAAATCTATTCAGATCAATACATTGAAAGGTGACATTCAGATCCTGATGTATCAAGTGACTCTGTCCAATCTCAGCATGATGTATTAACTAAGTTACCCATCAGCAAATCATTTTCTTTCTCATGTACTTGAAAAATGAATTATGAAATTTAGTGATGATCTGTTTTCCCAACTTCCCCCTCCTCCTTTTGCCGAAATCCAAATCCTGCTTTGGATAATTTTCCAGAAACTTCTGTTAAAAAAAATGCAACTGGAGACAGCACTATGTTTGAAAATTCACTTTAGCCACGCATTGTCACAAAGCATCAATCTGAGCATGTTTGAACAACTGGGCACAATATCAGGCATTAGCCCAAGTTTGATAACTGGTTGTGTGGAGATTCGATGAGCAATTATTAAGGCACGGAAGGAAGCCTTTCAAACCATTGCATCAGCGCGATTCTCGAATATGCTTTCGGATATTGTTCCGTTTCTGCAACTTTTCCCTGTAATCCCGCATCTTGTTTCAAGTTACATAATAAACCGATGACTTTGACTGAACTTGCCTAAACCACAGTTCCACACAATGCATTCCAGACATAGTTACTGGCTGTGTAAAGTTCCTTTCTGACGTCACATTTCGATCTGTTGTAATGTATTTCAACTAGACACTCGTATTCTTACTGCTACTACGAGAAGGAACGCTTTCTATTATCTACTCTGAATAGCCCACTGATGACTTAGAAAACATCTTGCAAGTTTCCTGGCAGCATTTTCCAATCTAATGTAATGGCTGAAATGTTTCACTGCTGGAATTGCCATTTCGAAATTGTTACTCCAATCCTGCAGTGTACCCTCTGTTCCTGTTTTCTGCGTATTCTCAAATATATCTGGAAATCGTCTTTTGATCAAACCTGGCTTTTGAATATCTTCATGTTGATTAATTAACTTGAACAAGGATTGGGAAGAATTAAGGCAGTGTTTCCCATGTCGGCTCTAATCTTTTTTCCTGCCTCCATCGACTTTCCCCCATCCCTAACTCCTCTCTGTTGAAACTCACTGAGAATCTGCCCAGGCTCTTAAGCCGGAGACTGTTTCTGAAAGAAAAACTGCACTTGACTCCCAGTCACAGCAAAAACAAAACCGTCTAATTTGTAGTTTTAGGCGGATGCCTTTCATTGGTGAGCTTCTCGGTGAAAGCAAGCCTTCGTGTCTGATCAGGAAGTTTCCAGCCTGTGTTTTATGTCTCCAACCCAGTCGCTTCACACCACACTGCGCATGCACCCTAGGCAGGCGATTGGCAGCAGTGCTTGCCCAACAGGAGTAGGGGGCAGGGAGACTAAGCCTTTAGACAGTGAGAATGAATGGGAACGAGCCTCCGAATGGTGGGGACTGGTTCGGGAGAACAATCACACTCATCTCATTCAGAACAAATCAGACTGGAAAGGTGATACTCATCTCAAAGTCTGTCTCAGTCATGTGGGAGATCGGTGAGTCCAGCACATTCCATGCATAAGGTATAGTGGAAGTAGTGTCAACAATCTTTAGCCAGGAATGCGAAAGCATGGTCGAGGCACACAATCCATGAATCGATTTGCCTTTTTGGGTGTTGTAGACATTGACGACTGTCAAATCCGGAACAGAGAAACGTGGGAAGAGTAGTCGGTCATTTTGCCCTTCGAGCTTGCTTGCCATTCAATATAATGACGATTAGTGTTAATAGTCAGCAAAGCTGGTACGGTGTAACCAGATTATATCTATTTAAACAAATGCCAGTTATGTCGAGTCCGAAAAAATCAGAAAAATATCCAACCACACCCATTGCCCAACTCCAGACAATCAACAAAGTTATTGAAAGGTCAACAAGATTATAACCAGGTTGCACCCTCTCAGCAATAAACAGCTCACTGGTGTTGTGTATTGCATTAGAGCCACGCTTTTTTTGTCCTCATTGCAGAATTAGTCTAACATGTATTAAGTACTGAACTCCAGAGGCAAGGAGAGAGTGACTGCCCGTGACATTAAGACATGATATGTCCCACTAAGGCATCAAATAAATATTGCAAAACTGGGATCAATTGAAATTAAGGGAAACTCTCCACTGTGTGTAACCATCCAGCCCAAATAGTTTGTACTTCTTGGTGGTCAATCACTCAAAGTACAGCACGTCACTGCAGTCCTTTTTCAGGGTAGAGTCCGACGTCCAAAAATTCTAAGATGCTTCAATGATTTGCGTTCAGGCATGATGTCAGAATTGTTAACCCGATTCATTGAGTCATAGAATCCCTATAATGTGAAAATAGATCATTTCACCCAACAAGCCAACTCTGACTCTCCGAAGACCATCCAAATAATGGTTAAGTTTTGAACAAGTATTATTAACGAGGAGAGTGGCAGACATGCTCACACATGGAATACCAGAACTTCCTGCTGAACTGGAAGTAACAGAGGCAGGAGCAACACAGTCAAACGTGAAGATATCGCAGAGAGTAAGGGACTGCAGATTACACTGATCAGGAGTGAAGAGGCCATGGAAGGAGTCATAACACAGATGGAAAGTTTAACGTTTGTTGAATGCTTGATCACGAGAAAATTTGCTTAGTGAACGTAGAATCGATGCACAAACAGAAGTTACGGCGAGTGAGTACAGACATCGCCGAGATTTTGGTGATCTCACGTTTCTGAGTGGGGGAATGTGGTAAACGGTGGCAGGCTGGACATGAATGTATTGGAATAAGTAAACCTAAAGCTACCAAATACATGGATAATATTCTCAGAAGGTCCTAACTTGCACTGGATGGAAGCATGCGATGATCTGGAACTCTGTGAACGGATTTCAGAAATCTGGTGAGGAGGTCATTGTGTGGTTAAACCAGGAGCCCAGATTGTGAACTTCAGACTGGTTAAGCCTCGATTACCCTGTAGGAAGATGGACTCAGTAGTTAGGGAGCAGAATTACCTGGTGATTTTCACATGTTTTAACAGGAGCAAATGCCTGTTCATGGAGGCATTGAGTGTATTATCGCCAGACTATTAATCCACAAACCTAGGTAATCTTCTTGATGGGATGGTTTTGAATTGTACCATGATAAATGAAGCCAGATTTGTTTGTTGGAAAAATCGACGTTGTACACAAAGGCGTTTCGGGATGTTAGTCCCGTTCACTCCCAGTCTGATCAACGTGTGACTCCAGATCCACAACAATGTAATTGACTGTTAGCTGCTCGTGATGGACAATTTTCGCTGAATGAGCCAGTTAACCCCACACGCAAGGTATAAATCAATAAAAGGCCCGGTGGTGTGGAACATACAATCTGACAATTGAGCAACGATTGTGCAACGTGAACGTTACCAGATAAAATTGGGCCATGTTACTGAGCGTGTGAGAACTAAACCACTATCTTTGGCTGAGGTCTGCTATTGATGGTGCATAGTTGAGATGAAGTGGAGCCAAGGGGAATCCTTTTGGCGGTATCAAATTCCAGATATGTCGAGTTGGCATTCACTGGATGAATGATAATGGTGGTTATTAAATGAGAGGGAATACTCCAGACGAGAACAAGAACTGATAAGAATATGAGCAAATCAGGGGAGGCTGGATGCTCAGTGACTGAGTAGAAAACAGTCAAGAAAATATGAGGTAGATCTCAAGGGCATGATGGGCTCTTGACGTAGGAGAGGAACTGGGGAAAGCTGCGAGTTCAGTACTCAGACAAGTTGGAACTTTCGAGAGAGTTTCAGGGGAAGGACTGACATGGAAGAGGCAGCTACTCGAATTGGCTCAGTCTGAATGAAAATAATCTCTATGAACTCCTCACAAGGTGGAGGCCATAGAAAGGGAGAGCACTTCAAAAGCAAGTGAGATTATGAATCAATCCCACAGAAATTAATCTCACATACATTCCTTACCGAATTCAATACAAAAATTCAAATATATTTCATCTATTGGTTTCCCCATTGCCTACCTTGTTGTTACCTTCTCCGACCATTTTAATAAACTTGACAGGTAAGATTTCCCCTTCACAATCCATACTGACTCTTCTGTACTGTATAATGCATTTCTATATGTTCTGTTATTCCAACTTCTCGAATAGATTCTTGCATTTACCCAATCATAGAGCAAGCAGTGAAATGATGCGAAATGAATCGGGTAATTCCTAACGTGGGAAACAAAGGTACGTTGATATAAAAGCTAACAATTGCCATAATAAAACAATAGATTCTCCAATGTGATTTCGAACTGCGATCTGCTTGGGGTTGGGTGGTTTGCGAGTTTGCTTGAAGGAGGTGGTAATGAATGAGGGGTTTAATTCACCAGCAGTGCAATCAATACTTTTGCAAACCCGCCCCCAACGCCATCCACTTACAGCATTTTCAAGAACCAGGGAAGCAGGCATATGTGACCATGACTAATTCGATGCTCCCTCCAAGTCACAATGTTGTGATATTCAGTGCTGAATGAATACGAATTTCGTCCAATCTTATCTGGAACTTGGAATCACCGTATGTTCACGAGCGAAGTTAGGAATTATTTCCATTAACGAAAAGGTCGTAGAGGTGTGGAACGATGTTTCAAAACGGCAGTTGATGCGCAATAATTCTGCTATTTTGTTTTAATTGTGATGCAGATAAATATCTAGTAAACAATGGTATTCAGGGATATGGGCAAAGGTATATGGAGTTAGGCTACAGACCAGCCATGGCTTCATTCAATTCCAGAACCGCTCAATGGCCTTATCCTGATCATTAGTTCAGTGAAAGTTGATGGCTGTAGTCCCTGCAACAAACTGCCCCGATCCAATTGCATTAGTCGCTGTGATAACTGTCTGAAGCAATCTCTTCCCAACGTTAGTGCAACATCAGCTTTTGATCACATAGCTACATCTTTACCATGACGGTCCATTTCCAATTCAGTGATATGTTCCGACTTAAGCACAGTCTTAGCTCCATGTCCTGAAAATTTCATCCAGTCATTTGTAACCTCGAAACCGAATGACCCTAACACACTCACGGTCCAACACATAGATTCAACTTCCCACTGAATGTCAGCTCAGCCAACACTCGGCTGCCCCTGTGGTCACTTATACTGAGTTTTGATCTCCTCACCCTGAGCTGACTGACCTCGCCAGTTGAGCAAAAAGCAACATTCTAAAAAACATTTTGGTCCTTACTTTCAAGTCTCTGCAATAACGATTATTCCCATCCCTGTAATCTCCGCCAGCAGCACAATCCTTCAAGGCATCTGCACTCACACAATTCTGGGCTCTTGAGCATGCTCAATCTCCCCAACAACCATGGACCCTCTTTCAATACGAAACTTTTATAAATCAAATTAATTTGTACGTATTTCAAATAGATATACTACTCCAGGGGTTGTGTGATTATAGCTACTGTGGTTTGTAGCGACCACACTCATTACAAGTGTTGGTTCTTTGAAGAACTCCAGATGCGATGGTTGAAATGAACCCTGAGTTCCGAACACTGCCGCATACCATGAATGGGGGGATAAATCACCTGGGCGTTTTGTTTCAGGAGACAGTCTCACTCCTAACGTTAACTACCTCAAATTTAGTCAGTGGTCAGGGACAGAAAGATGTGGCTATGAGTGATGCAAATAGAGGGGACAAGAAGGTAGTGCTGAAGGAGCAGCAGCCCTTCAGCTCGTGTAGCACGTTCGAGATTCTTGTTCCCTTTCTGGATGAGATTGGGGGCTTCAGGGAAAATGAGCAAACTGGCAATAACACTGTGCACAGCGAGCCATTCAAAATGGATATGGAAATGGAAGTGTAGTTGTTATCAGGGATGGACGATTCAGAGAAATAGACACTGTTCTCTGTTACTAGAATCGAACATCCCGAAGTCTGTGTTGCCTGCCCGGTGCCCTGGTTTAGGATCTCTCATCTGGGTGCAGAGGAACATTGGAGTTGAAGAAAATTGATTCAGTTGTCCTTACAGATAGGAAGAGGAAAGAGGTTCTGTGGAAGTAATATGTGCACTCACGGATGAAGTAAAAAGCAAAAAGAAAATAATGGTAATAATCTCTGGATTACTTCCTGGTACATTAGCAAATTGGCTCAAGGACAGCAAGAGTGAAGAGATGCATACATGGCTGCAAAAAAGGAGTGTGGTGGGACACAGGTTCGAATCTTTGGAAAATGGTGTCAGTAGTAGGGAAGGACCGAATTGTGCCAATAGGAATTGATGTACCTAAATGTTGCTGGGATCAGAGTTCTTGTAAGACTCATAATTCGAATTTGTGGGTGCGACCTGAAAGTAAATTGTAGGAGTGGTTTCTTTTAACGGGGGAAATCATGGAAAATGTTATAGTGGATGGAGGGCTCAACACAGGTTAAAATGCATGCAGTATCTGAAACAATGTAGATGCGTTTGCAGGCAAATTGAATTAGCATTTACAATGTTCTAGGTGGAAGTGAGATATAGCTGCAAGGGGATCAGGGCTTGGAATGCAATTTCCAAGGATTCATATTCTCTGAAAAGAGAAGCCATGGGGTTGAAATGCATTTGTAGAATTAATACGAGATATTTGGGAGCAGCTTGTGGGAATCCCAAGTAACAAACAGACAATTCTAGATTTAGAGATGTGTAATGAGACAGATTTGATGAGGGGTCGCAAGGTGATTAAACCCGTTAGAAACAGTGACTATAAAAGGACCGAGTTCATCCAACAGTGTGAGAGGGAAAGGATTGAATCATATGTAACAGGCTTACACTTGACTAAAGGTAACAAGAAAGATAAGAGGAAGCTGCTGGCCAGAGTTGATTGGAAGGGAGAGCCTAGCAGGGAAGACAGTGAAGCAGCAATGGAAGGAGTTTCTGGGGTAATTAAGGAGACGCTGTGGAAATTTATTCCAAAGAAGAAGAAACAGACGAAGGGAAGAATGGAGCAACCATGTCTGACAAGGGAAGACAGAAGAAGCATAACATGAAAAGAAAAGGCATACATTGCAGTGATGTTTAGTGGAAGCCAGAGGATTGGAAAGTCTTTAAAAACCAGCAGGCAATAACTAAAACAAAAACGCAGGATGAGGGGATAAGATGAAATATGTGTTTAAACTAGCTCATCGGAAAATGAAGCTGCAAGGAGTGTGTTAGATGTCCATTAGGTTACAGGGAGGCAAGGATGTGCGTTGGAAAGCTAAGAAAAATGAGTTTGGAGAAGTAGAAATGGGATTAAAGAAATGGTAGAGGAATTGAGTCCGTAATTTGCATGAATTTTCATAGTGGATGAAAGATTGCATTAAGTGTGACCACAGGACATCACTTTGAAGAACTGGGTTGGGGAAGCTGAAAGTTGTGAAGATGGATAAATCACTCAGACCGTATGGCCTCCACCGCACTGTGCTGAAGGTGACAGATGAGCAGATTGTAAAGGGCATTAGTGTTGATGTTTCAGAAATTACTGGAGTCAGGGAAGGTCCCAGAGAACAGGAAATAGAGAAATGCAACATCCCTGTTTAGGAAAAAGGGAAGGAAGAGGTAGGGAACTATAGGTTGGGTAGCATGACCAAAGTTGTTCTCAGACTTTAGAGTCCCTCATGAAGAATGAGTCTGCATAGTACATGGATGTGCATGGTAAAATAGGGCAGATTTTCGTTCAAGGGAGGTAATGCCTGAATAATCTGTCGGATTGCTCGGAGGAAATAACAAGGAAGTTAGATAGAGGAGAGTTAGATGTCGCTCGGTTACAGCAGGTGACGTGTGTCCATTGAGCTGTTCTTTGAACTTGACAGCTGTTCGGCTTATAAGGAGGACAATAAATTTGGCTTTCCGCCAGGGAGAGAGAATTATTTTCAAATGACTTGATTATGGCATAGTCCCCGGAGCAGAAGGGATACATAGACTCGTCACCATGAGTGGCAAGGGGATCTTTTACTGTCTCGTGATTACGAGCAATCATGGTTCAAACGGCCTTTACTTAAAAAAGAAGGTCCACTTGAGTCGAAAAAAAGGGCTATGTCAGCAGGGAAAGCTAAGATGTCTTGCCTCAGCTTGCATTGATCAGCCCATTAAAACTTCAAACGGGGTTATGCAAATGAACCTGTTGACCTGGAAAAGTATAGTGTAGAGAACCGGGGCTGAACCTCCAGCCATGACACTCCCGCATCCTGATTGATTTCGGTAAGAATGCTTTTTTGAGTGCCGTTAATCCGTTCCACCAAAGCAGAGGATCTACGTTGGTAAGGGAGGTGATATTTCCATGTAATCCCCAAAGATTTTTCAAATGCGCTCATTGATCACTGAAGTAAAGCAAGCGCCCCTGTCACTGTTGATTCCACCCTGGATCACAAATCTAGGAACGACATATTTCATAAGACACTTGACAACGGTCCTCGCAACATCCTTTCTCGTGGGAAAAGCTTTCACCCTTTTGGAACACGTCCACGATTACTCACATATATTTTAAGGTTTGCTTGGCTGGCATGTGAACAAAGTCAAACTGTAAGTGATTGAAATGTCAAATAAGGACAGGCAGGTGATCAAACTTGGCCAAATGTTTGTCGTTATTGGCGAGCGGGCATATTGAACATCTTGAGATGAGCGTTTCTGCTGCCGACACAAATGCCAATTATACCAGGCTGGTCGCACTTAGGGCAAATGATGCGACCATGTTCAGCTTCTGGGGTGTGTTCCTGAGCTACCCGAATCAGGACCTGTCAGCGACAGGTGCAAACTGGGTGTTTGGAGAATGCAAACAGTGAGAGCTCAAGCCACTTGTCTTGCCGCGTCGTTTGTGCATGCATTTCCCCGTTTGACTGGCTTCAGTGTGAGCCACACATTGTAGCATGGCTATCACGATGGGAGCATGATGGATTGGAGAAGATTGTTAATGAGCAGGGCATGATTCAAGGGCCGCCCCGCGGAAGTGACAAAGCCTGTATGTTTACATTAGGGCCCCAAAATCATGGACGACCCAAAATGCATACCGGGAACCCATACGTATATTAATGGAGCGTTTGTCCACGACAATATAGGCCCTAGTAAGGGCAAATAGCTCTGTGGTTTGCGTGGAAGTCCTGTCTATTTGGGTGGCGCCTTCGAAGTTTTAGATGGCGAGGAGATTGCACAGTTTGATGGTCAGAGTGGCTGAAAGAGGAAGCATCAGTTACGAGTATTATGTCGGGGTTCGCGAATGGGCTTTTGGAGAAGTCAGGTCGTGGAGAAGCCACGTCCTGGACTGTATGTACACAGTCATGATCGGTGTCATGAATCATTAGCGGGAAGCAGGGTAGCAAGGGTTAACACGTGGGCTCGCCAAAGCATTAATATGTACCAGGGGATCAAGACGACCTCATAGCCAGTTGTCTTGGAGGCATTGAAATATTAAGTGGTAGCTGAATTCAGCAGCAAGTAGACCGAATACAGAAGGAAATAAGTAAATGAACTTTCGTGAACAACAGTGGTAGACATTTCTAACAAAAGAGCGCCAGCAGCCACTGCTCCTAAGCAGGCCAGCTTTCCTCTTCCTCCAGTTGGTAATTGAAAAGAGTGAAAAGCAATTGGGCATCGGAGACCCTCATGCAGTTGTGTCAGAGTGCCAGACGCATATCGCTCCCTCTTGCTAACATACAAATGGAAGCGCCATTTATAAGCAGGGATGCCAAGAGCGGGTATAGTGGTGAGGCACTATTTGAGTACCAAAAGGGCTTGCATCATTTCAAGCATCCAGTTTACCTGTGCCAGCTGTTTCGGAAGGAATCCTCGTGTAGAGGTGAATTGATGTCACCTTAGTCAGGGATCCAGCGGCGGCAGTAATTTACCATTCCCATGAAAGACAGCAGGCCGGTGGATGTGTTGGGGGGTGAAAGATGGAGGATGGCCTCAATACTGTCTCACGACAGGGTCCAAAATCCATGGGAGAGTTATAGCCAAGGTATTGCACAATCAATAAACAGGGGTGCATCTCCTCAACTGAAATCTTATGTCCATCCTGAAACAAACAGCAGAGGAGGGCCAGTGTGTCCTGCATTCATGCGTTTGGTGAACCTCAGACCACCAAGATGTCATCAGTGTATTGAATGAGAGTGCTCTGGCATGTCAAGCGGAGGGTCTACAGGGTGCAATGCACCACAAAGGCATAAACCTTTGGACTCCACATGGAAGCCTGGGGAAGGTTTGTCCATGGATATTGGTGACTGCCGTAAGTGAAGGCGACAGGTCCTGACTTTTGGGTGGAAATTTGATAGAGAAAAATGCCGAGAGAGGTCGATAACAGAACAAAACAGGTAGCTGTGATAGAGAGGCCAAACAGATGGCATTAGTGTCCAACACTACTGGCGAACAGGGAAAAACGATCGCACTGACAGCTTGTAGGTCCTGCACAATTTGCCATCGGTCTAGTTTCCTTGGCTTTGCGATGGTCAAAGTAAGTGTACTACAAGGGGTGACTGTTGGCAAGAGAATATCCTGTTACAGGAGGGAATCTAAATTCGACTTAATTCCCTCCCTGGCAGCAGGAGACAAAGGTCGTGAGCAATACCTCTGCCACCATCCCCCCCTTTCCTTCAAAGTGGGGGTCCGTCAGCAATAGCAGGGAGGGTGCATCGAGGAGCGGAGCGGCGACAGTGGAATAAGATGGATCTATTCCTTCGAGATAAGCAGCCGTGCCGTGGGTTCTGTACAAAATTCACCCGATTCGTTTAGGTCCATGTCCGGAAGGTCACAGGTGGAGAGGGAGGGTCTCTGAACAGGCAGTGGAGGACAGAAGCAAGGAACCAGTGCACTGGATTGAGAGGAAACGCCCAGGAGTAAAGTTTGGGCAGTGAAGAGGGCAGGGACTGTCGACATGGCAGTCTGTCTTCGGGGAAATTCAGAGAAAGGGATTTCAAGTGTAAGGCGCTTGGGAGAACATTGAATAGATGTGTCGATTTTCCATTCAATTGGCGAGCAATTAGTGCCACGTCGCATAAAGTGGCGACAATAGGTGCATCAATAGCCGAGAGGGGACATAATTTGGTTAGAACAGGGACAGTGAGGTGTTCAAACACGGCCACTGCAGAGATTCCTACAGTGCAAACGGTACCAGAACGAAGGTTTAAGGCCCATTGAGGGAGGCAGAGAAGACTGAGTGGCTCCGGAGTCCAGCAAAACCGAAACAAAGCGGCTGTCCATTTAAATACCCATGTGGTTTTCCGATTGAAAAAGGGACAGCCATGTTGAATCTGCCTGCAGGACATCCCTCTTGCGGCAGCCAAATGACAGTGGGTCCTAAGGGAAGGGGTTGTTGACTGAAACGGTAGCCAGCGTGGCATGATGTTGAGATGGTGGAAATGCGCTGAGGAAACGGTGGTGGTCGGGAGGAAGTGACCCGATAATCACATGCCCACGGGTCGAAGTTGCTACAGACACTGCACTTAATTCGACTAATGTCCCTGTGCTGCGAGTGCTGTCATTTGTAGCTCTATTTGTTTTGTGCCTGTTCCAAGATCTGAAACCTCTGAAGATGTTTCGACGACATACTTGGGAACACTTATTTTTCTTTGTTATGTTCAAAAAGACTTCGCTGATCCATATGGGCAGGCAACGTGAATCTTTGGTCCCAGGCTTTGGACTGCCAGTTAAGGCTAATTAACTTTAAACCATGTGCATGGCGAGACTGTATGCAATTGACAAGCGTGTACAGTGGACAAACCAGCTGGCTTTGCGGTTTCTTTGAGGCACCATTTCCTGGCCCCTGTCGAGTACCAGACGTGGCGGGGAAACCACCGATTTTTTAATGGTTGACCAGTGGGGAACGTAAGCCAAGTGCATCATTTTTTTTTTTCATATCTGGTGACAAACAATTACAGATATTACAAATCTGAAGAAGCCTGTGACAGAAATGAACTGGGTATTTTAGCAGATCGGGGCTGTCCTCGAGCATGCTGTGGATCTCAGCATGTGTCCAGGACTTGTCAAAGTGTACCCCCATCATGAGAACAGAGGCAATTAAGGTATGTAGAGTGAGAGCGGGTGTTCTTGGCAGGGTGGTTGGTGTCGGGGATTGATGATGTGATCTCTCCATGCGAGGAGTCAGGCGGAAGGTCGTGCCGAAATGTCAGTCCCAGACGATAGTCCAGGACCATGTCGCTGTTATGATGTGGCCATTCAACACCCCCGTCCTCACCTGGGTGACATACTGGATGATTTTCAAAAATTGCTGCGACTACGTCAGTGTGTGAGTCAGGGTCTAGGGCAGAGACGGCCAGTTTATGATATAGGGTATAGGGAGATATAGGGTGGATGGGGAGGAGGTGCTAGAGCAATGGGGAGCAAAGCCGTGTCGGGGCACAGTAGCTGTCGCACCTTGGCTTTGGGCAGCTAACGTCCCTGAGCATACTCCCAAAATTTATCCAAGATAACTTTAAGCCTGGTTCCACCCAGGATAACCATAACTGACTGAAATATTGGTCCTCTAGCAGTCACTCTGCTCACATTTAAAGGAACATCTATCGGGACAATTGCCATGTGACTACATGTACAAATCGGAGGTTAAAGGAATGAAAATAGTGCTGTAACCCCTCTCCTTGCGCACTATGTTGGCTGGTGAGCTGGGTGGTACCACGGGTTCTCCTACCTTAGCCTTCTGATGAACAAATTTACAGTGGCGCCTCAGAGTTTTTAAAAGGAATGAAAGGGGAGGAGCCACTCTTCGCAGTAGGACAGGTGTTGCTTGATCTTCGGGTCATTGTGCTTGACATTTCTGACTCAATCAAGCCATCTAAATGGCACGACACAATTGTGTGAACATAAATAATGAAAGAGAAGAGAAACAAATAACAGAAAGACCGACGGGCACTAGCACTGCTGCCAATTCATCAAGGTCACCTTAAAACAAAGTAGATTTTCAGCAGTGGTCCTTCCGTCCTCCATCTCGTCTCAGGTGATCAGCCTACAGAGTCAGATAAGGATAGTCTTTCTGCCGACCAATCATGCAAAGTGATGTTTACATCTTCTGTCTTATCTCAGGAACACAGCCGAGGGACTCAAATGAGGCGAACGCAATTTGCTAATCAACAATTTAGGGCAGTCTTTCCACCTTCCTTCTTGTTTCAGGGGATCAACCTACAGAGTCAGGTCAATATCATGCTTTTGTAGTCAATTATGAAAGGGAAAACAAGTGGAAAAACATTTGCACATAAACGAATGGGTTCCACCATCAAGGTGTCCTTTACACAATATCCACTCAAACTTTAGGTTCCTGTCTTTCATGTGGGAGACGTCCCCTCGCAGCTACGGCTCAAACTAGGTGCTGGAGACGGATACCTTCTTGCCCAAAAGTACAGGATACAAATGGCAAACACAAAGACACAACTTCTGTGCAGGCAAAGATTTTCTCAATCAACAGGCCAATCCCCGTAAAAATAAAGGCCGAACCGTCTATGCCAGTCCTTTTTTAAAAAAAATACCGTGTGTCATACCATGAGCAGTAATAGACTTATCATGAGGAATGCGTCGTGCCTCCCCGAGAAAGAGAGAGAGAGAGAGAGAGAGAGAGAGAGAGAAAGAGAGAGAGAGAGAGAGAGAGACTGACGTAGTCAGAAGCAGCACAAAATGTTCCAGTTTATATAATATCTTAGGTGGTGCTGTCGTTTCGTCACATCTTCTTGGGTCAGCACAGGATGTGATGACAGATGTTTATTTATCCAGCAGGCCTGGGGGGGGGGGGGGGGGGGAGCAAACACTCAGTGTTTTCACCAGGTCTTGCAAGCATCAGGAAATGAAGGGACACAAGGAACAGTAATCAGGAAGATAAGAGATACAATGAGCCACATATCATTATGAAAGAAGAACGAGTCTAGATTTGGGGGATAAACTATGATTCTAAAGTAGCTGCAAGGTTATCTTAAGAAAACAACGAAGGCAGCAATTCCCGAAGTGGTCAAGTCAGCAGTTCTAGCTTTATCCTGTAAGACCAATTTATGTGACGAGATGGCTGCTAGTTCTCAAGAGCCAAATTCTCCTCCACAGAATTATTTCAGGATGGGACCAAACACGTTGGTGAAGGTAGACCAGTGAGGTGGTGAACATAGACATTTAGCAAGCTGTTTGACAAGGTATCCCATGATTGGCTAATTCAGAAGTAAGTTGGCATAGGATACAGGGTAACTGTCTTGATACAGAATTGGCTGACCCATAGAAGACCGAGGTAAGCAGTAAATGTTAAGTATTCAGCCTGGCGCTCCTTGACAAGTGGTTTTCCACAGGAATCGCTTCTGGGACCTCTGTTATTTGTAATATTTATAAATGCATTGGATGAGATAGTAGAAAGGTGGGCCAGGAATTTTGCAGATGTAACAGAGTTTGGTAGAGTTGTGAATACTGTGGAGCACGGTTGTTGGTTGCAATTGGACATTGACAGGATGCAGAAGTTGTTTGATAATTTGCAGATAGAGTTTAACCTGGAAAAGTGTGAAGCGAATCTTTTTGGAAGTTCAAATTTGAGTGCAGAATACAGGTTTACAGACAGGATTCGTTTGGTCCATGTCATAGCTCCATCAAATTTGCCACCCCAGTTGATAAGTTGCTAAGAAGGCTATGGTGTTTTCATTAGCCTGGGGAATTGTTTTTAAGAGCCTCGAGGTTATGGGGCAGGTCGATAGAGCCATCGTGAGACCACACTGAGATTGTTCTGTTCAGTTCTGGTCTACTCATTAGACCAAAGATGTGGAAACTTTGGAGAACATGCTGAGACGATTTACCAGAAGGCTACCTGGACTGGAGTGCATGTCTTAAAAGAAACGTTGAAGGAACGAGGCCTTTTCTCATTGAAGAGAAGAATAATGCGAAGAAACTTGATTGAGATGTACAAGATGATGAGAAGAATAGACAAAGTGAATAGCCATAGACTTTCTCCTATGACGGAAGTAGCTATCGTGAAGGGCCACAATTTTAATGCAATTGCGGGAATGTTTCGGGTAGATGTCAGGGATATGTTCTTTACTCTCAGAATGGAAGGTGTGTGAAATGCGCTGCTGGCAGTTGTATTAGAGTCAGCTACCTGATGGATACTTTAGCGACTATTGGATAGGCACATGAATGATGGTACAATGAAGAGTATGTAGGTACTTGAGAGCTGATGTAGGTATCTGATAGCAGAGTAGGATAAAAGGTCGGCTGACTTTTAAGGGACGAAGAGCCTGTACCGTGCTGGCCCGTTCTATGTTTTGTTTTGGTTTAACCCAGCTTGTGGATTCTCATTATTTGTTGAATGTGTCAGGGCATAATGTGTGTGAGATCAGGAAGCTTAGGAGAGGCGTTAGGAAAAAACTTCCAGTTAAAATGTGCATTGTTACATTCACCTGACTGCCAGTACAATATGTGTGTGGTAGCCTCCACCAGAGAAAATCCGCCAAGTTCAGTTATTAACGTGATTGCTGGCTTGTCATTTGCTGCTGTTTTCTTCAGATACGTTCTGTCGGGTGACCCGTGTTTTACTCTCCAGCCATCTGCAGAGTTGTCCAATATTATGTTGATGCCGGTGAATGTAAACTTGGCATTTATCACGTACGATTTTAGAGGGTTTTTGTGTTACAAGGTGCATCAGACTGTCAACTTGTTATTGTCATTACCCAGTGTCTGCTCCATGGTGCAGATGTGTGGAGGCTGGGAAGTATGCTAGATGTCATCAACGTAAGTAACTTCTATGGTATGATTCCAGCACTCCATGTCCATACATCTGCTCTCTGGGAAAGGCTCTGACTGAAGATGAATTTGTAAAACCTAATTGTTGGTCAGCCATTGGTCGCTAATGTGGAAAGTGTTTGCACCTACACTGAGACTGGTGATAGGCTTTTGGCTAGTTTTAACCCTTCCCAAGGAGTTTTCCAAATTATTTATTGTGAACACATGTTTAAATGACCGAGCTGACACAGATGGGAAGCTCTCCGCACAAATTTGGAGCAAGCCAGTGTATCACTCAGTATAATAGGCAGGTGTGAGGTCCAGTAACACTGTGAATGAATTCAGGTCTTTTAGAATCTGTTTTCCGCCTAGCTCATTGGAAGCTATGAAGTTTACTGACCCGAAAACAATCAGATATTTTCTATGTTTCTTGAACTGAGAACAAATGTAAACTATGTGTTTAAATTGAACTATAATCTTTGAAAACAATTAGGTTGGTTCCATGTTTATCGATCTAAAACATAAACTCCTGTCAACATTTTATGACATGAAAATAAACAATTTCCATATAATTTTAGATCGAACAATAAACATGGTATCTAACTACTGTGGTGATTACAATTACATATTCAATGTCAGCATTCAAAACGATGCATTGTCACTACAATATTTGGAAAGTGGTTGGCGGTTGAATGCCCAGAGTGAGCAAACGATTTGACAATCAAATGGAGTTAGCGTTCTTATACATTTATATATCATCAACCAGGTTAATGATTCAAATAAATGTACGAACTTTAACTATATTCCAGCAATTTAGATATTCAAAAATTCAACATGTACCGTAAATATTAACCACATTAAAAGATATGCGTTATTAAATTTTAGCAATCACTAATTTGGAAACTTGCTAAATTTTGAATGAATGATGTTTAATTTGAAGTGTGGTTACTGAAATAAAAGATAAACTTTTATGCTGTGAGTGAAAAGTGAGACTTTTGTTCAGAGTTTTGTGGCAAAGCAATGAAGTATTTGTTTTAGTAATTAGATAAGAAGGTTTAAAATATTCATGTTATGAGTAACAATTAAACTTTATAATGAAGCCGATCTTGCAATACTTGAATTTAAATGCTCATGCTTTACCAAATAATCAGATATCTAGCAACTGTTATAGCAGGAATGAATCAGACTTTCATTGCATCTGCACATGATAGAGTACAAAACTTTAAATTTTAGGAGGAGGCCATAGGACACTATATATGCATCAGCTCACGAATTGTCTAACAAGCTCATCCCATTTGCCAGCCATATGACAGGGGCTCTTTAAATTCAGAACTTCCAAACATGTATCCAGTTCTGTTTTGAATAAGCATCCACAACTCTCCCAGGCAGTCCATTCCACTGGCTGACAACTCTCTCAATAAAGATTTTTTTCCTTATCTCACTGCGAGCTCTTTTGCTAAAAATCTTGGAATTAGACCTTCTCGAGCTGCAATGACAATTCACGGAAACAGAGTAAATTTGTATTATACTGCAATTTTATTTGCTTAATTTTCAGAACCACAATAAGTTTTCATCTTTATCTGTTCCGCACGAGGAAGAATAAGCACAATGCCTTGCAAGGACTTGTAACAAACAGTATATCGAACGAACAGCAGAAAACTAGACAGCAGAATAAATGAACATCAAATTGCCCCAAAAGAAGATGACCTATTATCACTAGCATCAATACATAGAGATGAAGTAGTCCACTCCTTTGACTGGGACAACATATTCATCCTAGGACAAGCCAAACAGAGACAAGCACGAGAATTCATGGAAATATGGCATTCCAACTGAAACTCCATCAACAAACTAAATGATTTAGACCCGTTTTAACAAGCTCTGAGAAAGAAAAAAAAGAGCAGGACATGACATCTCCAACATAGGAAATTACAGCAAAAAAAGGAAACTGGTGAATATAATAGAATGTAGGACAAAACATCAGCGCTTCACCGGAGGCTCACTGATGATGTTCCCGAGTATGAAAGGAAACGTCTGAAAACGAATTTCCAGCTCATTGAGAAATCATTCGTCCAGCATAAGCCCAATTTCTCTCAATCCTTGTTTTAGCTAAATCCTCCATTCCAGTTATTATTCCAGTTAATTATAAGGTTAATTCCAGTTAATTACAATGTTTTTAAAAAAAAAACATTGAATAATTCATCCACAAAATGTAATCCAGAGATTGCAGAGGATTGCTTTTCTCTTTTTCTCTCTGACTCTCACAAACACACACACACGCACACACATACACCACATACCTTAGACAAGAATACCAGTAACCTTATAATTAACTGGAATAATAACTGGAATGGAGGATTTAGCTAAAACAATTAGCTAAATCTCTGCAATCTCTGGATTACGTTTTGTGGATGAATTATTCAATGTTCTACAAAACAAATTTACCAGGAGACGCAGAAAGTCATTCACGAAATTAAACTTTAATCTTCCAAAATCAACACCGTGGGAGCCAGCAAAATGTCTTCCCTGACTTCCAGCAAGCTCTTTTTTCTCCTCCAGTTTTCACAATTTGTTCGTACTGCGCTCATTGGATAACATTATCATAGTAAATCATGCAGACTTGCTTTATCTTTCTAAACTCACAGTCTGTCACACTGGTTCCTTACATCACACGTGAACTATCACATTACAACACCATCATGTTCAGCATTAGCTCATTTCTTAGTGATGTAACTAACTCATCATAATGCACTACCATTATCTATTACTGTAACATGACCACTGACATACATTTCCACACGAAGTTAACGATATTACTTCCATATATCACCCGCTGTGAGACCAAAGGGTCTCTCACAGTGAAAGAATACAAGGAGACAAGATGCCCAAAGGTCAAATCGATCGACAGAGCCCCAAGAGCAGGCAATAGCAAACTCCAGGGTCCAAACATACAAAGATTCTCTCACCGCACTAAAATCGTCTTCACAAGAGGAAGAGCACAGCAAACGACAAAGGAAACACCAAGCAACACAAAACGCGCAACAATCGCAAACGTAGTGAAGCAAGCCTCCGATCTACCCAAAACACTGTCCAACCAGTCAAAAACCGATGGCTGGACCCCGTATTCTCGTTCAGCTCCTCTGGTAAATTTCACAACTCCGATGCAGTGTGTCATTGTAATGCGAAATGATTTTTGAAGTGATTTCAAGAACACTGATTTGATCAGTCCTGGCAAGACCAACAAGAGCGGCACAATAGGAGGGATGGCGTCGGGAGAGCATCTTGGTAATAGAGATCACAAGCCAGTCAGCTTAACATCAGACTGAAAGCAACCTCGCACAAGAATCAGACTAGGATGGTTGGCATGCTGTGTGTTTATTTTACCATGGAAAACTGGTTAAAAGATAAACGTCTGTGGCATTAATGGAAACGTAGCAAGTGAGGTTCCATACTGGCTTATTGGCAGGAAATCAACACGAATTGTTCACAGATAATCTCTGGTCCATGACAGTAAAGGCTCCGACATGATGATTGATTTCACAACCACCGGGATTGAAATGGATCGACTGCTTTCAAGTTCCCGATGATGGAATGGGACTCGTTTAACCATCAAGAGTGACAGCAGCAGCAGCACAGACAGAATGGTGCCGATGTGCGCGTTAGATTATGGAACGCCTCAGAGAAATGGGAGGAGCGATGTAAAGGAGGGTTAGTGACCATGGAAGGGAGGGAAATCTTTGAAAATGCGTTGGTGTGAATTCTGATTTATGAAATGGAGAAGTGTGATATTCCGCATCATTAACCAGTGTTGCGGAATATCATATAATTTCGTGTTCCCAGGGCTAAACTAAGAGAGACTGAGTGGCGCACAGTGAAGATCAAATTGGAAATGGGCATGAGGATGAGCCCGCTGTGACGGTATAAAGGTGCATGAAATGCCGGGGCTGGGGCTCCAACCTCACCTGTTGTACCTTCTATTGACATGGAGCAGGGAGCATTGTGATATCAGGTTGGGACCTGCATCTCAAATGGAGCAGCTTCTCATGGCATAAAGCAGGAGGCATTGTGACAGCAGGCTGGAAGTTCAAACCTTACCTGGAGCAGATTGTATTGATAAGGAGCACGTAGCAATGAGACAACAAGTTGGGAGAAAGGATACTCAATAACTTTAATCTAAATTAAAGTAGTACTGAGCAAGACCCATGCATGTAGATTGAGTTAATATCTGTCCCAGGGAAATCTCTCAATAATAAGGGAAAATGTTGCAAAGATTCAGCTCGTGGAGGGGAATCTGTGCAGAAAGAAATGCAAGTAATATTTTCTTTTTCTGACTTTTTCAAAAGACTGACTGCGTATTTGGTTAAATTGCAGCAAGCGATTTTCAGCTCGTGTCATGTTATTAAATTTCCTGAAAACCCATGCAAGTCATGGAAGCAAACTAAACTTCCATAAATTAACGGTATATAACTAGCTCAATGGGAGAGGACAGAGAGTGGAGCTGGTGGGTTGTTTTTTTCTGACTGGAGCACCGTGACCAGTGGAGTGGAATTTTACACGTAATTGTAAGTTCTAAGGGAGTGTTGCTGAACAAAGAGACCTTGGAGTGCAGGTTCATAGATCCTTGAAAGTGGAGTCGCAGGTACATAGGATAATGAAGAAGACGTTTGGTATGCTTTCATTTATTGGTCAGAGTATTGAGTACATGAGTTGGGAGGTCATGTTGCGGCTGTACAAGACATTGGTTAGGCCACTGTTGGAATATTGCGTGCAATTCTTGTCTCCTTCCTATCAGAAAGACTGAAGGAAACTTGAAAGGGTTCCGAAATTAATTATGAGGATTTTGCCAGGATTGGAGGATTTGCGATATAGGGAGAGACTTAGGAGGTTGGGGCTGTTTTCCATGGAGCGTGGGAGGCTGAGGGGTGACTTATTCGAGGTTTTCAATATTATGAGGGTCATAGATAGGATAACTAGAAAAAGTCCTTTCCCTGGGGTCTGTGAGTCCAAAATTAGAGGGCATAGGTTAAGGGTGAAAGGGGAAAGATAGAAATGAGACCGATAGGGCAACGTTTTCACACAGAGAGTGGTAAGTGCATGGAATGTGCTGCCAGATGAAGTGATGGAGTCTGGTATAATTGCAACATTTAAGAGGCATTTGGATGGATATACGAATAGGAAGGGTTTGGAGGGATATGGACCGGGTGATGGCAGGTGTGACTAGATTGGGTTGGGATATCTGTTCAGCATGAACAAGTAGGACCAAAGTGTCTGTTTCCATGCTGTACATCTCTCTGACTCTATTTGATGTTGCCATTATGCTCGAGTTTGTCATGATTTATGGAGGAAAAGGAGGAAACTGATGTTGAAATTTACAGAATCAGCGATGATCCCATTCAATGGCTGAACAGACAAGAGGCTGAATGGAAGTTTCATCGTGACAGATATGTTTTCATTATGGATCGCGCTGAAACACGAAGTGGGGAGGATTGGACTGAAGCAGCGGTGGTGATTTTCTTTCCTGGTTAAATTTTTGAATATGACTGCTATTTCTCCTGTCCATGTTCACATCACAACTCTGAAGCATGAAAGCGTGAAGCACATGTGGAGCAAGTGGCGCAAAGTCTAACGTGCCTGACTCCAGATCAGAACATTGTAGGTTTCACTCCTCTCTAGCTCGAGGTTAACGCAGATATTCATTTCACTCACAACCTAATCTTCCTCATTGTTCTGAAGCCGAGATGAAGATTGAGGACCTGACATGCAGACACGAGAATCTCTTTCAGTACACATCCCGGAGAACATCATAGTCAATGTTGCAGCGTCATCACAAGTGAGGAAGACCAAATAGTCCCACATGCTGCGAATCGGCACTTTTCAATTTCACAGAGCCAACGAACAAATCGCTGTGGCTCTTCGAAATGGCAAGGAAACAAAATAAATATCTGAGTCTCATGTTGGCTTATGGAGTGCCGAGGCAGCTTCTCCTTCGTCAAGAGGCTGAGACGTTGACACTGATGTTCGTAGAGACATTGTTTGATTCGAAGAATTGAAAGGAATCCTATTACAGATGCCCATGCTGTTGATGCTGAACATAACAGCCCTTACTGGGAATTGAACCCGGACCGCAGTGGTAAAAGTGGCAATTCAGAACCACGACACGACCAGGGACGAGTACAGCGGTCAGACGCACGTAGATTGATAGACCTCAAACGTGTTGGACGCGTTCCTGGCAGAAACAACCGCTTGACTATCCTCATTCCATTTTCCATTCCTTTGCCTTGTACGCCTTAGCATCACAAATACAGACTGAATACCTCTGAAGGTTGTTTTAATTTCATCACAATGAGTTGCAGATTTATCCACCACCAATGGTGGACAAATTATTTACTGCTTATCTACTGAAACATTTCTGCATCATACATTTAGTCTACAGCCCTTGGCATTTGACCGAGAAGAAACATTTCTTTCTGCCGAACTTGCCTTTATCTCTCATTGTTTTGCACATTTCAATCATTTTTATCTCACAATCTCCTCCTCTCCATTGAGATTTGAACTGAGAAACTGACCTTTTCCAAAAAATACATCCTTTGCTGACTACTGCATTGTTTCCTTTGCCTGAGCCTGATGTTCCAGTGATCTCTGGTACATGTCAGTAAAAATTGCTAAATGAACACTGATCTGACAACAGCAGGATGTAAATGGATCGACTGATTTTAAGGTCCTAATTGTGGGTTTGGGTCACGTTTGCCCAAGAAAATTGACTGTAGCTGCACAGACTGAACAATGTCAATGCGAGTGCTTGATTGCCAAATGCCTCAGGGAAATTTGGAGGAGGGACATAAAGCAGGGTTGCTGATCGTGGGATGGGGAGAAATCTGTGAGAATGGGTGGGCTTGAATCCTGATACATAGACAGCAGAGATGTGAAAGAACGAGGGTTTGAAGGAGAAAAAGCATTACGTCTATGAATATTTTCATGTTAGAAAAGATTGATTCCATTCTGCATTTGTTAAGCATGTCTTACTCTGCATAAAACAGTAACAAATGACAATACTGGAAGTCAAATTGGAGATGATCTAACCACTGCACGATACCGGCACCACATGGAATAGCATGATGCAAAAAGCAGTAAAGATAGTGGCAGAGGATATGTTAGGAACAGGACCACATGAACAGTAGGAACACTTGACAGACAGTGACAGAAACATGCAAACTCATGGTGAGCTGAATGGTTAACTTCGGTATCTCCGGAGCCGATGGATATTTCATCACTTAGTTTGTTGAAGGCTAAGATTGACATAGTTCTCCAGAAAATGAAAGCGTCAGGGAATAGCGCAGGGAATTGCTGGAATGTATTTCTGCAAAAGAAATGCAGTCTACCATCGGCTACTTTACCAATTTCCTCATACAAGGAAGTGACCACTGCTGTGGAATATCATATGGTCCCAGTTTTCAGGCCTGGTACAAGAAACTGTGTGGTCCAGTAGCGAAGACCAAACTGGAAATGGGGATGGGGATGAGCTAGTGGATGTGGGTTCAGTAGTGACGTCAGTGAGCCTGAAGTATTTCTCTGAAAGTATCGAGTCACTTGAAATGCCGGGGACTTGGAGTTCCAACGTTGCGTGGAACAGCTTCTGTTGAGGTATATTTCGCATCAGGCTGGGAGCTCCAACCTTGACTGCGGCAGCTTCCATTGACACGAAACAGGGAACATTGGGACATCAAGCGGGCAGTTCCAACTTTTCCTGGAGCAGTTTCTATTTACATCTGCACAGAGAGAAACGAAGGTAATGTTTTTGCTCTTCGAACTTTCTCATATGGCTAACGCTGCTCTGGGCAGGAAGGGATTTTTATTTTGCTCATTTCATTTTATTCAATTTCTTGTAAACTCACACAGGTCGTTAAAATATTCCCAAACTTCGAAAATTAGAGGGAATACGATGTTGTGATTAGCATTAGGTTATCACCTGTGATGGATCAAAATCAGTAAAGTGAATTGGAACTTCATCAGATGAGCGGAGATCCCATTGAATGGCTGAGTAGACATAAAGTGAATGGAAGTTTCATTAGGATGAATGTATTTTCGTTACAAAATTTGCCGTTGCACAAAGAGTGGATCATTGGAATGAAGCAGTAAAGGTGGTTATCTTTCCTGGTTTTCAACTTGTGAACATGAGTACGATTGGTCATGTCCGTGTTTAGATCACAACTCTGCCGGATGCCAACCTCAAGCACGCGCGAGCACAGTGTCAGAATGGATAATGCGCTTGGTTACGGTCCAGAGATGGCAGTTAAGCTTTCAACTTGGTTCAGGAGCAAGACTGCCAGGCTTCAAACTCACATACATGCTAACCTACTGCATTGTTCCAAAGCCGAAATAAGGTTTGAATTCTTACCCTTCGGGAAGGAAAGTCATTCAGGAAATATCCCCGAAAACAGCAGAGTAAATATCCTAGTGTCATCACAGGAGGGGAAGCTGAAAGCACACGTTGCTCAAGGCAACCTTACGATTTTCCAAATCCACAAACAGAACCATACTCACAATACTTGCCAAACAGTGACTGAGATGTGGGAGCTCAGATCCGGCGAAATATTTTAACTTCAATGTCCCGAGAGATTGTGGTGATACCAACACTGACTTTGCACAAGACAAAGATTGATAGATTTCTAATAATCTTCAAAGGGTGATGGGATACTGCAGGGTATTTTTGAAATGTATTTCCCAGTAACAATGTAGTTAAACATCGGTTACTTCACCAATTTCCCCACTCAAGGTGTAATTAATGCTGTGCAAGATCATATAGCCCAACTTTCAAAGGCGTGGAGTCAGAGAAATTGAGTGATGCATTGGAAATGGAGGTGACGATGAGCGCGATGATGTGGCTGCTGTGATGCAATTGGTGAGTGCAATGTCCTTCGCTGACGGTACAGAGGCAAGTGAAATGTGAGTTCCATCTTCACCTGGGCGAGCTTCTCTTGACATGGAGCAGGGGAAATTGCGACATCAGACTTGGGGAAAGTCTCCTCAGCTATTTTAATCATATGCGAAGTAGTTATGCAGAAGGACACATGTTTCTGGATTGAGGGAGTATCGGCAACAGAGAAATACCTCAATCAAAAAGAAAACTTCTGCAAAGAATCAACTCTTGGAGAGTGCAGAGAGAGGTAGATGTTATGTTTGCGTTATCTGACTGTTCTTCTATGGTTGACTCTACACTGAGTTACACTGCATAAGTAAATTTTTAGCTTTAGCCTGTTTCATAGTGTACAATTTCATGCATCGTCGCACAGGTCGTTAAAGTAATCGAAATATCCGAAAATTAACTGGTATATACGATGTGATGATTAGGCTCGTTTTCACTTCAGTTCTGGAGGAATAGCAGGAAAGTGCGTTCGAAATTCATCAGATCCCATTGAATGGCTGAGCGGACAGTGGGTGAGTGGAAGCTTCATGAGGATATATATGTTTTCTTTGGGAAACTCGCCACTTTGCAAAGTGGCGAACATTGGACTGAAACAGTAAATGTGATTATCTCTATTAGTTGTTAAAACATTTGAATATGACAGCGATTGTTCGTTTCAGTGATAACATCACAAGCCTGAAACCGTACCGCATGCATCAGGCCAGTATAACGTGCGTAACTACAGATCTGCTGAGTGGAGTTTCGAATCCAACCTGGCTTGCGGGCAGCGCTGACTTTATTGCACTTAAAACTGACTGTTCTGAAGCCGAAATGAGGTTTGCACCTTGAACTGCAGGGACAAGAGTCCCTTCATTAAATGTCCCTGCGAACCTCAGAGTCAATATCCGAGAGTCATCACTGGGGGGGAATCTGAATCCCTCGCTCACGCTGCCCTTTACACCTTTCCGAGGTTCACTGTGGCACCTGCGATTGTCAAGGAAACAAGACACAAAGCCAAGTCTCAGCTTTGACAATCTTAGGACAATCTTTAGGAAGCGGAATCAGAGGTGAATGGAGAGTGAACTGTCTGAATGAGCGGAGACGGCCGAGGCACCGTCCCCCTTCTTTAAGAGGCTGGGACATCGTCTCTCATTTCTCGACGGCATTAAATGATCCGAGGTATTAAAAGCACTCCACTTGCATGTGGTCTACTTTTGCTGATGTCGCAGTTACGATCAAAACAAACCCCAACTCCCGGACTGAGAATCAAAGCCGGGTCACAGTGAAGAAAGCGAAAAAAAAATGGAACTGCGAGCCCACCATGGACAGCTACACAAATACCACGTATGTGTAGAATGACAGCCCTCAAGGTCGTTGTACATGCTTTCGTCAGAAGCAATCGCTTGACTATCTTTATTTATTTTCATCACTTGGCCTTGTATGCATTAGCATCTCAAGTTCAGATCCGAGTATTTCTGAAGGTTATGTGGGTTCGCCTCTGCGCATCCCTTCAGACAGTGAATCCAGATTCAACCATCCGTTTGCTGATGAGATTTTTTGCACATTTCCTCAACCATTTCCACCTGTTAACTTCAGTCTACGCCCCTGTTGATCAGTCAAGAGGAAATGTTTCTTTAAGTCTGCATTGTCCATGTCGCTCATTATTTAGTGCATATGAAACATATATCCTCACAGTCCCCTCTGCCTTAAGAAAACAACCCCAGTCAAAACAATCTGCCTTCATAACCTAAACGTTTCAACTTTGTAAATTTCTGCACAGTTTCCAGTGCGATCACATGACTACTGTAATGTGAATTGCAGAACTGCACACAATATTTCGGGGGAACCGATTGAACAAATGATAAAATGGCTCGAGAAAGCCACAGAAACTTGTCTTTTCCAATAAAACATCTTTTGCTCAATACTGCGCTGTGCACTTATGCTGAGCCCGATGCTCCATTAATCTCTTGTCCGTGTCAGTCAAGGCTGCTCCACGAGGATTAATCACAGAACAGCTGCATCTCAATGGATTGAGTTGCTTGAAGATGCCGACCGTGGGATTGTGTCATTTTCACCCAAAACAGTGACCACAACAGTACAGAATGAACAGTGTGAGTATTGTATTGTGCAATACCTCAGTGAAATGGGAGAGTGGACGTTTAGGAGAGTTAGTTCTTGTGGGAGCAAGAGACTTCTCCGATAAAGGGTTGCTATGATACTTGAAACATCTTGAAAGATGTGAGAGAGTGGGTGTTTGAAGAAGGTAATTTATCACCACCAAGAGTATTTTTCTTTTAAAACAAAGATTGATTTTCCCAGCGTTTGCTCAACACATATTACATGGAGTAAAACGGGAAAAATGCCGATTGCTGTCACTGTAATTCGAGCAGAACTTGCTGTGTTTACAACGCCAACGAAGAACCATTTCATGATCCTGGCGCTACATGGAAAAGCACGATGCAAAAAGCAATAAGGATCGTGGCAGAGGTTATGTCAGGAACAGAACCACATTCACAATGGAATACTTGTCAAACAGCGACTGAGATGTGGGAACTCAGATTCGGTTGAATCTTTCACTTCTATGTCTCGAGAGACTGTAGAGATTGCAACACTGAGATTGTAGGAGATTACGTTTGCAAGATATCTACAAAAGTTCAAAGGGTCATGGAATACTGAGGCTATTGCTGAAACGTAGTTATCAATAACACTGTATTTTAACATCGGTTACTTCACCAATTTCCTCACTCATTGACGTAATCATATAATGGCATGTCATATAATCCCAGTTCCCAGGCATGGAATCAGAGAAATTGAGTCGCACTGTTCCCAAAACGAATTGGAAATGGTTATGGCGATGACCGCGACCATGTGGCTGCAACAATACAATTGGTGAGAGGAATACCATTCTCTGATGATACAGAGGCGCGTGAAATATCGAGGCTAAAAGCTCCTGCCTTACCGAAAGCGGCTTCAATTCCCACGCATCAAGAAGCAGTGGGACATTAGGCTGGGAGCTCCAATTTCACCTGCAAGAACTTGTATTGACATGGAACATTGAACATTGGGAGATCAGTTGGGTGGAAAGATAGTCACCTATTTTAATCTTAAGTGAAGTATTCTCAGCAGGACACTTGTTTTGTGGATTGAGGGAATATCAGCAACTGGGAAAGTCTAAATTACAAAGAACAATTCTGCAGAGTCAATTCTTCGAGAAGCAGCTGCCCGTCCTGAAATGGTTGACTTTGCATTGGATTAATATCCATGAAGGGATGTTTTGCTCGGTTTACAGTATTCACTTTCATGCAAACTCGCAAAGGTTGTTACTGTAATCGAAACATCTGAAAATTAACTGGTTTATACGATATGGTGATGAGGCTCACGTTCACGTTGGCTATGCTGAAGAAGTGGATTCGAAATTCATCAGATCACCAGTGATTCCATTGAATGACTGAGCAGAGAAAGGGTGAATGGAAGCTTCATGAGGACATATGTGTTTTTTTTTGGAAAATTCGCTGCTTTGAAAGGTGATGAAGCTTGGACTGAAGCAGTGACAGTGATTATCTTTTCTGCTTGTTCAACTGGTGACCTCCACTGCTATTAATCATGTCCGTGCTAACATCACGGCTCTTAAGCGGTAGCTCGCGTGTTGGGTCAGTGGCGCACTTGATAACGCGCCTGACTACGAATTAAGAAACTGCTGGTTCGAATTCAACCTAGCTCGAGTGCAATTGAGATTTTTATTACGCATTAAAAACTGATTTTTCTGCAGCCGACATAAGGTATGAGTTCTTACCTGCAGGAACGAGAATGCCTTCATTAAATGTCCCCGAGAACATAAGAGGCAATATTCCAGCGTCATCACAGGAGGGAAGCCGAATAGTCGCACACGTTGGTCATAGGCACCTTTCCATTTCACAACATCACTGTTGCTCGCGGGAATGCTAGACTTTGAGCATTTTTTGAAACTCTTTGGCCAATGGAATCAGAGAAGAATGAAGAGTTAAATGTCCAACTTAACTTTATAGAGAGCGAGTTCCACAGTCTACCACCCGCAGACTGATAAAGTTTTCCTACAAATCTATTCAAAGCTTTCTGCATCTTTTCTAAAATCTACAAACCCTGGTGATCGTTCAAGACCAAATATTTCCTTCAATCTGTAATTCCATGGTCGTCATTAATTCGTACACGTCAATCATGTCTCCTCACAATCAGCTCCGCTCTGAGAAAAAACAACCCCCCGTTTTGCCTAGGCCAGACCACTCAAAACATTCTTATGCAGGTAATCCAGAGCGTAACGTCGCTATTTGTTTTGGTGAATGTATAGTAAAATTTACTCGGAATACTTCAGCGAGGTTGACTTCCAGTTTTTAAAACAGAGAGAAAATTATTCACAAAACTAAGGAATGAAACACCATGAACAGAATATAGAATACCCAAAGAACTCAGCTATCCAAAGTAGACTTAATTATGCTTTTCCAAAAATACACAACCGTCCTGGTAATTGAACCCCATAAACACAGACTACAAATGGAACAGGTTTACAGGTCGATATTAGAGGGGCAGAAGAAGAGAGACATGCACATCACTGGCATCGATAGGCACATTGAAAACCTTCGTGTAATTAGGTGTGGCTGATACTTTGGCAATGGTTAACAAAGTATTTAGGCTGTCAAATACCTTTTGAAAGTCTTGTGTTCACTAAAATTTCTTGCTTGTTTTTAGCAATTCGGTGAGTGGAGCAGTCCCACTGCGAACAGTCAGCACAAACTTTCAGTAAAAGCCACTCAATCTGGTAAACCATAGTACTGCTCTTTTCGTCAGCAATGTGTAAAAGTCCCCTGTAACTTTCGTTTTCGCATCCCGTGGGGCTATTTGTCCGTGTTCAACGACATATCCCAGAAAGGGGACTTTGGCTTTGGCAGGTTCACTTTCAGCGAGGTTTACAAACCAGTTTGACTTCCGAATTCGATCAAACAAGCCCGATAAATGCTGTAACTATTCAATCCATGAGAGACTGTTGGGCACCAGCCACAATATACACCGGACATTTGCGTATCAGGCAATTACCCTGTCAGTTAACCTCTGAAATGTGGGCGAACTGTTTTTCGTACAAACGGCATTACTTTCAATTTCTGCAGTCCAATTGGCGTCAGAAAATTGCCTTTGATCTTTCCGACAAAGTTGACTGCCAGGAAGTCCAATTTGGAAATGTACGTTGCTCGTCCAATCTCTTCCACACAGTCCTTCAACTGCAGATACGTATATGCACCAGTCTTTCTAACAACCTTGACTTTGTGATAGTCCACAAATAACTGTTGGGTCATACCTGGCTTTCGCACCATGATGATGGGTGAACTCCATTCATTGAAACTTACTTCGGTTTTGCCATTTTGGAGCATACGTGACATCTCCTTATGAACTTGCACCAACTTTATCGGGTTATGCCTGCAAGGATGTTACAAATTCAGAATAGCATCTTTATAGGGTTATGCCTGCAAGGATGTTACAAATTCAGAATAGCATCTGGGCGGCACGGTGGCACGTGGGCGGCACGGTGGCACGTGGGCGGCACGGTGGCACGTGGGCGGCACGGTGGCACAGTGGTTAGCACTGCTGCCTCACAGCGCCAGAGACCCGGGTTCAATTCCCGCCTCAGGCGACTGACTGTGTGGAGTTTGCACGTTCTCCCCGTGTCTGCGTGGGTTTCCTCCGGGTGCTCCGGTTTCCTCCCACAGTCCAAAGATGTGCAGGGTCAGGTGAATTGGCCATACTAAATTGCCCATAGTGTTAGGTAAGGGGTAAATGTCGGGGTATGGGTGGGTTTCGCTTCGGCGGGTCGGTGTGGACTTGTTGAGCCGAAGGGCCTGTTTCCACACTGTAATCTAATCTAATCTATATTTACATCATCTACAATTAGGTTATTAATTCCCAGTATATGTCAGCAGATCTCCCCATGCATGAGTAATAAGTCTTACGATTTTCTTCTGGAAGATAACTGAATAATTATACCAATATTGGACAACTTTTGCATTGTCCAATTTTATTTCAGGAACGTCCAATTCGGAATTCCCTGAAACTGGTTCTTCCCAGTGTGTTGTAGTCAATAACACATTCTCCACTTGCGTTCTTTCTCTGCCAAAATACCATTAGCGCATATTCCCATCACACATTCTGTGATATTCCTTCATGCCTGGATTCCCTATCAAGTAGCTAACCTCACTCAATTTCCTCTCAATCTGAAAAGGTCTACTAAACCTTGCTTTAAAGTTTCACCGATTATTGAAATTTAAATAAATACATTGTTCCCAGTGGCAAAATTGTGTTTTTTTGTTATTTCTCATACACTTCCTGCTTCACCTATGGCTGCGATACTTTTAAGTGCTGTCTCGACAACTCCCCAATATTATTTAGTCCAACACTAAAATTTGACACATCGTCCAAATGCGTGGTCTCTGTAATCTGACTTATGATTTGGAGATGCCGGTGTTGGACTGGGGTGTACAAAGTTAAAAATCACACAACACCAGGTTATAGTCCAACAGGTTTAATTGGAAGCACACGAGCTTTCGGAGCGCCGCTCTTTCATCAGGTGATATTGGAGGGCTCGATCGTTACACAGAATTTATAGCAAAAATTTACAGTGTGATGTAACTGAAATTATACATTGAAGCATTGATTGTCTGTTAAGCCTTTTATCTGTTAGAATACAGTGATAGTTTCATTTCTTTCATGTGTAAATCACAAAACTTGTTTTTTTTAAATTGCATTCTCGGGTTAGCTGTTAACAATGGTGGTAGGTAGACAATATGTTGAAGGTGTTAGCCCCCTGTGTTCTCTGTCTATGACCTGATGTTTAGATTGATTCTAATCTAAAAAGTGAGATAACAGAGTTTTACATTAATTCATGCAGTTTTTGAACTCAGAGTTCGACATGAATGAATGCAGTTTTTGTGCAAAGTACAATGTAACTCTGCAAGTACAAATTCATACCACATGACAGGTGATCATCATTGCACTACACACACACACAGATATTCCTACGCACACATACTCTCACATACACACGGATGCAGGTACACACAGACACGCACACAGACACCCACACACACCTTTATAGACACACTCTCCGACAGTCACACATGCACCCCCACACAGACTTAAGACACTCTGCACACACTACACACACACACACATTTTCACACTCACAACCACCACCCCAGACAGACACACACACACAGACAGACAAAGACCCACATGCACACATATATTTTGTGGGGTGAATTTGTACTTGCAGAGTTACATTCTACTTTGCTCAAAAACTGCATATATCCAATCAAAGATGGGAATAAGTATTAATTAACATAAATGGATGGAATCACGTTTCAGCCTCCTAATCGATGCCTTTTGATTTCTTCTGCTTCAGATTGTGACTCTGTGATCGCGAAGAGACACAATCTGGGAAAATTCCTTTATTGCATTGCGACTCTTGCCTGCATCTCGACTGGCTTTTCAACTGGAGTATGCAGCAAGCTTACCAGTGATTGAGCGATATCATTTGCAAGCACAAATTGTATTCTTGGAGCTAAGAGTTTGTCCAGAACTCCCACCACAATTTCCAAACTCTTTTCTGCCCACTCTAGCCTCACTGTACATCACTGAGCAACGTTTCGTCCCACCATGAATTCCCGTACACATAGTTCTTCAGGAGTACATATTTCCCATTCTTCTGCATCACAGACTGAGACGATCCTGTGTCCCTTAATATTGTTATCTCTCTATCTGCTTCTCCTGGCCAAGTTAAATAAACGTTAACTTTGCAGGTATGTTTTTAAAGCACATCTGGCACTTCCCCCTTACCAACCTCTGATCGGCCTGTGCACTCTGATGCAGCTTTCCACCCTCCACGGTGCTATCTATTACCATGGCAACATAACATCCAGGCTTGTTTTGTTTTCCTGCATCTGATTTTCCAGTGCTTTCCTTTGTTCTCCAACACTGATTTCATGTGGCCTACTTTATTGCAATTAAAACCTCAGATTTCGTTCCCTTCAAGGTTTTCCTATTTATCCTGTGATAAGGTATCCTCGTGATCTTCACTGAGATTTATCTTTCCCTTTCCACGTGAGGATTTGTCTTTGCCCAATTTCTATCCCTCAGACTTAAAATGATTCTGGAAGCCCATCCTTCTTTTATGGACCAGTTCATAACAATCAGCCATTTCAGCTGCTAACCTTGTCGTTTTAACAATATGCTCTTCCAGAGTAAGCTTATCTTCAGCCTTTCTCTCCAGCCTTTTAAGGTGAATTCCTTTACTAATTGCCAATTTCTGAAGTTCAAACTCTGTCTCCCTTTCTCTCTGCTCCGCTGCTCTCTCCTCTTCCCTCTCTTTACTTCGAATCGTATCTCAAAATGCCTCAAATCTAGTGACTTTTCCTTATCTCTCGCGTCTAATTCAAGCTGTTTCATATTCAATTGACGTTTAAACATCTCGGGTTAGTTAAATGCTGAGCTACTGCGGGGAATGACCTCTCCTTTCCTCACAGAAAAAGACAAATACAATCCCAGCATTTCTGCTAATTCCAGAAGTCTGGCCTGAATCAGTTTTTTGTAAAACTATCAACTTTACATTGTCCATAGCCAGACAACTCTTTGTAACTAAATGAGACATTGATTTCCCAAGAATTGTCTACCCCAATTCAAATCAACATCCGAAACAAAGACGCAAGCACATATCAGTTGCTCTTTTAATCCATCAACTATCTTCCAATTTGTTATGGGCGTGGCTAAACCATTCAAAACGTTATTAAGCAGACAACTCAGATCGTAATATTATATTCTTTTTTCGTTTAGTGTACAGTTAAAATTACCCGAGTCAGCTAGTTCCAAAAAATATTCACAAAATGACCGATTGAAAAAGAAAAAAAACAGAATATAGAATACCTACAGAACTTAGTCTATCCAAAGTAGACTTAATTATGCTGTTCTGAAAGTACACAATAATCCTAATAAAAACAAGCACTTTAAACACAGTAAAAATGAAACAGAAGCTTACGGGTAAAAATTAGAAGGGCAGAAGGAGAGAGGTTATTAGATAGTGCACCACTGCTGCAGGATCTAAAAACCGGAATTCAACTTTCCAGAATGACCACTCTTTTACCATGAAACAGTTCATTTCTAAAACATAAAGTCTTTGGCCTCAAGCCTCAGCTGTTGACGGAGAAACAAAAGGCCTCACAGTGAACACTTTCGTCACAGTTACATTTCATCCGGTTCAGAGCCTGAACTGTTTGAAATCAAGACACATTAATGTGTATATCAAGACACATTATCCTTGAGAAAAAGTACAGCTCCGTTTTATTTTAAAAAGAGAACATCTTTGTGACAGCGCAGTCCGTCCAAACAATCTTCATAAGTGAAACTCTTCGAAAAAACAATATCCTGGTAAATCTGGTCTGCACAGTTTCCAATGCAATCACATCCCTGCTATAATGATAATTGCAGAAAGACACACAATACTCCAGCCAGAGCAAATGAAATTAACAACTGAGAAAGCAACAGAAACTGCACTTTTCCAATAATGTGACTTTTACACAATGCTGTGCCGTGGAGAAAGTGTGAACTGCAGATGCCAGAACTCAGAGTCGATAGAGTGGCGATAGAAAACACAGTTGTTCAGGCAGCATGCGAGGAGTGGGAGAGTTGATGTTTCGGGAATAAACACCTCATCAGGAATGAGGTTTGTGGCCGTGGGGGCTGAGAGATAAATGGGCGGTTTATGGGTTTGGGGGCGTGATAGCTGAGAATGCGATGAGTATATAAAGTGGAAAATAAAATACAAGTTCTGACAGGAGGTAGAGCGGGTAGTTTGGAAAAGTGAAGTGCAGGTCATGAGGGCTTTGCTGAGTTGGAGTCATGAAACTAGAATAATGTGAGGGGAGGGCGAATGAGGAAACATGTGGCATCAAGGTCCCAAGCGGAAGCTGAGGCCTTCTCCTTTCAGGCGTCAGGTGTTTAGGGAATGTCCATGAAGGAGGCGCAGGACCTGCATGTGCTTGGCAGATTGGGAGGTAGAGAATGATTTGCATCAAAGATGAGCTTCCAACTGCATATCCAAACTATCATTACGAACATGTTTTTACATCTCAAGAACAGTATCTGACACTACCCCACCTAAGTAGAAGGCAAGGATTGCATATGTGAGAGAGTAGAGTCAGGAAGGATAGCGCTAGAGAGCACGGTGGTTAGGCAACATCTGAGGACCAGAATTGCCAATGTTTCGAACATTCCTGACGAAGAACTTATGCTTGAAACATCGAATTTCCTACTCCATGGATGCTGCCTTACCAGGTGTACTTTTCCAGATCCACACTTTTAACTCGAAACCACCTCAACTCAACTGCATAGGAAAATTAAGATGCACCTGTCACCACTCAGTTGATTCTTCTGTCGCATGCGAGACAAACTGCAACATTCTTTTCCCCATAAATATCAGGTCATTCAGATCACTAAAGAAAAGAAAACTGCAGAGGCTGAATATCTGAGAGAAAAAAATAATTGTAGTAGATTTCAGCATTCTCTCAGTTCAACTGAATGTTTGAATATTAAAATTGATAAAGGAAAAGACAAAGCTGAGTTTAATAACTGCTACATTCTGTTTCTCAAAAGAAAAACGAGTTTAATGAACTGGAATGTTTTGATCAGGCAATGCATGCTCATCTTGCCAAGTGCTGATAGGAATGGAGGAATATATATTTGCTTCGCCACTGCTGAACAGATGAAAAATATCATTTTGACTTCCGAAACAGTTGATGCTCCTGCAGAAAAGTCAATGTGACTCATATCCCAGCACAGCCAGTTCGGCGTGTATTTCAGAGTCCTGCAACATCACATTTATTTAAAAGATCTTTATTGAATGTTCCTTATAAATATGGCATTCTCCATTTCATACTGCATTGGACAATATTTTACCCACTCACTTACTCATCGGTACATCACTCAATTGAAATGAGGTTGGAGCGCAGAGCTGGTCGGGAAGGTAAGTGATATATAAAGAACTTACCTCGACGCCAACGGTCTTTTCTCAGCAGAGAGCGGCGCGAGCTGGGCGGAAGTGAGGTTGGAGTGCAGAGCTGGTCGGGAAGGTAAGTGATTGATATTTGAGTGGGTGTGTTCTAAACCCCAGGCCCTACATAGTCGGGCCTCCCTCCCATCCTCCTCCTCTAACCTAACTTTAAAGTTCACTGGTAAGCTACTCAGTGTTCTTGCTTTGTCGACGAAGTGTAGAGTAATGGCAGCGCAGGCAGTGGAATGTTCCTCCTGCCGGATGTTTGAGGTAGGTGTGACCACCGATACTCCTGCCGACTTCATCTGCAGGAAATGCAGTCAGATTCTGCTCCTCACAGAACGAGTTAGGGAACTGGAACTGGAGTTGGATGAACTGAGGATTATTCGAGAGGCTGAGAAGGTGATAGATAGAAGCTACAGGGACATAGTTACGCCAGAGAACAGAGGTAGCTGGGTAACAGTTAGAGGTGGGAAGGGGAGGAAGCAGGCATTGCAGGGATCTCCTGTAGTCATTCCCCTAAACAATAGGTATACCGCTTTGGATACTGGTGGGGGGGGGGGGGGTGTCAGCCTAGCAAAAGTAAGCTGCAGTGACCGGGTCTGTGGCGTGAGGTCTGGCTCTGAGACTCAGAAGGGAAAGGGGGAGAGGAGGAGAGCGATAGTTATAGGAGACCCTCTAGTTAGAGGGACGGACAGGCGATTCTGTGGGCATGGGCGAGACTCTCGGATGGTTTGTTGCCTCCCGGATGCCAGGGTCTGAGACGTCTTGGACCGTGTCTTCAGAATCCTTAAGGGGAGGGTGAGCAGCCAGAAGTCGTAGTGCACGTTGGCACCAACGACATAGGTAGGAAGAGAGGTGGGGAGGTCATTCAAGAGCTCAGTGAGTTAGGCTGGAAGCTGAAAGCTAGGACAGACAGAGTCGTCATCTCTGGGTTGCTGCCGGTGCCACGTGACAGTGAGGCAAGGAATAGGGAGAGAGTGCAGTTGAACACGTGGCTGCAAGGATGGTGTCGGAAGGAGGGCTTCAGGTATTTGAACAATTGGACTGCATTCTGGGGAAGATGGGACCTGTACAAGCAGGACAGGTTGCACCTGAACCAGAAGGGCACCAATATCCTGGGGGGTAGGTTTGCTAGCTATCTTCGGGGGGGGGGGGGGGGGGTTTAAACTAATTTGGCAGGGGGATGGGATCCGGACTTGTAGTCCAGCAAGTAGGCTAGCTGTTTGTCAGGATGTCCAAGTGTGTGGGGAGGCTGTGAAGAAGGTAGCACTGACAGGGAATAATTGCGGACACAGAGATGGGTTGAAGTGCGTATACTTCAACGCAAGGAGTATCAGAAATAAGGTCGGTGAACTTAAGGCGTGGATAGGTACCTGGGACTACGATGTTGTGGCCATCATGGAAACGTGGATTGAAGAGGGACAGGAATGGTTGTTGGAGGTTCCTGGTTACAGATGTTTCAGTAGGATTAGGGAGGGTGGTAAAAAAGGAGGGGGTGGCGTTGCTAATTAGAAATGGTATAACAGCTGCAGAAAGGCTGTTCGAGGGGGATCTGCCTTTAGAGATAGTATGGGCTGAAGTCAGAAATAGGAAAGGTGCAGTCACCTTGTTGGGTGTTAACTATAGGCCCCCCAATAGCAGCAGAGATGTGGAGAAACAGATTGGGAAACAGATTTTGGAAAGGTGCAGAAGCCAGGGTAGTAGTCATGGGCGATTTCAACTTCCCAAATATTGATTGGAAGCTCTTTAGATCTAGTAGATTGGATGGGGCGGTGTTTGTGCAGTGTGTCCAGGAAGCATTTCTAACACAGTATGTAGATTGTCCGACCAGAGGGGAGGCCATTTTGGATTTGGTACTCGGTAATGAACCGGGACAAGTGAGGGGTTGTTAGTGGGTGATCATTTTGGTGATGGTGACCACAATTCTCTGACTTTCACCTTGGTTATGGAGAGAGATAGGTGCGTGAAACAGTGTAGGTTTTACAATTCGGGGAAGGGTAATTACGATGCTGTAAGACAGGATCTGAGGAGCATAAGTTGCGAGCACAGGCTGTCGGGGAAGGATGTCGTGGAAATGTGGAACTTTTTCAAGGAACAGATGCGGCGTGTCCTTGATATGTATGTACCGGTCAGGCAGGAAAGAAATGGTCGTGTGAGGGAACCTTGGTTGACGAGAGAGGTTGAATGTCTTGTAAAGAGGAAGAAGGAGGCTTACATAAGGTTGAGGAAACAGGGTTCAGACAGAGCAGTGGAGCGATACAGGATAGCCAGAAGGGACCTGAAGAAAGGGATTAGGAGAGCCAAGAGAGGGCATGAAAAATCTCTGGCGGATAGGATCAAGGATAACCCAAAGGCATTTTATGCATATGTGAGAAACATGAGAATGACGAGAACGAGGGTAGGTCCAATCAAGGACAGTAGTGGGAGACTGTGTATTGAGTCGGAAGAGATAGGAGAGGTCTTGAATGAGTACATTTCTTCAGTATTTACGAATGAGAGGAACCGTATTGTTGAAGAGGAGAGTGTGAAACGGACTGGTAAGCTAGAGGAGATACATGTTAGGAAGGAGGATGTGTTGGATTTTTGAACAACTTGACGATAGACAAGTCCCCCGGGCCTGATGGGATATATCCTAGGATTATGTGGGAAGCAAGAGAGGAAATTGCAGTACCGTTGGCAATGATCTTTTCATCTTCACTGTCAACGGGGGTGATACCAGGGGACTGGAGAGTGGCGAATGTTGTGCCCCTGTTCAAAAAAGGGAATAGGGATAACCCCGGGAATTACAGGCCAGTTAGTCTTACTTCGGTGGTAGGTAAAGTAATGGAAAGGGTACTGAGGGATAGGATTTATGAGTATCTGGAAAGGCACTGCTTGATTAGGGACAGCCAGCACGGATTTGTGAAGGGTAGGTCTTGCCTTACAAGTCTGATTGAATTCTTTGAGGAGGTGACCAAGCATGTGGATGAAGGTAGAGAGGTGGATGTCGTATACATGGATCTTAGTAAGGCATTTGATAAGGTTCCCCATGGTAGGCTTATGCGGAAAGTCAGGAGGCATGGGATAGAGGGAAATTTGGCCAATTGGATAGAAAACTGGCTAACCGGTCGAAGTCAGAGAGTGGTGGTAGATGGTAAATGTTCAGCCTGGAGCCCAGTTACAAGTGGAGTTCCGCAGGGATCAGTTCTGGGTCCTCTGCTGTTCGTAATTTTTATTAATGACTTGGATGAGGGAGTCGAAGGGTGGATCAGTAAATTTGCAGATGATACGAAGATTGGTGGAGATGTGGATAGTGAGGAGGGCTCTTGTCGGCTGCAAAGGGACTTGGATATGATGCAGAGCTGGGCTGAGGAGTGGCAGATGGAGTTCAACCCTGCCAAGTGTGAGGTTGTCCATTTTGGAAAGACAAGTAAGAATGCGGGATACAGGGTTAACGGTAGGGTTCTTAGTGAGATGGAGGAACAGAGGGATCTTGGGGTCTATGTTCATAGGTCTTTGAAAGTTGCCACTCAGGTGGCTAGAGCTTGTAAGAAGGCCTATGGTGTATTAGCGTTCATTAGCAGAGGGATTGAATTCAAGAGTCGTGAAGTGATGTTGCAACTGTACAGGACTTTGGTTAGGCCACATTTGGAGTACTGTGTGCAGTTCTGGTCGCCTCACTTTAGGAAAGATGTGGAAGCTTTGGAGAGGGTGCAGAGAAGATTTACCAGGATGTTGCCTGGAATGGAGAATAGGTCGTACGAGGATAGGTTGAGAGTGCTAGGCCTTTTCTCGTTGGAACGGCGAAGGATGAGGGGTGACTTGATAGAGATTTATAAGATGATCAGAGGAATAGATAGAGGAGACAGTCAGAAACTTTTTCCCCAGGTACAACAGAGTGTTACAAGGGGACATAAATTTAAGGTGAAGGGTGGAAAGTATAGGGGAGATGTCGGGGGTGGGTTCTTTACCCAGAGAGTGGTGGGGGCATGGAATGCGCTGCCTGTGGGAGTGGTAGAGTCAGAATCTTTGGTGACCTTTAAGCGGCAATTGGATAGGTACATGGATGGGTGCTTAAGCTAGGACAAATGTTCGGCACAACATCGTGGGCCGAAGGGCCTGTTCTGTGCTGTATTGTTCTATGTTCTATGTTCAATTTTAGTCCCCCTGATGTTCCATTCACGACCTATCTACCAAACTGCTTTCACGAAGAAAATGCTTATTTTTAAAACCGAAGACTGAGCTGAACCAATACCTGTTGGAAATCAACCATCATTCTGTCACTCTCTTGTTTAGTGTGTCTCAGTGCCTGTCACCTTAAACCTGTGCTCTCTAGTTTTGAACTTCACCATTCTGCGCAATCGATTTAGGCCAGTTGTCTATCCATGCCCCACATGATTTTATAAACGGCGAGAACGTGACTCGCTGCCTGGAACAATCCAGCGAAAAAGCCTCTGCCTACCACATCTCCATGCTTTTGTCAAGCCCTCAGCTCCCCGCAACATCCTTGTAAATCATCTGTGCACAGTTTCAATTTTCTCAAAATCTTTCCTGTAGAAGTTGACCATAATTGTAAGCAGTATTCTAAATGTGATCTCACCAATGCTCCATATCGCCACAACATGACATTCCAACTTGGATAATCGACTTTCTGACTAATGACGAAAAGCGTGCCAAATACTTTCCTCACCACCTTCTCTACTTGTGACACCACTTTTTCTGCTTTTATAAATTTTGCCTTGACTGATAAAGTTGTGATTGTCACGATGTTCTGCTGCCTTCACGGATATGTGGCCCAACATGCAAAGTCTCTCTGTTCCTGTAGGTTTCCTCGTGTCCTGCCATTCATTGAGTAATCCGTTGACGTGTTACTTCCAATGTGCATCACCTCATGTTTTCATGGTTAATTTCAACATCCCCTCTCTGAATTTGACATTTGACAAATCAATTTCAGAGCTCCTCCATCCTAAAAGGATCTTCCTCACCAATAACCACTTTGCTCATATTCGTATCATCGACAACTCTGCTTATCATTTCCTCCTAACTTGTTCTATATTCTTTACACACATTCACAAACGACATGGGACCCAGCATTCATCCTTGTGTTACACCATTGAATACCAGTTCCAGTCACACAAACAGCCTTCTATCACCATCCTGTGTCTCCTACCACCACCAATTTAAGTTTGGTTCCAACTTGCCAGGAGACCTTAAATCCCTTTTCACTTTTATCCTCTTACCAGTCTCCAGAGTGGTGTCATGTAGACGGCTATGTTGAAATCCACACAAACAACATGAACTTTACTACCCTCGTTAAAAAAACCTGATCACTTGCCAATAAAATGCATTTGATCCAATCTGTTAGGTATAATATTCTGTAACAAAACCGTGATGACTCTCCCTGATGAAACCTTGCCTGGACAAGATTCCCTTCAACTGATGTGCGACTCACTGCTGTGTGATTCTCTGGTTTATCTCTCCCAATCTTGCGTTAGTCCAGTCCACTACAAACCCACAGATGAAAGTAAACCAATGCTCAGAACATATGTAATTTCCTCCCTTGTCACAGAGAGGAACACAAGATACAAGTGCGTCCTGAATTGGGAATATGCCCACTTCAATCCGGTCAGAACCAAGAACACTTCCTCATCCCTATGTCAAACTGCTTAAGAACCTTTCCATCCCTCTTCCTGCATTCTGCTCCAATATCTTACCACAAGAGGACTATTCGCTCGCTGAACAAGTAAAGTGATTCAGTCAGTTATCCCATTTGCTGACACGACTGTACTGTCACTCTGGAGGGAGATCATTCAGATAATTTTACTCGAAAACGCTGTATTAAGCATTTGTGGTTATGAAATATTTTGCTTTGATAGCCACAGGCTAGTACAGTGAGAAATGGTTTGAATGTTCTCCAATTGAAAAACATTCACTTAATTCCACCGCTTGTGGAGATTCCTATCTGTTCACATCTGACATGACGGAGATTTTGCTCTCTGTTGTTTATCATATCCAGAACAGAACTGCGGCACAAATCCCACCACATGATTTCTATTTTCATTGACCTACCAAGTCGATGCCAGTGGCTTACATTGTAATGGGATTCATCAACAAGACAAACTTTCAGGATTCAAACAGTATTATGTGCAGGGGGTCATTACAGAAGCACAGTATCAACCTTCCTCAGGGGCAAGACCAAAAGATGCTGGAAAGAGAAATCGGAGTTAACATTTTTGGTCCAGTGACCCCGTCCTTGGCACTGATGGTTTCCAGGAAAATTTCGGTCTATATGCAGAAGATATGTGAGGGCGCTGTAATTAGGAGGAAACGAGATGTTGGGACAGAACTGAAAGAGAAAGACTAACAGTTGACATCGGAATTGATAATGATCTGTTTGGAGCATTAACAAATGTTCACAGAGACTGTTTATGACTAACCAAAGGTAGTGTGTAACACGGCTTGGTGAGTGTGTCGGGTGCCAAAACATGGGAAACTTCAGGCCTCTAAAATAACTGAAATTGATATGGAGGGTCGTGGGGTCCTCAAGCAAAAAATGATCTGTTGCTTTTTCTGCATGCGCTGAGCTATGGTGGAACACTGCAGTAAACTTGAGATAGAGACGTTGGCTAGGAAACATGGTTCTGTGATAAAGGAGCAGTCAACTGGAAGCTCAGGGACATTTTTGGCGATAGAACTTGGCATTCTGCAAACTGTCATTCAATCCATACTTCGTTTCCCAAGGTAGTGGCGACCACAATATGACTAGATTGTGCGAAGTGTAGGGAAAGTATTGCTTCACCTGGAAGGTGTATTTGAGCCCTTGTATACTAAGCAGGGAGGTCAGAAATGGACAAGTGAGGAGCAGCAAGAAGCAAGAAGGAAGGATACTTTAGAAGAAATTATTAGAGATGTTGTTAATCAATAGGTAAGAATGCGACCATAAAGGCACTATACCTGAATGCTCGTACCTTTCGGAAAAGGTTGGAGATATAACGGCATAAATCATCACGAATGAATACGATTTAATACACTTTGCAGAGACATGGAGACAGCATAGTCAAGACTGGGAGGTAAATATTCATGGGCATGAGTCAATTTGGAAGGACAGAAAGGGTGGTAAGGAAGGTGGTCTAACTCAAACATTCAAGGACAACCCCAGACCGGTGCTCTCAGATGATATAGGTTCTATGGAGAATGAGTTTGAATCCATTTGGGAGGAAATTAGAAGTTCCAAAAAGAAAATGTCACTGATTGTCGGAGTCTACCGGTTCCAAAGTTTGAGATTACATTGGGGAGGGCAGTAAACAAGGACATAAATAACACCTGAAAAAATGGTATGGTAATTATCGTGCGGGATTTTAATCAACATGTCGATTGGTCGAAGCAGCTCAGTCAGGGTGGCCTTGACGAGGAGAGTATTGAGTGTATCTGAGATAGATTCCTTAAATAATGTGTAATGGAGCAAGCCAACAAAGGGAGAGGCCAAATTAGATTTGGTACACGGCAAGATGTTAGATTTGGCATTAGGTGAGCACTTTGGTGATAGTTAACAAAATTCAGTTATGTTTACTTTAGATTTTCAAAGGGACAGGTATACACTGGAGTGCAAGCACTATTGCTGGGCGAAAGAAAATTGCAATGCGATTAGATAAGATTACGCATTCACAGGTTGGGCAAAGAAACGGCAGGGAATTGGCAGAATAGTAATGTGGAGCTGATTCAAGGAGCAGGTTCTTTGTGTCTTTGATAAGTAAGTACCTGTCAGAGAGGGAGAAAATTGTCAAGCGCAGGAGTCATGATTACTGAGGAAGTTGAATCTCTTGTTGAGATGAAGAAGGCTTGTGTTACCATGAGATGTGAAGGCTCAGTTAAGGAGATTGAGAGTTACAAGTTAAACAGGAAAGACCTGAAGGGAGACTGAAGACGAGCCAGGAGGGAACTGAGAATTGGAAAATCCTAAAGCTTCCCATCGGTATGTGAGGGCGAAAAGAATGAATGGAATAAAATATGGCCCATGAAGGACAGTCATGGTAAGTAGTGCATAGAGTCAGAAGCGATGGGGGAAGCGCTAAAGCAATATCTTTTGTTAAGATTCGCACTGGGAAAACAAAATGTTGTCGAGGACAATACTGAGAAACAGGCTGCTAGACGAGATCGGATTGAAGTTCCCAAGGAGAAGGCGTTACAAACTCTGAAAATGTGAACAAAAATGAATTCCCCTGGGCCGGATGGGATTTATCCAAGGATTCTCTGGGAAGCCAAGAATCAGATTTCCGAGCCTTTCACTTTGATCTTTATGTTTTCATTGTCCAAAGTTATAGTACCAGAACACTACAGGATAGTAAAAGTTGCTCCCTCATTCAAAAAGCGGAGAAGAGAAAACCCTGGAAATTATAGACCGTTGACCCTTCCATCGGTTGTGGGTAAAGTGTTGCAAAAGTTCGAAGAGATAAGATTTGTAATCATCTCGATTGGAATAAGTTTATGAGGGAAAGTCAAGCCCGTTTTGTGAATGGGAGATCGAGACTCACAAATATTATTGAGTGCTTTGAGTAGGTCATTAAACTGGATGTCGGTTTGCTCACTGAATTGGAAAGTTCATTTCCAGACGTTTCGTTACCCTACTAGTTATCAAATTCAGTGGTTCTACAGGCGAAGCACTGTTCATGATTCTTGCTTTCTATTTATATGTTTAGGTTTCTTTGGGTTGGTGATGTCATTTCCGGTGGTGCTATCATTTCCAGTTCTATTTTTTCAGGGGTTAGTCGATGGCGTCAATCTCAAAGCGTTTGTTGATAGAGTTCTGGTTGGAATGCCATGCTTCGAGGAATTCTTCTGCATGTAGTGGTTTGGCTTCTCCTCGGATGGATGTGTTGTCTCAGGCGAATGTAATGTTTGTCTAATGCAATGTTTGTTACAGTTCTTGCACGGTATTTTGAAAATGACATCAGTATTTGCATATGGACAAATAGGCAGAAAACGAACCACCGGGATACATGAACATCAACTAGCCACGATACGACGTGACTCTCTCTCACTAGTATCCTTACATACAGATAAGGAAAGGCACCACTTTGACTTGGACAACGCATCCATCCGAGCACACCTGAAACAGAGACACACACGAGAATTCCGAGAAGCATGTCATTCCAACTGGAAATCCATCAAAATCACATCGAGGTAGACTCCATCTACCTCTCCCTGAGAAACAGAACAGGAAATGATATCACTACAGGAAATGACATCACCAACCCAAAGAACCCCAAGCATATCAATAGAAAGCAGAAATCATGAATAGTCCATCACCCAAAGGCACACTGGAGATGTTACCCAGGAGGGTAACGAAACGTCTGGAAATGAGCCTTCCAGCTCAGTGAGCAAATCTTCATCTGGAAGCTAAACCTGAGCTACAACTCTTGTCAAAACTCGCCAGTTGACTAAACAAATGCATGAGGATAAAACCGTTCATGTGGTGCACGTTTGGATTTCAGTCAGCCGTTTGATAAATTTCGCCATGGCCGGTGACTGCTCAAAATACTGAGGCATGGGCTTGAGGGGTATGTCGTGCTTTGAATCAGAAATTAGCCAGCTGAAAGAAGACAGAGGGTGATACTTGATGGGAAAACTTCATCCTGGAATTCTGTTGCTTGTGGTGTACTGCGACGATCTGTTTTGGCTTCAGTGCTTTTTGTATTTTTTTATAAACGACCTGGATGGGGGCGGAGAAGGATGGGTTAGTAAATTTGCGGACGACACCACGTTCGGTACAGTTGTGCATAGTGCTGAAAGATATTGTAGGTTACATAGGGACACAGGTATGCTGCAGAGCTGGGCTGAGGGTTGGCAAATGGAATTTAATACAGAAAAGTGTGAGAAAGAACATGGCATTAAAACATATCACAGAATATAAAGACGGATATAATAAGCTTCTATTAAAATATAAAATGAACAAGAGAGGCAAATGTGAACGTTGACCCTCTCGTGGATAAGAAGGGGCATTTACTTATGGGATATGCGGAAATAGCCGTGACATTAAACAGGCATTTGCTTTGGTATTCACAGTGGAGGATATTAATAACATGCCGGTAATTGACAAAGAGATGCCGGTTGGTGCCGTCCTGGGAACAGTCATTATAACAAAAGAGCTTGTGTTGGATTGTTGAAGCTAATATTGCAAAGGATGTTTACTCTCCAGGCGCTGATGGAATGCATCGCAGGGTGCGAAACGCAATGGTATGTTAAAAAGAAGTGTGCTTGCGGTATTTTTCCGAAATTCGTTGGTCTCTGTGGCAGTCCCAGCAGATTGGAAAACAGAAATATGACGTCACTCTTTAAAAAGGGAGGCAGACAAAATATGAGGAATTAGATCAGATAACTTACAGTGTCAAAACAGGCCCTTCGGCCCAACAAGTCCACACCGACCGCCGAAGTGTAACCCACCTAGACCCATTCTCCAACATGATAGACCAGTTTGTTTAACCTCGGTAGTGCAGAAAGTTTTTGAGTCTATTATCTTGGAAAAAATAGCGGGGCATCTCGACAGATATTTGACAGACACAGCATGGGTTAATGAAGAGCAGGTCATTCCTGCAAAATTTTTCGAATTCTATGATGGCATTACGGGCATGGTGTACAAGGGGACCCAGTGAATTGGTGTACTTAGATTTTCAAAATGCACTCGACAAGGTGCCATTCAGGAGCTGACAGCAAACGGATGCATGCTGTTAAGGGTAACGTATGAGCATGGATTGAGGATTGTTTGCACAAAAGGAAGCGCAGGGTATGGATAAATGTTTGCTATTGTATTGACCATCAACTATGTTCCTCAGGGATTGGTACTGGGACCTCAATTACTTACAATTTATATGGATGATTTGGATTTTGCAGCCATGCGCATCGTGTCAAGGTCTGCAGTTGACACAAAGGTGAGCAGCAGAGCAAAGTGTGCGGAGGACTGTGAAAATCTGCAGAGGAACATTGAAATATTGGGTTTATGGAAAACATTCTGGCGAATGGAATTCCAGATTTGAAGGTGTTCGCTGATGACGGGAGACTATGTGGAATAGGCTTATATCGAAAATTCAGAAGAATGAGGCAGGATCTTATGGAAACATATAAAATTATGAACGGCATGTGTGAGATAGAAGTAGAGAGAATGCTTCCATTGGTGGATGAAACTAGAACAAGAGGGCACAGCCTCTAGATTAGAAGGAGATATAGGACTGAAGTGAGAAGAAATTTCTTCAACCAGAGGGTTGTTCCTCTATGGAACTGCTTGTCCAACGAAGTAGTTGATGCTACATCAATCACTGTTTTTTAAGCTAGGGCTGCCTTATTTTTGAACAATACAGGAAGTAATGACTACCTTCAGAGGTTGGTTAAGTGAATGCGTGTCCATGGAAAGATCAGGCATGATCTTAATGAATGGCGAAGCAGTCTCTAAGGCCTGGTCGGCAAGGTTTTGCTCCTCGTTCTCATGTTCTATGAATGCATGTGTCACATATTCCGTGATTTTAGGGAAAGTTTCCATGGGGTTGTTGGGGGAGGTGTTGAGAGTGAAGGCACAGTGCACCACGATGCCCCGGAGGGAATGGTTCCTGGGGAAGGCGGGGAGGGGGATATATGTTTGGTAATAGCATTTCGCTGGAGGTGGTGGAATTAGGAAAATATTTCGTTGATGACTTGGAGTACCATAGCGCTTAAGGTTCCAGACCATGTTCTGAAAAACATGGGATGAGAATGGATCGTTGCTTCATGATGGACATTTGCAAGATGGGTCCAAAGTCCTTCGTTGGTGCTGTAAAAGTCACAATGTCTTTGAGAAGCTAACTTTAGCAGCTATATAGCATTGAGGCCACAAGAGTGGGTCATAGTCAGGGATTTTCTTGACTCCCTAAAGCCTGTCTAACACATAGCCTGCGACGACACGCCACCTATGATTTGTCACCGGCAGTCTCCATTAACAGCTGTTCACTCTCCGAGCGAGAGCGTTATTCACCTCATTGACCCAATGTTCTTCTCTTTCTTTTGTTCTTTCCTGACCAACTGTTTACTCCTTTACAATACAGAATGAGACATGATGGGATAGTTCCTGTTCGCCTGTATGATTACAGTGTTAAAGAAACAATGCACAGGAGAAGCACAACAGATTAGTCAGCATCTGAATAGCAAGAGATATTTAAATCACAACCTTGTTGAGGATTCCTTACTGCAGTTGCAACAATACTGAAAAGCTCAACACCGTCCAGAACAGAGCAGCTGAATTGAGCAGCAACACACAACTAATAAAACATCGACAAACATACATTCCCACCACAACCAAACACTGAGACATGCAGTCTGCACCATCCACAAAATGCACTGCAGATATTCACGAAGGCTCCTTAAAGATTACATTACAAGCTCAGAACTGCTTCCATCTAAAAGGAAAAGGGCGCTAGACAGATAGAAAAGACCTACAAACCACTTACCATCCTGATCTGGAAATATATTGCCGTTCCTCCAGAATCACTGGGTCAAAATTTTGGATTTCACTCCCCTATAATTTGGGTCTACCGACAGCACACGGAAACGATGGTTCAAGAAGGCAGCTCATCATCACCTTGTCCAGTCAAATCAGGAATGAACAATAAATGCTGACCTGTTCGAAGAATGAAAATCATATGCTTTGGTGTTCTGAGGAGTTCTCTCTTACTGAGATATTTCTGGTTTTATTTGAGGGGTATCAAAGATGAGGATTTGCAGTTGGGAAACTGAAACGAAGCATCACATCAGAATGTGATGGAGTTGATTTGTTCAATGTAGCCTGAACCTCACCGGCCTTTGAAAATGAAAGCAGAAAGCTACATTCACAGTGGAGTGAAAGTATTCACTATCTGAAATATCGAGACATAATTGGAGGGACGCTGGAGAGAAACTGCGGTAATGTGGTGACGATTCAATTACTTGTCTGCCCTGAAAATTCACCAGTGCAACCATACCGGGGGAAAGCCATTCAACTGTTCTGAATGTGGAAAGGGATTTGCTCAGTTTTCTGACTTGCTGACTCACCAGTGGGTTCACACGTACAAGAAACATTTAATGTTCCAGAGTATGGAAAAGGCATTAAAAGGTCTCACGAACTGCTGTACCATCAATGTGTTCATGCTGATGAGATTCCATTCAAGTGTTCTCTCAGAGGGAATGGGTTCAGGCCGTCATTTGATCTTACTTTATATCTGCGAACTCAGTGGAGAGAGGGCGTTCGCCTGTTCTAAGAATGGGAAAGGATTATTTCAGTCATTCAGTCTGCTGAGACACCAGTGAGTTCACACAGAGGAGCGACCATTCGTCCGATGTGATTTGAAGCAATGAATTGATTCAGGCAATCTGCAGAAGCACAAGCGAGTTCATACTGGAAAGAGACCATTTACCTGCTCTTGCATTTCTCAAACGTACTGAAAGACGAGCGAACTCATATTGGGGAGAGTCATTGATATGTTCTGAATTGGGGAAAGGATGCACTTAAGTCATCCATCCTCCTGATACACCAACGGTTTCACACTGACAATAAATTGTTTTAATGACGCAGTGTTGGAAATGCTTTATAAATTTCCAGTAATTGAGGTCCCATCAACATGTTCACGCTGATGAGAGCACAATCTTGTGCTCTCACTGTAGGACTGTTGTTTCTCTGATATAAGTGAATACACTTCACAAGGTCTTCATTTAGACGTGAAAAGCTTTCAGAAATGCTGAACTCATCGAAATATTTTTAAGTATATCATTAAGGATGAGGTTTCTAAATTCTTGGAAGAGCAGGGTCGGATTAGAACAAGTCAACATGGATTTACTAAGGGGAGGTCGTGCCTGGCAAACCTGTTGGAATTCTTTGAAGAGGTGACAAGTAAGTTAGACCAGGGAAACCCAGTGGATGTGGTCAATCTAGACTTCCAAAAGGCCTTTGATAAGGTGCCACACGGGAGGCATCTTATTAACCAGTCCTTCTGCATGGTGTAATTCAATTACAGCCTCCAGGATGCACTGTACAAATTTAAGAAGGCTCAAAAGAAAGTACATTCCAAAGACATGGCTACGAAGAAAATGAAGGGCAGAGGAAGCAGATGAATGGGAGGGTTATGACTTGGAGCCAGCGATCAAACCTGGTCAAATGAAGAGTACAGGAGTTTCATTCAGAAAGTCAGCAAGTATGGCATACAGTGAGATTTGGCGATCTGGTTTCAGAATTTGCTGGCTGAGAGAAGGCAGAGAGTCGTTGTAGATGGGAAGTATTCTGCCTGGAGGTCAGTGTTGAGTGAGGTCCTGCAGAGCTCTGTTCTTCGGCCTCTGCTCTTTGTAGTTCTTATTAATGACTTGGATGAGGAGGTTGAAGGGTGGGTTAGTAAATTTGCAGATGGCACTAAGGTTGCAGGTGTTGTCGACGGTATGGACAACTACTGCAGGCTGCAGCGCGACATTAATAGCATGTCGAACTTGGCTGAGAAATGGCAGACGGATTCAACCTGGATAAACGTGAAGTGATGCATTTTGGAAGGTGGAACACGTATGCTGAATATAGGTTTAAAGACAGGATCCTTGGCAGTGTGGGGGAATACAGGGATCTGGGTTTGAAAGTACATAGATCCCTTAAAGTAGCCACCCACGTGGAAAGGGTTATTAAGAAAGCATATGGTGTTTTGGCTTTCATTAAGGGCGATCGAGTTTTAGAGCTGCGAGGTTTTGCTGCAGCTCTACAAGGCCCTAGTGAAACCACTCTTGGAATATTGTGTCCAGTTCTGTTCGCCCTCCTATAGGAAAGATGCAGAAACTTTGGAGAAAGCGCAATGAAGGTGTACCAGGATGCTGCCTGGACTGGAGGGCTTGCTTTATGAAGAAAGATTGAATTAGCTCGGACGCTGCTTTCTGGGGAGAAGGAGGAAGAGAGGAGACCAGATCAAGGTGTATAAAATAATGTGAGGAATAGATAGAATCAACTGCTAGAGAACTTTCCGCAGGGCAGGATTGGCTCGTATGAGAAGTCATAGTTTGAAGATATTAGGAGGAAGGTACAAAGGAGACGTCAGAGGTAGGCTCTTTACGCAGAGAGTTGCGAATGCATGGAATCGGTTGCCAGCTGTGGTGTTGGAAGCAGAGTCATTGGGGGCATTTGAGCGACTGCTGGACATGCACATGGATAGACGTGAGTTGAGGGGTGCATAGATTAAGTTACTATATTTGACATTGGGATTAAATCTCGTGGGCCAAAGGGCCTGTTCTGTGCTGTACTTTTCTATGTTCTATGTTCTATGAGTGCATACACTGGGTATATATAAACGTAAGGTGCCAACCTGGTGAAGCTACTACACAGAAATAGTTGCATGCCAGAAACCATAAGAAGCAACGGATAGACGAGGTTAATTGACTTCATCACTCACGGATCAGACATCAACTCTGCAGTCCTGCCAGCTCCCATCATAAATGATGCGGGACAATATAATAAATCATTTCTTTCACATGACCATCGCGGCTGAGGGTGACTAAATAGATCCTTTCGAAATTATGACAGGCATGGAAGTAATGGATAGTGGAAGTCTTTTACACAGACCACAGGAGACCTAGGTTTAAGGTGTTATCGAGAAGACCAGCCCCAAACGTATGGTATGCAGATTGATTTTGCTTGTTTTATGATTGTAATACATTCTGAGAAACAGTGAAAAATATTGTGTTGCATTCTCTTCAGTACAAATCATACCTTACATAAGGACATCTGTTTAATAATTGTCACAGCTTTTGACCAGGTGCAGAGAAGGATTAACTCTATATGTGACTGGTCCATTCACAAGTTTGATAACAGCAAGGATGTAACTGTTCTTGAATCCATTGATGCGTATTTTCAAACATTTGCATATTCTGTTCAATGGAAGTGGTTGGAAAAGGGCATTGCGGTGGTGGGAGGGGCCTTTGATTGTGTTTGCTGCATTCCTGAAGCTGTGGGAAGTCAAGATTGAGTCGATGGAAGGAAATGTGATTTGCGTGATGGATTGGGTTAGGTACACCATCTCTGTAATTTCTTGCAGCACGGGCTTAGCAGTGACCATACGAAGTGACTGGATAGAATGTTTTCTGCAGTGCAATGTAAAAATTGGTCAGAGTCGTTGCCAAAATGCAAAATTTTCTTCCCCGTCTGAGGAGGTAGATGCATTGATGTGCTTACTTGGCTGTAGAGTTGACATGGATAGTCTGATTATTTGTAATATTTATTCCTCGGACTTGAAGCTGTCCATCACCTCCAACTCAGCACCAATGACAGAGACCAATGTCTGTCCTTCAGGCCAATTCCTGGAGTCAATGGCTAGTTCCCTTGTTTTGCTGACATTGAGGGAAAGATTGTTGTCTTTATACCATGTCACTAAGCTCTATTTCCTGTACACTGCTCACTGTTGTTTGAGACCCACCCACTCTGGTGGTGTTATTAGTAAATCTGAAAATGGAGTTAGAGCTGAATTTGGCGGTACAATTATGAGATGGTAAGAAATATGGAGGGGGGCTGCGTACACAGCCTTGATGGGCACCAATATTGCGGATTATTGTAGAGGAGGAGTAACCAACTATCCTCATTCATTGTGATCTGCAGGTCAGAAAGTTAAGGATCCAGTTCTCGATGTGAGGAAAGAGTCCAAGGACTCAGATTCTGTCGATGAGTCCAGTTGGCATTATGGTGTTCAAGAAAGAGCGAAAGCCAATATACATAAGTCTGATGTAGTTGTCCTTGTTAAACAGATGTTCCAGGGATGAGTGTAGTGCCAGAGAGATGTTGCAGGGTGGAGAAACGGAGGACTGCAGATGCTGGAGTTCAGAGTCAGCGTGTAGTCCTTGAAAAGCACAGCAGGTTAGGCAGCATCCGAGGAGCAGGCGAATGCACGTTTTGGGCAAATGCCCGAAACGTCGGTTCTCCTGCTCCTTGGAAGTTATGTTGTAGTTGTACAATACTTTGGGAGGGGCGCACTTGGAGAATTGTAGTCTTGGTCACCTTGTGAAACGAAGAAGGTTGTTTAACTGGAAAGAGTGTAGAAGAAATTTACAAGCATTTTGCCAGGCCTCTATCATCTGAGGGATGTAATAGGGAGAGGCTGGACAAGCTGGGCCTTTTTCTATTCTTTAGTGTGCAGGAGGCTGAGACTTGCATAAGGTTATGAGAGGTATGGATACGGTGAACACGGTGCTGTAATCCTTTTTCCAGTGGTTCTGGAATCAAGGACGAGAGAGCACCATAGAACATATAACATGACAGCGCAGTACAGGCCCTTCGGCCCTCGATGTTGCACCGCCCTATCAGACTAATCTGAAGCCCATCCCACCTGTACGTCCATTTGCCTGTCTAATGATGACTTAAATGCACTTAAACTTGTCGAATCTACTACCGATACAACGAATCATTCCATACTCTTTCGACCTTCAGAGTAAAGGAACTACCTCTGACATCTGTCTTAAAGTTGTGTCCCCTCGTGTTTGCCGTCCCCATACTTGGAAAAAGGCTCTCCCTGTCCACACTATCTAACCCTTTGATTATCTTATATGTGTCTATTAAGTCACCTCTCAACCTTCTTCTCTCGAACGAGAACAGCTTCAAGGCCCTCAGTCTTTCCTCATTCCTTCCATTCCAGGCAACATCCTTGTAAATCTCCTCTGCACCCTTTCTGAAGCGTCCACATCCTTCTTATAATGCAGTGACCAGAACTGTACACAACGCTATAAGCGTGGCCTTACCAGAGCTTTGTCCAGCTGCAGCATAACCTCCTGGTTCCAGAACTCAATCCCTCGATTAATAAAGGCCAAAACACTGTATGCTTTCTTAACAACCCTGTCACTCTGGGTGGCAACTTTCAGGGATGTGTGTACATGGACACCGAGATTACTCTGCTCATCTTCACTCCCAAGAATTTTAACATTAGTCCAGTACTTTGCATTCCGATTGCTTCATCCAAAGTGTATCACCTCACACTTTTCCACATTAAAGTCAATTTGCCACCTCTCAACCCAGCTCTGCATCCTATCTGTGTCTCTCTGCAACCTACTACATCCTTCATCACTATCTGTAACTCCACCGACCTTAGTGTCGTCCACAAATTTACTAACCCACCCTTCTAAGACCTCATCCAGGTTATTTATAAAAAGGACGAACAGAAGTGGATCAACACCGACCCTTGCGGTATGCCACTAGTAACTGGAAACCAAGATGAACATGTTCCATCAACTACAACCCTCTGTTTTCTTTCAGTCATCCAATTCCTGATCCAAACTGCTATGTCTCCCACAATTCTATTCCTCCGAATATTGTATCATAGCCTACTGTGGGTAACCTTATCGAAAGCCTTGCTGAAATAAGTTTAACCAGTTTAAAGTTAGAGCGTAAAGTATAAAAGGAAACCTGATATGCAAATCTTATACACCTAGAGTAGTACGCATTTGGAATATGATGCCAGCAAACGTGGTTGAGGCGGTTACATTAACAACATTTCACAGGCATTTTGACAACTAGATGGATTGAAAAGGTTTGAAAGGATATGTGTCAAGTGTACGGAAGTGGGGTGAGAGTGGATGAAAATTTTGCTCAGCATGGATCAGTTTGGACCAAAGAGTCTTTCTCCGTGCTGGGGGACTCAATGACGATGGTAATCCATGATTGCAGTTCCCTCAACGAAACTCCTCAGTTCTCTCCAAATCAAACATCAGCATGTTTGACGCAGAGGGTAGTACGTGTATGGAATGAGCTACCAGAGGATGTGGTGGAGGTTGGTACAATTTCAACATTTAAGAGGCATTTGCATGGACATATGAATGGAAAGTGTTTGGAGGGATATGGGCCGGGTGCTGGCAGGTGGGACTAGATTCGGTTGTGATATCTGGTCGGCATGAACAGGTAGTACCGAAGGGTCTGTTTCTATGTTGTCCATCTCTATGACTCTATGACTCAAAGTGATTTTGAAGAAGATTCACTTTTGGCAAATCTAATGTGCAATTCATGTCTGTTTGAATAATCTGAGGTCAAGATATGAAAATGTTTCAAATTCTCACAGCTGGCTCTGCAGAGTGAAGTCCCACCTTCAGGTGTTTATTCTGCTCTGATTTACAGATGTGGAAGATGTGGGACCAGTAGGCCTTATCACTGCAGAAGGGGTCAAATATGTAAGACTGACGTGAGGAAGATATTCTCTCTTTCAGAGGATAGCAAGTCTGTAGAAATGCATCCAACAGAGGTCTGTCAAGACGGGGTGCATTCAAAGCTGAGATAGACAGTCATTTAGTTAGTCTGCAATCAAGGGCTCCGGAGATAAGGCTGAAAAGTAGAGCTGAGGATTATACAAATAAGCCGTGATATCATTGAGAGCTGCCGCCGACTTGTTGGGCTAAATTGCTTCTATCTGCTCCAATCTCTTTGCTGTCATTTGGAAAATGCTAGACACCATTTAAAATGTATAAAACACAACGTTTGGAAGAGATTTGCAGTCAAACTGAGTCAACATTATTTATTGAAAGGAAAATCACACTTGCCAATTTGCCGGATTTCTTTGCTAACATGACCAGCAGAGCTAATCAAGGGAGCTATTCGGTATAGTCCTTTCGAATTTCTATCAAGTACTCAATTAGGAGCCAAAAAAAAAATGGTCATTGCACAATAAGAGAGTTCACGGTGTTGAGTAATAAATCAGCATTAACTGTCCACTGTCTACTCATAAGAAGTCACTAAATCGTGATAATTGAACACTTTTCAAGTTGAAAACATATAATTAGTGAAATCCAGAATGGTCAATGATTTTTCTGTCTTAATGTCTTGGAGGATGTGGCAGAGAGAAATGTGTCCAGTTCTGCTGCCGATACGCAATCAGTGAGCGGGCTTATTTTGATGACAACGTGAAAATCTGCAAAAAGATACCGATAGTATGAGTAATTGGATAAATCATGCAGTTTCATGTTGCGAGTGTGATGTCATGCACTTTGTTAGGAATAATCAAAGACAGACTAATATTAATATGGAAAGAAACCCAATAAAAGTGTGGTTCAGGTGGTTTCCAAGAAAAGACAGAAACTAAGTCGCCTGTAAAGTAAAGTAATCGATGACCAAGATATGGCTCGTCTTGTTGAATTGTCTTGTTTTATTGATTATTGATCTCCAAACATTCTTTACAATAGAACCGGGAGTGGGAGAGGGGAAATTAAGATCACCCATGATTACTGCCATCTTTTAGCACTCACACACATTACTTTTTCTTGTACGTCTTATTTCTCACTCTGGTTATTGCGAGTGGGCTTGTCAACTACACCTGCTGCTGACTTTTTTTCTCACTGTTCCTTATCTCGACACAAAAACTCATTTTACATCCTTATTTCCTGAATCAAGGCAATCTCTAATAATTGCATATATATCACTAAAATCTAGGCCTTTCGCGCGCCTCTGTGCGTCATCTTCCAATATTAATTGATTCTGTATTGTGTTGCAATTGCACATAATAAGAGAAAGACAAAAAAGACATTGGTGTACCTGGGTTCATACGCACGTTATTGAAGTTAAAACGCAGATTACCGCCCAAAATACGATCATAGAAGCACTCACTTAATCTTCAGGAAGCACACAATACGTACAATGTTGTAGGGCATGACTAGGGCAGCAGCAGAAACACAACAGAAATGCTGCTCTGGGCTTCTATTTTGCATGTATTTCTCAATGAGCAATAGACTTTTACATGTGTTCCATCAGGAGTTACCTCACACAAGGAAGTAACCTATGCTGCAGACGGTCAGATAATCCCAGTTCCAACTCCCACAATCAGAGATACTCAGTGTCCTGCATATCGATATAAGGAACAGCTGTCCATGGCGTTTATGGGCTAGATTAACTTTCGGAATGCAGCTCGCACGTAGTTCGCCTCTTTCTCCTATATATTGTTTCTTGCAGTCCCTTGTTGGAATCTCATCAAATACATTTGTCCTGCACCTGATGGATATTGGGTCTTATGTAGTGCAACCCCAAGAATCGGGAGCAGCGGGATTGAAACTAATTCAATTCATTACACCACAGGGCCGCAGCGTTTCACAGGAGCTTCTGCAGCGCTGAGAATATCATCGAGAAAGGGAAGGAAAGGCTGCAAACCTTCTTCCCAGTTCCGTTGAAATTTTCAACAACAACTCCGAGGACCCGAGCTTCACATCTTTCTGCTCAAAAACTCTATGATTTTCTGCCGCAGAGAATTGCACCCTCAACTCCCGCATGCAAGGTGAGGATACCAAGCCCTCCACTATCAAGGATAGTAGTTAGAGCGAGGCCAACATCTGTCACTATAGTATGGACAACCACAAACACACTCTTTTCATATGAAAGTCTCGGCACTCATAGTATACGAGACCCAAGCAGCCTGTGCTGGGTGTTATTATTCCAGACTATTTGTGTTGTACACCGTTTTCCTTGAAAGTGGATGGAGGTCGTTCTTTCACCGCTGTTGTGAAGCCACATCCTGCACTGAATCTGCTTGCTGATTTTTGTTGCTGTGGCGAAACGGTGGGCAATTGCGTTATAAAACGTGTTTATACTTCTCTAATTTCCTTCATTACTGTCTTGATGAGGGAGGCTGATGATTGGCTGTCTCGATCAGATGGAGGCACCATTGTTTAATGACGAATGGAATAGGAAATCTTCACTTTTCATGGTTCATTGTTGTTTTGTTTTGTTTTCTGTTGCTTGAGCAAATTCTGGGACTTGGCAATGTGCTAAATGTCCAGGGTGTTTGGAAGTACCGTTTGAAATTGTCTCTCTGCCATTTGTGTGAGTGATTCATGACATACACGTCAGTAATTTTCTCGCTTTTATCATTGAAATGACCAGAGGCCTTAGGAGCCGCAAACACAGGCACTCGTATTGTTCATTTCAGTGTTTGTGGCACCGAAGGCCTCTGGTCCTTTCAGTGATAAAAGCAGAAAAGTATTGACTGCCTGTGAAAACAGTGAGTGCTCCTTCTGTACAAAACCTTCTCAAATCCATTCGAAAAGCTCGCTTTCGGATACATAGAGAGCCTATTTTTCTGCCACGTTCTGTGTCTGAAATGGTCAGCGCATTTGGCTGAAATATTGGTGACTCGACCTCACCCAGGCACAGAGCTTCAATTATTTCATATCAATCATTGAGACCGATCACGTACCGACATTGCAATCATCAAACCTTCACCCCGAATCCGCGTGGAGTGAGACGGGAACTCGCAGCAGAATGCGAGCACACTCTCTGCAACCTTCGCTGCCAGCAGAAAGCAGCCACTACAGCTTCAATCAGCGGCTTCCTGCTCAGCCCTGGGACACAGCTCAGAGATACCCCTTCCTCAGCAACTGCTCTTCCCGTGTGAAAGGAGCAAACAATCCAGTCTCGTTTGTAAACAGCTTCAGAAAATTGGAAGATTGTTCCTGTTCATAGAAAGGTTTTTACTCAAAACTTCTGTCTCGGAAATGTCAATTGGTAAAAGTTGTAGGCAGGAAAAACAAAGAAAGTGTTGATTGTGAGGACTGTGTCTCGTCAGGCAGACTGCGTGTCCGACATTCTAATCAGAAATGATTGCGTGCCCTTAGGTAATTTTCCGATTGATTTGCCGTCTGCCAGAGTGATGGAATCACATCGGCGACGTAAACTTGAGGGTAAAAATATTAAAGTATTAATATTGAATATTAAATCCCGCTACAAGTGCGAAATAAATTGTAATTTTCTGAAGAAATAACAGTGAGACGTGAAAGGTATGAATGATGTTATTTGTGATTGGGAGGAATGAATGAATCCTTACAAATTGCAGTGCCACGTGAATTATGCTCAGTATAAAATGATAAACTAAGCCACTGTGACCCTGCGTTGGCTAGAGTGTCGTGGGGACATGCCCCATAGTGGTCGCCTTTCCTCGTTAATACAATCCTTGCTCTCCATTCCACTTGCAGTATGACAACAGAGTACTACTTATGTTGGCACGTCTGTTCCCTTGTTTTGGATAACACGTCGCTTTCTGAGTGAAAGCTATCTCCACTTAACTGGAAGTGACAGATACAAGTCTATCAGTGACCCTTTCAAAACGTCATGTTCCACTCGAGCCGTACATCACCCAATGTGCTCAGAGTCACTGAATGGGAATGGCCACTTGTTTGGGGGACTGACAGTGATGGTTCCATGTCAGATTGTCCTGAACCAAAATTAACTCATTCAGAATGTTCTGATGGAACGCGAAGGAAACTCTTCCTGGAAGTTTCCCAATTCACAAGGGAAATGATTTTGTTGTGTGCCAGTGTGGGTTTAGGTAATGAATAGCTTATTGTCAGTAAAGGGAGTGGGGGTGGGGCAGGATTGTGAGGTTTCACTGTGGAACAGAAGTGATCTGTTTGGACAGGGAAGTCAAATATCCACAGAGCAGAGAGAGTGGATCGGTCCAGTATCATTCTCCCATCTTCTGTTTCTGTACCAACAAAAGAAATTGCTGTAAAATCTCAGCAGGTCTGAGAGTATATTGGAAAGTAAAACAGAGTTAAGACCTCAGAACTAGTGACACTTCTTGTTGGATTTCCATCTCCCTGTGCCTTTCTGCACACTTCTTTGTATTGAATATTTCCCGACTTCCAACTTTATGCTCAGCTTCTCTTTTGTTACTTCCTCTCCAATCATTTTTGATCATGCTAATAACCCCGGACAACATCGATCTACTCGAAACAGCAAGGTAGTGCATTGAGCGGCTGCCAGTTTCAGTGCTGGACGAATGTCAGTAGGCACAATTGCACGGTTGTGACGTCGTATGTCTGTTCACGTCACACCCTACACGTCCTCGGTTCAAACCAAGCAGGAGTTTGATTTGTTCCCTTGTTACATGCAGAAGTTTTTGAATTGTTGGGAACAGAGCATTCCTGCTTGTTGTTCTCATTAACAAACCTGCTTTGAATTTGCTCGCCCATGTCTGCCGCTGCGCTGACAAGAATTACAGTTCCAATTTATTGTTGAGTGAAACGTTGTTCAGCTTCTCTCCTCGGATAAAGTGAGGACTGGAGATGATGAAGCGCTCCTGCTAGAAACGCCGTTTCTCCTGATTCTCGTATGCTGCCTGAACTGCTGTGCTTTTCAGGCACCACACTCTCGAGTGAAATTCTCTTCTTCCTGGTTGACAATATGTTTCGATTTGTATACCTCGATGGGCGTCCACTTTCAAGGCACTGTTACCGGACATTGATCCTTTCTGTACCTGTACTAAGGCATGTGCTTTACATGTCAATGTGTCAATGTGTCCTGCTTCAGTGTCAAGGAGAACAGCTATTTGCTCCTGTCACAGCGAACACTGGAATCCTGATGTACAGTCTCTGTCAAATGCATCCAGACGTAGGATCTGAAATGTCGCATTTGGATCCTCTCTGGTGTAACTCAACCTGTGCGAACCAAAACCAGAAATCCTCAGTCATGTTTTGGAGCAGTTCACACATTCGAGTGTCGAAGCACTGGACATGCTTATACCTCTTTCAGTCATGATGAGGAATGAAAAGGTTTACAGACTCAGGTGAACTGCTTGACTCCCAATCTCGTACAGTCACTCATATTACCATGTGGTTTGAAACCCATCCACTGAAATTGAGGAAACTACGGTCAGGGTGCCGAATGTCATTGTATCCATTTTGTTTTCTTGATTTCACAGAGTTGCAGAAAAGTATGACGACGGACGTGGAGGAATGCAAGTCAAATGCAACTCTGTTGAAACGCCTTCTGTCTGATTCAGTCATGAACAAGAGTCAAGAATGAGACTAGAGGGAGATCATTTCGCACACTGAACAAAGATCAATAACGTACAGTTATTACTGCTTCCACATCTCAGATCGCCTTTGGACTTCCCTAAATATGTGTAGAGTTTTGTACATCTCTAAGTAATAACCGTTTGATTTACTAACAGCAAGTGAGTCGCATCTCCTCGATTCCCACACAGGTTTCCAACTCTCCTGGCAGCCAGGTTGCAGTTGCTCATGGCTCTGCTGGAAAATACACGATTAATGAGAAAGAAAAGGAAAGTTGCAACTCGTTACGGCACCGCTTTTCGAATATCCTCGCTACGTGGTCTGTCATTCTTGGATTCCAGAGCTAGCATAAGTTTTCAGGTGGAGGAATACCTTTCTGCTGCTTATTCTGAAGAATAGGCTCACTCGCTGTGAGCATGCCACAAGGTATCATCAGGTACACGATATTTGCTTTCCGCTTTTAGCCTTTCTGACAGGGTGGCTGAGCAAGCTGAGAAGCTACGTTTCAGGTCTTTGTTCTTAAGAACGTTTAGCATTGAATGCTAGCTTTGCCACTTGTATGAATGGATTAAGTTGGCAACGTTTGGCAGGGATGAGCTGTCTTGAAGTTTAACAGAATAAAACGTAATCATTCCTTCTAAACCACGCTGCAATGTGGCAGAACACAGAGCCACCAATGTGGCAGTATTCACGCAGTATTCCCCTGACGCTGTAGTTATCACATTAGCATCCAGCTGGAAATGCCCCCAGCATAATACGGGACCGAGATATCCCCGTCATATTCCAGGTGTTTTGCGTGCTTCGCCATTTTCCCTGAAAGTGAATAGAGATCGTTATTTCACCGATGATGTTAAACCAGATCCTGCACTGAATCCGCTCACCGTTTTTTGTTGTTGGGGCTAAAAGAAGGGCTATCGCAATCTGAAACTGAGTTCCATTCCTTTAATTTCCTGCAGTTCTGTCCTCAACAGGGCGGCTGGTGATCGGCCCACTTGATCCGGTTGTGACACCTGCGCATTGTGAACCTAATCTAAACCAGATTGCAAATGGTAATCTTCACTTTTTGTGGTTCACTGTTAGTCTGTTCTGTTTTATGTTACTTTCGCACTTTCTAGGTAAGGGTGGTGCACTAAAGCTCCAGTTAGCTTGTGAGCACAGTTTGTAATTGCCTCGCTACCATTTGTGCGAGCTGATCATGACCCAGATGACTCAACTGCTTCACAGAGAGCAGTCATGCTTCGGTGTGCCAGGAATTAAGTTATCTTTGTCAGTTGTGTTTCTGTTTCACGTTAACAGCGGTAGTGTTTGGATTCGCTGGAGACCTTAGGGGGTAACACGATTTATGACGTCTTTTCTGCAGCCAAAAGCTTTGAGGCAGAACTTGGGAATGTGTCAAGAAGAATGGTCATTGGCAGCAAAAGTTCGGAAAAGCCTAACCTCCGGTTGGATTCGAACCAATCATCTTCAAAAGCACTAACAAAGCGTGCAAGATGAATAACATGCGCCGTCTGCTCTTGCCAACAAACTACTCAGGATTCTACGTAGTACTGAAGCAGCTCAGTTGTACTGTCGTGGAAATCAAATTGACTCGACTCAAATGTTAGCAAGTGCAAAAAGAGAGGTTTATTGGAGACCTTTGCAAAGGGACATGACACATTGGCAAGACGACTCATATAAGGAACGCCTGAGAACTTTCAAATATTCCTTTTATACAATAATGCTACAAAGTAAGATTACCAATTGCAATCTGGATTAGATTAGGTTCATAATGCTTCTCCTTGTAAACACCTCAAGGCCAGGAGGCTGGAACATTCGATTTCCTTTCCAGATATGAAATTGCTTTTCTCATTCCTTGAGTTCTGATATGGTAGTTTAACTGGCCTTGTAAGTCTGCTGATAGGTCGGTTTGCCATTACATTTTTTCTGTCTGTCTGCAATACGTGTCCCTAATTTCGGTCAGGCCCTTACTTCTTTATTTTCCCTATGCTTTTATAGATTTCACAATAAATGTCAAATTTCCATTCCATTTCCCCCCTTTTTTGTCATTTTATAACAACAACAAAAAAAGTACAGAGCCTGACAGCTATACATCAAACTGCTTAGGGAGCACCAGACATTTACTCGGACATCGGCTGCCAGTAACACCGCTTTATGTTGGTATCAACACTTGCTCTGTTGTGCCCTGTACATAGCCCAAACTTCACATGTAACACACTTCAACATTACGGTGTGGTGTGATCCATGTGATCGGACCTTCCTGCTGTAGGGCCTCTGATCGTTTTACCATTTGTTATCCCACTGCACTCATTAGCAAATGCAGGAGGCAGGTACACAAGCAGGGTCCTACGCAAAGCATTATGTGTAAGACCAGTCCTACAACTAGCAGAGCGTGTAGGATCCAATATCCCCATCCGCCTCAAAGGGAGATAAGCCTTTGGAAGCAGGAGTCATCTGCTGGGGAGGCAGTCTAGTTGCCACTTTCATATGATGTATTACACGAGTGACATTCTGGAACTCATCAGGAATATTAAAACAGCTTGAGGTACCGAACATTTTGCAATCGCCCCCTCTCTCGGCCGTCAGTGTGTCTAGTACTAATCAATTTAGTATCACCGTTTCCCTTATTGCCGTTAACTCAGTATTATTGAGGGTCAGACCTTCCTCCGTCTCATTTACTGACAGTTATACCCTATATGCGAGGCCATTCATCATTTTTATTGTCATCGTTGTCCCTGCTCACAAGAGAATAGACCACGCAATATTCGCTCCTAGTCTAGTCTCGGGGTCTGCGAGTGTGTACCATTCCACTTCTGCGGGATGTCACTTTGGGTTCGCCCGTTCCTGGCATTTGGGACGAACACTGTCGTGCTAGTAGACAGTACCGCGGGTTTTGGTCCATTAATTGGTTTGGATGGTTGCTGTGCCCTGGTGCAACTATTTCCTGTAATGTACCTCGCGGGGGGAGGGGGTTGTACCACTATATTCACCATATATATCGGCGAAGGGTCTATCTATTCCACACCACCAGTCTTCCTCATCCCTCTTCTGAGACTTGGTTATTATTATCCGTGCCATAGCACCTCCTTCATTGATAATTGAATACCTATATCACGTGTGACGTGTCCCTGCAGCCGTGGTGGCTACTACTAAGTGCCAGTCACTGGGACAGTAAGGATCCCTCCATAAATATTTATTGTCCCATTTATAGTTGTACTGGTTACTAAACGACCATGTAAAGGTCAACTAACCATCCTCGGTTAAGACTACCGTCTGTGGATTTATCCCAGACGCCCCTGCCTTCACGAATCGTCCTGCCAGGGAAGCCCCATATTTGTGTGAGTCTTCTAATTATTACTTGCACGTACTCGGTTCCGGTGTTGTCCAATGTCTCTTCAAGTCCAGCTACATGTTTGTAATGGCTGGTGTGTATCAACGCTGCTCTTTGTCCGATCTTAACAGCTGACTGTGTTGTAAGGAGCACTTCAAACAGTCCCACCCACCTCTTCGCCTTCCAGCGTTTCCTCCTGATGTCTTTCACCACTATCCAGTCTCCAGTTTCTAGGTCGTGCATCTTTCCTTCTGCTGATTGGGTAGTGCTGCCTTCACTTGCTTCTGTATTTGAGACAAAAGTGCAGACAGTTGTGCGGTGGCACGGTGGTTAGCACTGCTGCCGAACAACGTCAGAGACCCAGATTCTGTTCCCGCCTCAGGAAACTGTCTCTGTGAATTTTGCACATTCTCCCCGTGTCTGCATGAGTTTTCTCCGGGTGCTCCCGTTTACTCCCACGGTTAAATAAATCTGCAGATTAGGTGAATTGGCCATTCTAAATTGCCCGTCGTGTTAGGTGTAGGAGTAAATGTAGTGGAGTGGTTCTGGATGGGTTGCTCTTGGGAGGTTCTGGGTGGACTTGTTGGGCACAAGGGCCTGTTCCCACACTGCGAGTAATCTAATCTTATCTTATCTTGACAGTGATCTGTTCTCGGTCTTACCTGATGTCTTCAGCTAATTCCTGTCCTGGGCGGCCTACCAAACAAAATTTCTAACGGGACAAGATTAGCTCTTCCTCCCCTTCTGGATCTCATGTACTTTAGCACAATTGGAAGTGCCTTTGTCCATATCACCCCGAGATCCTCACGACGTTTGTCAATTTATTTTTTAATGTAGCATTTCTCTTTCCACTGCCACCACTCGCTGGATGGTCGGCACAGCGTTGTCTCACGTTTATTCCCAAGTAATCACTCGAGGGAAATATTGACAAATGGTGTCACAATGTCGCTGCTAAGCCATTCAGGAATTCCCCACCTCGGAATTATTTCAGTTAGCAAAGCCTGGACTACTGCAATGGCATCCTGTTTAGACTTGGGGAGCGCTTCCACCCATTTGGGAAACATATCAATTAATACCAGACAATGCCTTTTCCCTTCGCTGGGTATTAGTTCAATAAAATACATCTGTAAATGTTCAACGGGTCTTCAGGATTGGGGGTGTTCTGCCTGAATCATCTGTATTCCCCTCCCCACATTATTAGTCGCACAGATAACCCATCATTCAAAATATTTTCAGGAGTAATGAGTAAATCCCTTAGTGTACCAGTGCTCCTAAATACTGTCGTACATCCCCCCTTTTGACACATGGTCCTCGCTGTGTGTTATTTGGCATAGAATGGGAATAATGATCGCGGTAGACAGGGTTTACCAATGGGGCCACACCACACCTCATTGCCGTTGTCCATTCACGCTTCTTCTCCGGCATGGCCTACGTCTGTAACTCCCATAAGTCTGCTTTGGATTACCCCTATTTGACATATACATGTCAACTGAGCACTTGGCAGCTGCTGGGCTGCCGTCCTTGCCGAAAAGGAATCATAATTTTTCATGTGGGCTTCACATTTACAGACAGCGATTGATTTAGGCGATAGCACCGCTTCCAGGAGGTCGGAAACAGGCCACGGTGTATGTTGGGTTTTCACTTCGGGGGTCCTCAAGGGTTGCGTAATGTTGGATAAACATTCTACAAGTAAGAGCACATGACCAAAAAGGATAGCAATTGTTTCTTCATGTGAGTCTTTGGAATTTCTGGATTACTTGATCTCTGTCTTCCCTTGTTCAGATAAGATGTGACCTTAAAAACGTAATTTGTTGTTGAACAAACGGTAGTTTTGCGAAACTAGCTTTGTGCGCATCCCTGGCTAGATGGCAGAGCAATTCAAGCTTATCTTCCTCACATTGTGCCTCTGTTGGTGCTGCTATTAAGCATTCGTCTGCATACTGCAGAACCGCAGATCCCGGGGTGAAAAGAAGAGTCTCCAGACTCCTTCACAGAGCCTCATTAGTTATGGTGGGGGACTCACAGTAATCTTGACAAAGTCGCGTGAATGTATACGATTTGCCTTTGAATGGAAAAGTGAAGCAGAAGTGACTTTCTTGGTGTACCGGTACACGAAAGAAGGCATTTGCTAAATCCACAGCAGAGAACCATTTACTGTCCGGTGGAATTTGAGCTAATATAGTACAAGGGTTAGGAACGTTTGGGGCGGGAGGAACAACAGCATAATTGACTACTTGCAGGACTTGAACAAATCTCCATTTACCGATTCACCTGGAATGTTTGCCTTTTTGACCAGAAAAATGGGGGCTCTCACCGGTGATTATCCGCAAGGGATTATCACTCCAGCCTTCAGGAGGGATTCAAAGACTGGAATATTTCCCTTTACAACCTTGGGTTTTAACGAGTCTTGTATTCTGCAAGGACGATACTCAGACTTCGGGTTATTCTTTTTTGTTCATAGCTTCGCATGAACCCTACATCACGTTTTCATTTTGCCCTGCACTCAGCAGGAATACTTCTTAATCTTGGGTCCGAGACATCTACCATAGCTAAACGCCAGGCTACCCTCTTGGCGGTGGTTACTTGGACTGCCCTATCTGCCTGAGTTAGCCAATTGAGTTTCTCCATATATGTCCATATATCTGCATTGAAGCAGATACGCACATCGTCCCTAAGACACAAGCTTTCGTTTTTTTGTGCTAGTAGTACCCATGGTCCCAACTCCTGCCACCTGTTACTGGATGTGTTTGCCAGTGGTACATGAGGAAAGGAGCGTTCCACATCAAAAAGATAATGTCTACTTGCCGTCACAGATACTTTGCATCAGTTCACAGTGACTGCACATCTGTGATCATTCTAATAAAATTCGCACAATAATAACTGATCTGGTTCGACCAATATCCTGAAACAATACTGCTCATATGATTTGTAAGGGCCATGATGGTGTATGCGCGCTGTGCAGTTCCACATATCTCCAGCAAGATAAGCGGTGTTAATGGGATTAACATGGTTACTTGCTTCCTGGGCGAGCGAATCCCTCACTGAACTTATGGCTCTCTGGCTTAATCGCCACTCATAGCCATGCATCAGGGGTCGTGAGTTGTATTTTACAGCCTGCGCTGGTAAAGCTTCTTTTTGTATTATCTGCAAGCCTGTCGGGGTACTGCGCAAATCTGACCCTAGTCTCACTGAGATCGCCAGCCATCAGATTTAAAGGACAGAATTCCGAGAACAGAAACGAGAATTGGAATGTTTCACCATTACTGCATTCGCACAATCGGGGTGCGGTTAATCTCTCGTGTCACGAATCCTGATGCATCCATTGCATCGACTCTCTCAACTGCCTTGATTTAAGGACTGAATATGTTGCCCCTGTATCTACCAAAAGCTGGCGCACCTTCCACATATAATACATTTTCCCTTGAGACTAGAATTCGCTTCTTCTTATTAACATCTCAATGTCAGGGACCTGAAACATTCGAGTTCCTTTCCAGATATTGAGTTGTTTTTTCCCCATTCCTTGATTGTTGATATGGTAATTTACTGGGCTTGTAAGTCTGCTATTATTTCGGTTTAACTTTACATTTTTTTCTGTCTGTCTGCAATACTTGCATCTGCAAAGTCAGGTTCTTACTTCTTTGTTTCCCTGTGCTTTTATTGGTTTCAAAATAAATGCTAATTTTCCATTACAATGGACATCACACTATTTTTACAGGTCGCTGAAACAGCGAGGGCCGAAGTGCCTGTATTGAATTGTAACGTTCTATTTAGTAAGCTACATTTCCTGCTGGTTTCTGATGTCTCTCCTCACTGTGGAAGCTTCCAGTCACACCTTCCAGAGATTTGTCTGCACTTCATTTAATCGAGGCAACTGTATTTCCTGCTCAGAATGTGATCTCTGTGCAATGGAGAGAGGAAAACAGAGTCGGTGACATAGCTGAGATCACTTAAGTTCTGTCCAGAATCAACAAAACCTATCCCGATCTTCGAGTCTCCTTTAACTTTCAACATCACACTGTGTTCCCACCGTTCAGGCTTTCTGCCTGTATTCCTGATGACGGGCTGTTGCCCGAAACGTCAATTTTACTGCTCCTCGGATGCTGCCTGAACCAGCCCCTCTCCAATCGAGACATTGTGTTCCCAGGCCACTATTTCGGTCTCTGGTCTGCTACAGTTCTCCTTCAAGGCACAACATAAGCTGGAAGCCCTGCAACTCATTTTCTACTGACAGACCATGCAAACAATTGAACCCAACATCGTGTTCATTCATTTTATATACCGTCCGCCCTCTTCCATATTCTTCACCCACATTTCCATCCCATCAGTTCCGAAGACAGATCATTGCACTCGAAACGTTAAATTTCCTTTCTTATCAGAGATGGACAAGAGCTGTTGATTTTGTTCAGACCTTTTTGGTTTAATTCAGGGAACTTTGCTTATCCGTTGTAATCGCCAGACTGCTGGAAGCGTCTGATTGCAGGAGGAGATGTTCACAGGAGTTGACAAGAATGGCAAGGGCTGGACTATTCCCATTGTGAAGGTAGACGCCGTGGTTGGGGATGTTTATCTAAGCGCAGAGAAGGCTGATTGAGTAACTGATTAACGTGCACATTTTATGAAGAGGATAGATATGTATGACAGGGATAAGCCTGTATTGGGAAGGAAAAGAGTGACATAAATGAAAGACAGGAGACAAGATGTTTTGAGGAGATTTTGGGAGAATGCTTTCACCAATAGAGTGTTTCTTATCTGGAAATCATTATCTGAACATGTGGTAAAGCTAAGTGTCATGAGAACGTTTCAGCAGTCTGTAGCCGAACACTTGAAGAGCCAGAGCACACGTGGATAAGGAACAGGTACTGGAAATTGTGACGAGGACAGACAGATGCGAGATGGGTGTCCTCAACGCAATGGGTCAAAGGCAAACTTGTGTGCTTAAAAAGCGCCTGCTGGTACGGCTCTGTGGTGCAATGCAAAGCGCGTTGGACTTCTATGTCGCTTCTCTGGTTGTTCTTCAAAGGTTGTGGGGTCGAGTTTTAGTTTATGGTTGGGAAGGTGGTCAGACCAGACTCGGCTGCTTATCTGCAAAACCAACAGTATTCGTGCAGAAACCCAACTGTCCCGAAACGGAACATGTTCCTCTCACAGATTTCCATTTTCGATGTCTATTTATGATAGAGTAGGCAACACGATGCTGTAGATAGGCTGGAAAAAACACAAAAGTGTTCTGTCAGCCATGATGATATCGGATCAGGGAGCAGGGCAAGAACGGTGTTTAGAATGGGCTCCTTTGTGTCTGTGTGATTTCTGGCCCAAATGTTTAAACAATCACAATAAGGATAACATGAATTAAAGGCCATTTAATGTTTTGGTCTCACCTCCATTTCGATTCCCTACAAGCTGGAATAGACAGCTCTTGTTTCAGCTTTAGATCAGACAGCGGAGGATTCTCACAAGTTCTCCTTCAGGTTGAATGTTCTTCCACATAGGTTTCCATGTGGACACATGGAGCAAGCAATTGCATGGTTGCTGGGGATTCAGGGGCAGATTTCCCCTTTGCTGGGCTCGAATTCTGGCCAAGGTAATGAATGTTAATTTCTGACATTTTGAATCTTACTCTAGATTCTTGCGACTTTACTAATTAAACTGAATTTCAATTTGCCCTTGCATAACATTATTCAATCTTCACTGTTTATGAAAATCATGCCATGTGCTCGTGGGTGCAGTATACTGAATATTATTGTCGTTGTGTGCAATGTGGGTCGGTGTGTCTTATGAACATGCCAAACGAAGTTGGTGAAATATCAGTGAATCGAATTCTCTGACGAATTGAAGCCGATGGAAGGAAAATCCCAGTACAGTGGCGACATGACATTTCCTGTGATCAACTCAGGAAACCACGGTAAACATACGCAGCATTCAATAAAACCGATTTTCACCACATTTTACTATGCCACATTTTAAACACATTTCAGGGGCATTACTGTAATCTCTAAGCTCTCACATTCTACAGGAAGACCATTAAAATCGCCGACCATCCATTACTAATGTTCTGAATTCACACGCACACATATATATGTGCATATTTTGCGCATGCATGTATGTGTGAGTGCATATATATTTAAAATTGCAAAAGAACATCGAGTAAAACAGCATTTATTCTAAAAAAATATTATTTTGTGGAGTGTTCTGTCCTTGGGAAATACTTCAGTTACTTAAGACCAGCCATAAATACTCCCTGAGTGAATATCCATCACTCAATAGAGATGCAGAGGTGACTTTTGAAAAAATGACGTTTTTCATACCACTGAACCTGCGCTGTGTTAAATTCTGGAAAGGATGTTGAGCTCGTTTCATATTACTAAAATTGCTGCAAGCTTTCACAGGCCATTAAAACAATCCACAAAGTATTAGATTTCTCTCATTGGACATTTTGAATGTTATCAGAAAAACTGGAATCGAAATGATAACGATGTTTTTAAGTATTGCTATGAAGATTATAGAATTCCAACAGGAATATTTTTCGTGTCTTGTCACTGGATATTTTTGGGGGAGATGAGTGAGCAGCAAATGGACTCACTCCCTTCTCTGTGATTGCAGCCAAATTTTCCAATGCAACAGATGAAAGAAAACATCACATTGGCAGGTCTGTTCCAACTCACGATAGTGTAGTTTCACTTTGATTGTCGCCATCATCTAAAGTATAAGCTGAGCTGGGAGATCAAGATCCTGACTGTATGCTGAGACATTGCGAGAAATAATCCCACACTGTTCGCATCACTTTCTCTCATAAACCAGTAACGCAGCGGACTGAGCTACCCGGCTTCCCTTTCATGCTGAGCTAACATAACAGCTCAGTTTTTTTTACAATTTCTAGAAGTTCACGTGGAACAAACTGCTAAACCTTTCCTCACAATCAGCTCATTCTATACTTCGTCGTACGCAGTTTCAGGTGTTATGAGGTTTATTTCTAATTAACGTTAACCAATTAGAGAGTGTGCACATAACGCGTACCCATCCTGGCCGCCCAGACTCCCTGTCGCGGTGTAATTCATTCCTTGTGTGTCCACACACGTCTTCACAAATATTTTAGAATCAGCTTCTGAACAATTTTTCCTGCGAAAAAATAATCGTTTTCGAATTCCAAAGCTGTAGAAGGAAAAAGAAAACGTGCTCCAAACTTCTCTTTATCATTCGTCGCTGGTTTTGAAGTTCCATAGTCGAGATATAGATACATCCAAATGAGGGAATTTCCCTCCTGTTTCCTCTCACCAAATTCACATCGTATGGAAACCATCCATATGGACACAACTCAGTTTTACCTGGTGTCACACCACATGATCTATTCGTCTTTTCCATTACCCCATGAAACCCCGCATTGTCTTTTCAAACGGCATTACACCTCAATACATTGATGGATTCCTTTCCATTTTATTGTTTCCACGTAAATGCTGTCCATTCTTCCTGACGTCTTTTCATTCCAGTCATCTCAATCCATTATTATCTCTTTATATCCTAGTATAGTCCATGCTGAGAAATGATGCTGGGGCCAATGCAACACATTAAAGCCCGCTATAATGCTGTACACTGCCATTACCAATGTAGGGAAAATGGGAGCTCGTTCAGTCAAAAGGGAATCTGTTGGTTATCGCATAATGGATCAATCCCTGACTGGGAAGTAACTGTTTTTCCCTACTTTTCTCTCCTGTCAGAACATTTGCTAAAGCAACACAAAAATTTGAAATTTGAATCAGTGGCGAGGCATTTTCTCCTGTCACGTCGTCGATATTGCCTTCCAGCTCATCTCATCCACTTCCCTCAACCCCACTCCCAAAACCCATCCCTCCAAATATGACGAGGACAGAACTTCCTTTTTCATCACTTTAAAATCTCGCAGCCTCTTTAGGCATCATGTCATCCTCCGGTATTTCCGTCAGCTGCAAATGAACCCCAACAATTAAGATGTGCTTCCCTCCCCACCCCTATCTATTTTCTATAAAGATCATTCCCTCTTCCACTCACTTACAAATTGCACGCTACCACCAAACCACCCTCCCCTCCCAGCACCTTCTCATTCCAACACGGGATTTGCAAAACATCAACCCACACCTCCGCCCTCAACTCTGTCCAAGGCCCCAAAGAACCCTTCCATGTCCATCAGAGTTTCACCTGCATTTCCATGCATGTCATTTACTGTATCCATTGTTCCCTTTGCAGTCTCCTCGACACTGAGGAGATCGGATGCCTAATTACAGACCACTTCGGGAAACTTCCCCGGGACACCCGCACGAAACAACACCACTGGATCCTGGCCGAACATGTCAACTCTCCCTCCCACACAGCCAAGTTCATTCAGGTCCAGGGCTTCTGCCGCTCTCATGAACTGTCCTGTCTGTCCATCTTCCTTCCCACCTATCTGCTCTACCCTGCGCTGCGACCTATAATCTTTACCCCCACCTCCATCCTCCTATCACACTCTCAGCTACTTTGTCCCAGCCACACACGCTCCCATTTGTCTCTCTACCCCCTCGCTTCACGAGCCTCTTTCCTGATGAAGGCTCGTGCCCGAAACGTGGATTGTCTTGCTCATTGGATGCTGCCTGCCCTGCTGTGTTCTTCCAATATCACACTTCCAACTCAGTGGCGGCGAGGCAGTGGATTTTGTGTTCGGGACAGAAGTCAGATGCCTCAGTTTTGCAATGATTCAATTGTAAGAAATGCCTGCCCCATCAGGACTGGATGTCAGACATGTCAAGACAGTGTTTGACCTGGAGGGAACAGGGAGGTGATCGTGTTCATATCCACCTGCTGACCCGCTCGTCTCTGTGGTGGAGGCTGTGTGCATGAAAGATTCTGACAAAATTCTCTTCAAATTCTTCGTGTCGAAAATCCCTTACCTTCAGACCTTATCTTCAGACAGAATCTAGAGTCTTGTGAAAGACGGTTTCACACTCTCATTTTTGGATAACATCAGTCTCGCAGGATTTTAGAAGGGGAAGATTTACAAACCAACCTCTCCAACATAATCTGATGAAGCCACGCAGTTTATCCTGAATACAACTTGATCAGATTTCGAACATGAAATGAAAAAGCTTTGGTTGCAGTAGGAGATAAATCGTTCACTTATTGTGTGTTTGGACGAGGCTTCTACCTGTCATCAGACCTTACACACCTCAATTGTAGTCATACTGAGGAAAGACTGGGGAAACGTGGGGATCCACTCCCTGTTTGAGCTGAATTCCAGTGGAAGCAATGATACCAGGAACAAGCCATTCACCTGCTCAGAGTGTGGGAAGGGATTCACTCTGGCTCTGACCTGCTGCGCCACCTACTCATTCAAAATGATGAGAAACTATTTCAATGTCTGAACTGCGGAAAATGCTTTGAAACGTCCAGCGATTGGAGAACCGAACACCTCGCTCATACTAATGAGGAACCTTTTATCTCTCCGAATTTTGGAAAATGTTATCAACCCGCAATGTGCTTCATCTTTGAGAAATATGCTCACATAAATAAGAGTCCATTAAGAATCATAAAAACCTGACGTGTGATCCACGTGCTCACCCGGAGGAGAGACATCTCCAGTTCCAAATCTGTGGGACGTGCTGTAACGTCCGAGCGACCGGATGGCTCATCACCTTTCACACAGTATTAACAGATCTTTCGAAATGCCCTGACTGCGGGAAGTGTTGCACTCTTTCCTGAATACTAACGTGTCATCAACGTGTTCACACTGAAGATAGACTTTAATCACTATAAACGTTCCTGGGGACAGTATATCATGAACGTCTTCACATTGAGGAGAGACCTTTCAAACATGTAGTCTGTGGGATGTGCTCTCTAGTCTCTGTGGAACTGATGTCCCATCGATATTTTCGAATTGTGAGAGACGTTTCAAGTGTATTTATTCCAGGAAGAGGTTCAAGCAATCATCTCAACTCTCAGTACACCATTTATTTTGCAGTTGTCAGCAAGCATTTACCTGCTCCATGTGAGAAAAACAGTTAGGTCACTCATCGAACCAGCTGAGAGAGTAGAGGGATCCCACTGAGGGATGTAATTCACTCACTCATCGACCCTAAAGAGACAGTGTAGAGTTTACATATGTCAACACCGATTGAACTTTGTTCTTCTCATTCAGGTCTGAAAGCAACGTTTTAATATTCTAGATAACAATCAAATAAATCAACTTTGTGTTAAACACAGCATCGAAGGTCATTGGAAGGATGGGATTATAGAGTACGTGAAGCATCAGCACAGGTTGTCAAGGAGAAATCACATTTGACAAATATATTAGAATGCTTTGAGGAGGTAATGAGCAAGTGAGACGACGTCAAGCCTGTGGAGGGGACCGGCTTGAATTTCCATAGACATATGTCAAGGTGCAGTATGGCAAGCTGCTAAATAAGAGGCCATGGATTGAGGCTTGGATGACTGGCAGAAGGCAGGCAGTTGGGTAAAGAGGTCTCTTCCAGGATGGCAGCCCGTGACTAGTGGAGTTCAAATGAGTCAGGGTTTGCACCACAGCCATTCACATTATGTATGAATGATCCATTCAAAGGAACTGAGGGTGTTGTTGCTCCATTTGAAGAAGACACAATAATAGATGGAAGGCCAGATCTTATTGATGAAGCGGGCATGCAGCAGAATGACTTGAACGGAGTGAGCGCTTCGAAAAATGTTGTAGTTGCAATACTTTGAGGAAAATATGAGGTCATATGTTTGGTGGAAAGAGTAGAGGCATAGACAATTTTCTGAAAGCAGAAATAATTCCAAGTTCAATTTTCTCGTATGTTTAGCATGCAGTTTCAGTTGGTGTTTAGGAAGGCAAATAAAATGTCGGCGTTCAGTTCAAGCAAATTAAAAAGCACGGGCAGAGGTTTAGGCCTCAGTCAATAGGAGGCTCTGGACCATTGCATTTGGAACATTGAGAATAGGTTTTGGCCCCATATCTAAGTGATGGTTTTTTATTGAGTGGTGGATAGGAGGTTTATAATGGCTGACTCAGTGGTGAGTACTAATGTCTTGCAGCCTCCGTGATGTTTGTTCAATATCTACTTTGGACGAATGTGAATTTGGAGTTGGCACATCCTATCCGTTTTAGCCTGCGTTTCCTCCCCAGACTAAAGATGTATGGCTGACGTTCTTTCGTCATGGGAAATTCAGAGTTCCAGGAATTGCGTAGAGGTGTGGGTTGGGTGCGATTCCCTTCGCATGATTCGTGGGGGTTTCTTGGTCCAAATGTCCGGTTTGCACATTTTAGGTATTCCGTTAGAACAACGTTGATCGCAGGGATTTCGGCCTTGTCATAAGAATTTTTTAACGGGGGTGACACCTTCTTTATAAACACATGGTTTCAAGTGAACGTCTTGAACGATATAAGGAGTGGAGGGACATTCTTGAGGAGGACATCATAAAGGTCAATGGAGAATATTAAATAGCCTCAGACCATAAAGTTAAGTATAATCTAAAGAGATTCTGCAAGTACATTAAGAAATTGAGACCAAATAGGTCCACTTTAAGATGAAAAAGCTCACCTATGTCTTGATCCTCAGCAGATGGAGAAACATATAATGTTCATTTCGCGTCAGTTTACACTGTGGAGAACGAAATGGCTGGTACACCTAAATAGTGATGTTTTGAAAGTAGTTCACATTGAAAAGGGGAAGTGCTGGAGGACCTGGAAAATATAAAGTTGGATATTTCTCTGGAATCTGATCTCCTGTGTCCCGGAAACTTGTGGGAAGTTAGGGGATGAAACTGTTGGGCCCTTCGTAGAAATATTTTTATCATGTATTATTACGAGTGAGGCGCCGAATGACTGGGGGATGGCTAATGTTGTGCCTTGGTTTAGAAAGAAATTCATGGAGAAATCTGGGATCGATAGACCTGTGTGTCTGGTTATGGTCGTGGGTAAGTTGTTGAATGCAATTCTAAACGATAGGATTTATTTGAATTTTTAGATACAAGGAATGAATCGGGATAATCAGCATGGTTTTGCACAAAATTGATTGAGTTGTTTGAGGGCGTAACCAAAAAGATCAATGAGGACATAGTGGTAGATTTTGCTCACTTGGGCTTTAATAAAAGCTTTTACACTGTTCCACATGGTTGACTAATTCATAAAGTTAAATCACATAAGTTAAATGTAAGGATTCCAATTCTATATAAAATTAGTTCGATAGCAGGATGCTGAGAATGGTGGTGGAAGGTAGTTTTCAGACTGGAGGACTGTTACCAATGGTATCCCATTGGCTGAGCGCACATTCATTTTAGTTTTCATTTAAATAAATGATGTAGGTGGGAAGATAGAAAGCATGGTAAGTACGTTTGCAAAATTGGTAGTAGAATGGACAATAATAAGGTTCTGGTAGGTTGTGAAGCGATTTTCTCGTCAGGTCAGTTTCTCTCTGGCCTCGAGTTTAAAAAGCGTGTGGGGGAGGAGTTGTGAAGGGCCATTCGTCCATCGTGAAGCGTACGTTATCAGGCATCCATCTATTCTCGTCCCAGTTTGCAGCAATGAGATTGTCTATGTGATTTGAAATTGTCACCCCTCTGAGGAACGTATTCTCATGTTCAAATACAGAGGTAGTCATGCAGGCACATTCCCCGATAGTGACAGAGTCCTCAGGATTATACCCATTCCATGTGTTTTATGTCTACAAGTATCTCCGGAGAAAGGCGGCTTTAAGTGGAATACAAGGCACTTCGCCAGAAAATCTGCACCATTGCTGTGAGCCGCGATATGAAATGGATACTGAGCTGAAATGGTCCCAAACGCTTCTCATGTGAAACTTTCAATAACACAAATCCCACCACAACAAGCCCTCTGGTTCCTGGGATCTGACAGGTTAGCGCCCAGCAGACATTCCTCCCTAAAAACAACGGACACAGGGCAAAATCTAAACACTTCCATGTCTCGTCTTGTTCTGTTTCTGTCGCTGTCACACCTCCAGTTTCCCCTGAACGTCCAGTCTCGATATCAATGAGCTGTTTGAAATAAACACATGCACATCGAGAAAGTAATCTTTATTTCAAAAGCAGAGCCAGGGAATGTGAGCTGCAAGGGCTTGCTCTCTGCTCGGTAATGAAACATCACGGTCTCGTTGTGCTCATTATCATATAGACTGAGTCCACAAATATGCAACGCAACAGTTATTACCAATTGAAATGTCCCAATGAATACCATGACTGACAGAAAAATCAGGGGAGAGTACCTTCGAACCCTTCCTCGCCGAGGGACATTTTGCAAAGAATGTCCTGTTACTTGACAAAATGACCTCCTCGAAGCTGGCCATGGAAGTGTCTAGCACAATAATATCCTTTGGCCCACTATGTCTGCACCAGTCCAACACAATCCCCTGAACTGTTCTTACCTCATTTGGCGTCAATTGGTTCAGAGGGGCAAATGTATTCAGTCATGGAAGTGTACAACTAAATGGGTCTTACCTGCTCTGGAGTTTTCTGTCTTTTCCAGCCTGACAGGCAGTTAGTTGCAGATTCCTAACGTTCCTTATTTGAGTTTTACGCATTTCACTTAATCCTGCGATTGAATTTCAAACAAGAAAGCAGAGAACAAGTACTCTTCAAGTTCACTCGCGGCTTTCAATCACAGTCAGCAAAATGCTTAACTGAATGAGGAATCCACATTGCATTTAACGCCCATCGCCTAAACTGCATGGCCACATCTGCAGAAGCGTGCTACTAAACTGGTTTCAAGTACTCCCTCCCTGTGGAGCTGAGGGACAGGCAATCATTGTTCGGTTTCTTTGAATTCAATCACCACAGTTTCGACAGGGTTAAATGTCAGGACATGTTTGGTCTGTGTAATCAATCTCGATGGTTGAAATGGTCATTCAGTTAAAAAGAAAGGTAGAGATTGCAGGAGAAACTAAACAGATCTGGCAGCATCTGGGGAGAGACAAACAGAGACAACGATTCGGAGCTTCTCCAGGAGTTTCTCCGAACTCTGTTTTCTCCGACATGTACTGGCAAACCTGCCGAGTTACTTCATTAGTTTCTGTTTTTGTTTTAGATTCCGAGTGTCCACAACGAGCCAGTCAACAATACAGAAACGCATTTGTGGTTCCTCACTGGATTTGGTTTCCTTTTGGGTGCATATCCCTGACCCTATTAAAAACCCGAAAGTGCACAGCAAAGGAATCGGATGGATAAGAACAGCGGCCGCTCCATGCGTGGGTACACTTTCTCGGTTAACAGCCAAACGAGAGGACTAATTGCTCCACAGAGACTAGGTAGTCCCTTGTAGCAGGCCCCTTGCAGGGTCTCGAAAGCAGACTGTCAGTGAATTCAAGCTATTGCCTGCCCTTCGCAGAATGAAAATTGTCCCCAATTGGTTAAAGTTTCCAAAATGAATCCTGGGGCATTCATTGTGGACAATAGGAACAATCTGATCTCTGATCATACATGTCACCAGGAAACAGCTCTCCTAAAACGGGGAACTTCTCCCTTTGAGCCTTCTGTGGAACATTTCCCTGACCTTGGTAAAAACCCAAAACTGTGAGGACAAGAAAAAACAGATGGTGTGAGAACAGCTGTCGCTCTGTTCCTGGGTCGTAGGAGAACAGCAACCTGTCAGTGAAGAGCCGAACGCACTGACTAACATCGTCACAGACTCTGATGAGCCAACGGCATCACAGACCCCCGAATGCAAGCTGCAGCCTGCTCCTCCCATATTGACAATCATCCTTAATTAGCACTTTTTCCGAAATAAATCCAGGGAACTTCACGGTGAAGACATGGTAATAGTCTGATCCCACCCTCTATAGACGCACCCATGACACCGGAACCAGTTATCCTCCAACCGGGATTGTCTCACTTCAGCCTTTCAGCGTCCTATCTGTTCCTGCGTTTTCGAATTGCCCTGGAGCTGAGATGAGATTTGACATCCTGACGTACAGGAACGAGAATCCTTCACCATCATAGATCATTTCATGTCCAGAGAACATCAGAGTCAAAGTACCGGCCTCCAAAAGAACGGAAAGATTTCTAAACTGTGTCTGCCCAGTCGGCCATTTCACCCTTCACTTTCCACTGAATCCGCGGCCCAAGGATTATCTAAAGATTCAGACAGCTCGAGTCTGGGATTTCTGTTTTGCTTGTTGACAGTTTTCCCACTTGACAAGTGGCAACATGTTCCCAGAATCTTTTCACAATCCTCTGTTTTGCACCATGTACAGCGATTCACGACCTTAGGAATGTTTTATTTGGAGCAAAGAAGATTAATGGGAAATTTCTTCGGGACGTTTATAATGATGTGGGAGAAAGAGCTGTGGATGGGCGGATTAATGGTCAGGAGGAACTGCTGCCTCTGACCAGGGTAATTGACCAGAGGACGAGGAGTGAAGACGTTTAATGGAAAAAGACAACTTGTTTCAAATAAAATCAGTGAACCCCATATCCCATGCGTTTTCTTTATCATCTGTGGAGAGAGAAACAGGTCCGTTTTGAGTCAGGTCCGTTTCTTGTTCAGAACGCAAGTTTACTGCATGTCAAGAAATGAGCAGACCTGAGAACATATAGAGTTGTTTAGGCGAGATTTCTGGAGTTGCAGCGATAACTCTTCCAACAAGAAAAATTGTAAAATCAACTGTGAGGGAAATGTGCTCGGCATTGATGAGAGATAGAATGAATATGAAGGATCCCTTTTCATGAGCAGAGAGATTAATAACACGGCAATGGTCGATTAATAAAGATGCACTTCTATCGCGCTTTTCAGCTCCACTTTAATCACAGGCACTGTGATTAAAGCACCTGTGAAGCAGATATGTCATTGTCAATAATAATGTGCCAATCAGGGCTGTTTGTTCAAACAGAGGTCAAAAAAGAAAACTCAGAACTGGCACTGGAAACGCCAGTGAGATTATGTTTTACTTTAAAAGTTTGTCCTGCTCTTGTTTATATCCAGAATAGTGCAGGACCAGTGATCCCAATCTCAGAGGAAGGCGTTACCCTCTTAAGAAACAAATGAGGAGGATGTTCTCACATTCAGTGGGTAGCAAGTGTGTAGAAGTATTTATAGCCAAGGCCTGTCAAGACTGGGTATGTTCAAGGCTTCAATTATCTCTCTGTTAATAGCATGGAGCAAGTGGCAGTGTGAAATGTATCCAAATTTGCTGACAATACACACTCGTGGGAGCGCATGTTATGATAAGATCATGGCAATATGCATAGGCATATAGATAGATTGGGTGAGTGCAGTTTCATGTCCGGATTATGAGGTCATGCACTTTGGTCGGAAGAGTCAAAAGAGAGATGATTATTAAAATCGAGAGAAAGTAGAAGAAACGTGTGACGCAGAGGAATATTATACACGGCACAAAGTTTAGTAAAATATTCTTTCCCTGACAAAAAGGATGGCTACACTTCCGAATGCGAACAATGAAAGAGATTGTTTCCCAGGAAAGAAAAATAACTGAAACTAATAGTCTAATAGAAAGTTTAGAAAAGACTTGAATCGTTCCAATGGATGTCGTTGATGTTTATGGCTCGCTAACATTTGTTTCCAATGGGGCTGGGAGTGGGAGTTAGGGGACCTGGGGAGTGGAAGTCAGTTTACCCATGATTACTGTCATCCTTCATCTGTCTACGTCATTTTGTACGTTTTATTTCGCATTTTGGTTCCTGTGAGTGCCCTTGTAAACTGTACCCTCTGGTGACTTATTTCCCTGGTTCTTCTTCATCACGACTCGAAAGAATGCAAAATTCTTTTCTCCTTGATTTCGGTGATCTCTAATCAAATGTCACAAGTACCTCGATATTTTCCACGCCTGTCTACCTTCTTGCAATGTCAGTTGATCCGTCACTGTGTTACTGTTTCACAAATTAAGAACAAATCAAACAGCACCAATAGCATCTCGGTTCCGAACGCAGATAACTGCAGCCGCTCCCCAGATTACTGCAATCTGTACGATCACAGAAGCACACATTGAACAGCCAGGAAACTCAAAGCAACAGAAACACTCTTTTGGGTTACGGACCTGGTTGTATATCTCAATCAGCAAACGAATTTTACATTGTGATCTCAACAGTTCCCTCACACAAGGAACTAACCAATGCTGAGACGGAGGAGAAAGTGAGGACTGTCGATACTGGAGGTCAGATTCGAGAGTGTGTTGCTGAAAAACACAGGTCAGGCAGCATCCGAGGAGCATGATAATCGACGTTTTGGCCGAATGCCTGATAAAGTACTCATGTCAGAAAGGTCCATTCTCTTGCTTCTTGGATGCTGCCTAACCTGCTGTACTTTTTCAGCAACGCACTCTCCATTGCTGCAGACTATCACACAACCGAGCTTCGAGCCACGGAATCAGCGACACTCAGTGTCATGAGTCAACCTACTGCGGACACCTGGCAGTGGTGTTTTGTGTCAAGTTGATCTTCATGAATGTGTATCGTGAGTTGTCTGTCCTTTATAATGTTTCCTGCAGTCACTACATGCAACATTGTTTGTCCAAATTTGTCCTGCAGATGATGGGTATTGGGTCCATTTTTTGGTGAGTTGTTGTCAAACGTGGCTTTCGGTTTATGTTGTCTCATAAATCCGAGTGGTCAGAGGAGTCTGGCTGTACGTGCCGAGACATTATTTTTACCTATAATGTAGAGTGATTGGTGTGTTGGGTCATGGCATGTCCTCCTCGCGTTGATTTTGGCAATGGACCTGCGGCAATATCTACTGTTGCAAAGTATTTCTGGAGGATCCAGTAAACAACACAACCAGCTGTTCCGAGTAGCAATGCACAGCGATGACGAGGACAACAAATTCTACTGGGTCAACACAAAAATAATAGGACAAGCTAAATAAAGTGCAGCCAGAGAATTTCTAGAATGACGAGACTCATCCAATGACTACATCCAAAAACATGTTGATCTGGACCCAACATACTAGGACATGCAAAGGACGACAAGAACCAGCAACTGAAAGCTGTGGGAAGGAAATCAAACCAATTCGAAACGCTGCAGGACAGCAGCGCTTCACACGAGATTCATCTGCCTTGAGGATATCACCGAGAAAGGGGAGGAAACGGCTGCAAAACAATTTCCCAAAACCACCGAACATCCCCACACCATCTGCACCCTTCACCGGAACTACAGATCTTCACACAAACCTTGAAACCCTGAAACTGTCAGAGCCGCCCCAGTGGGTAAATGAACCCTGGCCTCCCACGTCACAACTGAGGTTACCAAACGCCACACGGTGGATGTCGGAGCTAACTGAGCCTGCAAGCTACTTGTGCATGTTCTTGTCAATAACACCTGCTTGATTATCCTCATCTCATTTTCCATCATTTAACGTTGTATGCCTTAAGCATTACAAATTCACAGTTAAATATCTCTGAAAATTGTGAGAATTTCTGCCGCTCTGACACATACAAACAGTGATGTCCAGTTTCCAACCACTCCCTCGCTGATAAAGTTTTCTATGTACAGCTACTCGAACATTTATGACTCTTATCTTAAATCTATGGCTACCGTTTGATTGATCCCTCCATCATAGGGAAATTTTTCGTTCAGTGTACCCAATCCATTCCACTCATTATTTCCTACATCTCAATACTGTCTCCTCTCAATCTCTACAGCTCTCACAAAAACAAGGCCAGTCAGTCTGAACTCTATCATAGCTGAAGTTCTTCAATCCAGACAACATACTGGCAAATTACTTCTGCACCGTTTCCACAGCTGCCATATCGATTCTTTTATGTGAATTGCAGCATTGTACATAATATTCTAGTGAGAGACGAATAAAGACTTGAAATAAATGTGGGGAATTCACAAACATTGGTCTTTTATAATAAAGTCTCTTTCCCTCGAAACTGTTCTGTGTCCTTTCATGAACCCAGAGCTCCAATGAACTCTCGTCCATGCAAATCAAACACTGTACATGAGGATTGATAACCAACCACATTATCTGATTGCATTAAGTGGCTTAAAGGTCCTCATGGTGGTATTCGGGCATGTTCACCTAACAAGAGTGACAGCTGCAACACTAACTTAACGGTGTCAATGTGAAAGTGAATGTTAATTTGTGCAATGCCCCAGAGACATGGGAGGAGGGATGGAAAGGAAGAATAGTGATTGTGAAAGGGAGAAAAGTTTCCGAGATTCGATGCAGATAAAGTTTGAAGCAAATAAATCATCGCCTTAGAGAGTATTTTCACATTAAAATTGAATGTTTCCTTTCTGCGTTTGTTTTTTACAGGTTATATGGAGTAACATGGAACAAATGCGCATTACTGATACTCGGATTTGAATGGAGGTTGCTGTGGCCACAATGCTGAGGACGATCCACTATACGATCACATGAAAAATTCAACAGTAAAAGCAATAAATGCAATGGCTGAGATTGGCGAGGGACGGCACCACATGCACAAGAGGACAACGCACTGAGATTGGAATGAATCGTCATCTTCAATGCCTTCATTGGCTGTGGAGATTCCATCATTGAGAATGTTGTAGACTGCGTTCAATGGATTTCTAACAAAAATGAAATGTACAGGCGATAGGACACAAATTGTTGAAATGTATGTTTCAATAACAACGAAGTTTCACATCTTTACTTTATCAGTGCAGACGGACCACGTAGTAACAACTGTTGAACACTCACATCACACCAGTTCCCAGGTCTGGAGTCAGAGAAATTTAGTGGCGCAATGGCGAAGATCCGATCGGAAATTGGGAGTGGAATGAAGGCGTGGATCTCTACTCCATCTGCCAGTGACAAAGTCCGTGAACATGCAGTCCTTCTATGAAGGCAGAGAGGCGCGAGAAACGCCCAGGCTGGGAGCTCCAAACTCAGCTGGAGCAACTTCTGTTGACATGGAATAGGGAGCATTGGGAGAAGAGGCTGGGAGTTCGAACCTCATCTGGATACACTTCAATTGACATGGTGCAGGAAACATTGGGTTGATGGAAAGTATCATGGACCATTTCAATCTGAACTGAAATAGTTTTCGGCAGCATACATATTTGTGGATTGAGGGAGGATCTGCCCCAGGGAATTGTCACAATTGTAAATAAACATTTTGCAAAGACTCAGCTCGGATAGGAATACCTGTGCATTATGAAATGGACTAAATATCATTGCACTCTGACATTTCTCATATTCTGACTCTGCAGTCGGTTAATTTTCTGGAAGGATATTTTTAATTTTTTTTGTGTTATTCAATTTCCTGCAAGCTTGTTCTGGTCTGGTCATTGATGTAACATGAACAACCAGAAATTAACATGAAGTTAGGTTTCGGTTCGAGGTTCCGTCGAATTACGGAAGAACAACAGGAGAGCAGAGGTGAAATTTATCAGAACAGCAGTGTTCAAATTGAGTGGATGGGCAGACAAAGGGTGAAAGGAAGCTTCATGGTGATAAATGTGCTTTCTTTGCCAATGAAACTTACCGCGTCACAAAGTGGTGACAATTGAAGTCAAGCATTGTGGGTGACAATATTTGTTGGTTTTGTGAATGTCTCACCTGCACTGACGGGAAGCTTATAAGTCCTTCTACACAGAGTGAGGCAGGGAGAATGTGAACAGCAAGCTCCAAAAAAACAGAAATATTTCTTCTTTTCTGAACTTCAGTCCTGGACTGACTAAGATGACCTTTGCAAAATTATTTTACACCATGTCAGAGGAGGATTTACAGATTCGAATACGAAAACCAAATTATGTATCAAGATTAAATCATGCCACTTTATTCGCTAAGACAAAAGCAACATGGAAGTTTCACCTTCTGACTCGCAGTAATTCTTGCACAATATCATACATTTGTTTCCCATGAAACGGGAACAGCTGCTCTTCCTCTAACTTCCTAAACGTATTAAAACCTTGGTATGTTGAACAAATCACACCTGAATCGTTTTTGATCTCTGTAGAACAACTTCAACTTCTCCACCCTGAACTTAGATATAATATTCCGCATTTCTTTGACTGTTCTGATAAATCTCCTTTTCGATTTCTCCACAGACATTCACATTCTTTGTCGAGATCACCTGTTTGCGCAAACCCAAATGCTGTGTATTCATATGGGTGATGTCATCACACATAGGCAATTGCTCAGTAACATCACCCTGATTCCTGTGTATTTCCTCAACTGTGAACGTTTGCTTTGACCACAGTGCTTCTGATTTCGTTCGAGCTGCCGGGTCCAGCATTTGATTAGCAAGAGGAAATCAAATAAATCAAATAAATTACTTCAGTATTTTTTACTGATAATCTACTATTACAATCTGACACAACCTTTTGTACTGTCCACTCTACTACCAATCTTGATCTCATCTGCAAACTCACTGACCATGTTTTATACATTTTTATCTAAATCATTTGTATGAATGAAAAACGAAAGTGAGCTCAGTATTGAACCCTGTGGAACACAGCTGGTAACAGTCCTCCAGTCAGAACACTACCTTCCACCACCGTTCATGCCTTCTACCATTAAATTAATTTTATATCTAATTGTAAAGCTTACGTTGAAGTCTATGTTAAAAATTAATCAACCTTGTGGAACCTTTTAAAAGGATTTATTAAATTCCAACTGAACGATGCCTACCACTTAGTCCTCATCAATATTCTTGGTTACGTCCTCAAAAAAACCAACCATGTTTGTGGGACAGAAATTCCCTCGCACAAAACCAAACTGATTAGCCCTATTCATTACTCGTCTCTCAAAATACATATAAATCCGTTTGCTAAGAATTGCTTCCAACAACTTACCCACGACCTTAGCAAGCCTCACAGGTATATCATTTTCAGTTTTCTCCATTCATCTGTTCCTCAACAAAACTACACCCTATTTATTGGGCACATCACTCTCAGTAATAGGTGATGCAAATATTTCTACCAAGGGCCCAACAGTTTATTTCCCTGTTTTCCCACAAAGCCCTTGCTGCACGAGATCAGATCCCAGAGAAATATCCAACTTTATATTTTCCAAGTCTTCCGGAACTTCCTCTTTTCAATGTGAACTACTTTCAAAACATCAATGTTTGTAGCCTCCATTTCGTTCACTAATGTGAAATGAACATTTAGTGTCTCTCCCATCTGCTGAGGTTTCAAGACAAATGTTAGCTCTTGCATCTTTCTGGGATCCGATTTGGTCTCTAGCACTGAATGTACTTATAAAATCTCTTTAAATTATCCTTAAATTTATCTGCTAAGGCTATCTAATATGCTCGCTTTGCCTTCATGATTTCCTTTGAAGAATGCCCCTCCACTCCTCATATTGTTCAAGAGATTGACTTGAGATCGCATGTTTACATGGAAACTGTGATTTTTAAAAAAAAAAAAATTCTTAGATGACAAGTCCTTCATCCCTGCGATCAACGTTGTTCTAATAGAATCCTGACAATGTGCGAAAAGGCAAATCAGCCCAAGAAGAACCCATGAAACATACGAAGATCATTGCACATAACCTCACACCTCTACCAGATTCGTGTAACTCTGCATTTCCCATGGCCAAATGACATCAACAATGTATTTTCCTTCTGTGGAGAAAACTCACGTAGACACGGAAAGAACGTGCAAACTGCTGACAGTCGCCCGATGAAGCAATTGAACCAGCGTTGTTAAGGCTGGAAGACAGCAGTGCTGCCATTGTGTCAGCCATTGACAACCTCCTATCCACCAATATATCTCCCCTGAGACATGAGGGCAAAAGCTATTGCAGATAATCCAAATGCGTCTGACGAGCGCCTCTTATCGCGTCAGTTGTAAACCTCTGCAGCTGGTTCTTAACTCGCCTGAATGAATGCCGACATTGCATTGACCCTCTGAACGGCCAACAGGACCTGCATGTTAAACATAAGAGAAACCTCAACTAGATCTCTCAAGTATCTTTAACCGAGGGATCTCTGAAGCATTTCCCCGTCACAAAATGGTCTATGCCTCGAATCATGCCATTACTTTATGGCCTCACTCTTTTCCACACAGTGTTCTAACTGCAACAATTTTTTATCCAAGCATTCAACAAGTCCATGTCATTCTGCAGCCTGCCCACTTCCTCAATACCATCTGTCCTTCCACCTGTTGTTGTGTATTCTGCAAAATATCAACAAAACTCTCAGGTCCTTTGAGCCAATCATTCACTCATAACGGGAATAGTTGTGGTGCCTAACTCTTGCTGACTCTTGCTGAACCCTACACGTCACGCGCTGTCATCCTGGAAAAGACCCTTTCACCCAACTGTTTTCAGCCAGTCAGCCAAAACTCAAGCCATGCCAGTACTTTGCCCCTGACACCATAGACCCATATTTTGCAGCTTCCGATACTGCACCTTGACAAATACCAGCTGCGATTTCAAGCTGATCACATTCACAGAATTTACTGTTTATCACTTGCTCATTACCTCCTCATAGAATTCTATTACATTTGTCCTTAAGAACCTGTGTTGATGCTTCAAGTACTACGGAATCCCATCCTTATATTGACCTCTCGTACGGGATTGAATACAAAATTGTTTTGTTTGACATTTATCTAAAATATTAAAACTTTGCTTTCAGTCCTGAATGTCACGAACAACAAAGTCCAATCGCAGTTGAACTCTGCGTTCTGAGCTCTCTCAGCAGGCTCGATGAGTGAGTGAATTCCTTCCCCCAGTGGATCTCTCTGCGGTCTCAGCAGGGTCGATGCGTGAGCTAACTGTTTTTCTCAAATGAAGCATGTAAATACGTTCTGCCCACTGCAAACTCGCTGGTGTACTGAGAGTTGAGATGATCGTCCAACCGAGTCCCACAATGAAAACAATTGAAGTGTCTCTCAACTTGTGAAAATGTCGATGAACATCAGTCCTGCAAAGACTGGAGAGCACATCCCACCACACACCGGATATTTGATAGTCTCTCCACAATGTGAAGACGTTCATGATTAAACGATCCCAAGGAACTTGAATAGTGATTACCACAATCTCAGCATTTAAAGTGTCTCTTCTTTGTGAATACGTTGATGCCATGTCAGTCCCCAGGAACATTTGCAACACTTGTCACCGTCTGGGCGTTGAAAAGACCTGTTAGTAATGTTGATGGGACTTCACATCGATCGGACATTTGCAGCACGTCCCACAGTTGTGGAATTGAAGATGTCTGTCCTCTGGATGAGCACGTGGATCGGACGCCAGGTCCCCAGAACTTCTAAAGGACGTTCATTCGTGTGAGCACATTTCCCATGCATCAACTACACAGAGGTATGATAATATTTTCCAAAGTCTGGACAGATGAAAGGTTTCTCATTAGTATGAGCATGGTGTTGGATAATCCAATCACAGGATGTGTTATCGCATTTTCCGCAATCCAGACTTTGAAATGATTTCTCGTCATTGTGATCGAGCAGGTGTCGCAGTGGGTCAGAGAAGGAGTTTATCCCTTCCCACACATTGAGTTTGTTCCTGGTGAAATTGCTTTCATGGGGTTTCAGCTCAGATGGAGAAATGAATCATCACTTGTCTACAGTCTCACTTAAATATGACTACAATTGTGGTTTGTGAGCTCTGGTGGGTGCAGAAGCCTTGTCCACACACACAACAAGTGAAGGATTCTCTCCCACCGTAACCGGAGCCTTTTCCTTCCATGTTCAAACTCTGATCAAGTTCTATTTCGGATAAATTGCGCGACTTCATCTTATCATGGTGGAGTGATTGTTTATTAAAACTACCCCTTCTAATATGCTGTGAAATTGATGTTATAAATTTTTTAAAATCAAGAGAATGGGAAAGAGTCTCTCACAGACTGTGGATTGTGCCTGAAGCTAGGATTGAAGTTAAGGGATTTAGGCACCAACAATTTGACAGGAAATTTGTAAGAATCTTTCAGACACACAGCCTCCACTTCTGCAAAATATCAGGTCAACAGGTGGATGTGATCACCATCAAATCCCCGTTTGCTCGAGGTCAAACATTGTCCGGACTTCTCTGATATCATGTCCTGTTGGAGCAGACATTCCCTACAATTGAATTGTGCAAAAGTGAGGCCTCTATCTTCAGTCCCCAACACAAATCCACTGCCTCGCCACTGAGTATAGATTGTGGACTTGGAAAGGCACAGCAGGGCAGGCAGCAGACGAGAAGCAGGAGAATCGACGTTTCAGGCAAGAGCTCTTCATTTGGAATGAGGCTTTTGAGCCGAGGAGGTACAGAGACAAATATAGGAGTCAAGGTATCTGAGAGTGTGATAGGTGGGTTGAGGTGTGGGTAATGTAAGATTGGAAGATAACGAGTTTTTTTTTTATTCTTTGTTTTTTCAACAGTCTCTTTGGGAATTTAGAATCGTGGGAATGGAGGTGAGGGCATTTGAATGTTCCTCCTGCCGAATGTGGGAGGTGAGGCTCATGACTAGTGCCCCTGCTGACTACATCTGCGGGAAGTGCACCCAAATCCAGCTCCATGAAAACCGCGTTAGGGAACTGGAGCTAGAGCTGTATGAACTTTGGATCATTCAGGAGGCAGAGAGGGTTATTGAGGGGAGTTACAGGGAGGTAGTCACTCATCAGGTACAAGTAAAAGGCAAAATGGTTACAGTCAAGGGACGGAAGTGCAACTGGCAGGCACTGCAGAGATCCCCTGTGGCCATTCCCCTCAACAATAAGTATACCGTTTTGAATACTATTGTGGGGGACGACTTACCAGGGGAAATCAGTGGGGCACCGGGCTATGGCACAGTGTCTATCCTTGCTGGTTAGAAGGGAAGGGGGGAGAGGAGCAGAGCAGTATTCATTGGGGACTCCATAGTTAGGGGACAGATAGAAAGATCTGTGGGGACGGAAGAGACTCACGGTTGGTGTGTTGCCTCCCAGGAGCCAGGGTTCATAATATCTCTGATCGTGTTTTGGGGATTCTTAAGTGGGAACGGGAGCAGCCACAGGTCATGGTCTATCGAGCACCAACGATATAGGTAGGAAGAGAGATGGGGATTTAAGGCAGAAATTCAGGGAGCGAGGATAGAAGCTGAGAGCTAGGACGAACAGAGTTGTTGTCTCTGTTTTGTTGCCCGTGCCACGTGCTAGTGAGGCGAGGAATAGGAAGAGATTGGAGTTCAACACGTGGCTACAGGGATGGTGCAGGCTGGTGGGTTTTGGATTCTTTGATAATTGGGGCTCTTTCTGGGGTAGCTGGGACCAGCGCAAGCAGGATGGTCTTCGTCTGAACCAGAAGGGTACCAATATCCTGGGTGGGGGGGGGGGGGGGTGGATATTCGCTAAGGCTATTAGGGGTGGGTTTAAACTAATCCAGCAAGGGGATGGGAACCAAAATTGTAGTTCGAGTATACAAAAGGTTGAGAGTATGGAGATCCGAAATCAAGTATCAGGGATGCAAGATGGCACCGGCAAGCAAGGTGTTGGTTTGAAGTGTGTCTACTTCAACGCCAGGGGCATCCAAAATAAGGTGGATGAACTTGCAGCATGGGTGGTACCTGGGACGTCAATGTTGTGGCCATTTCGGATACATGGATAGAGCAGGCACAGGAATGGTTGTTGCAGGTCCCAGAATTTAGATGTTTCAATAAGAACAGGAGGTGACACAGTGGTTAGCACTGCTGTCTCACAGCCCAGACGCTCCAGGTTCAATTCCCACCTTGGGCGACTGTCTGTGTGAAGTTTGCACATTCTCCCCGTGTCTGCGTGGGTTTCCTCCAAGTGCTCCGGTTTCCTCCCACAGTCCAAAGGATGTGCAGGTTAGGTGAATTGGCCATGCTAAATTGCCCCGAGTGTTAGGTGTAGGGGAATGGGTCTGGGTGGGTTGCTCTTCGGAGGGTCGGTGTGGACTTGTTGGGCCTAAGGACCTGTTTCCACACTGTAAGTAATCTAATCTAATCTAAACAGAGAAGATGGTAAAAGTGGCATTATTGGTCAAGGGACAGCATTGCAGTTGCAGAGAGGATGTTTGGGGACTCATCAACTGGGGTAGTATGGACTGAGGTTATAAACAGGAAAGGAGAGGTCATGCTGTTGGGAGTTTTCTATCGGCCTCCGAATACTACCAGAGATATTGGGGAAAGGATAGCAAAGATGATTCTCGATAGCAATGTGACAGACAAGGTAGTTGTCATGGGGGGCTTCAACTTTCCAAATATTGACTGAAAACACTATAGTACGAGTACTATAGTTGGATCCGTTTTTGTCCAATGTGTGCAGGAGGGCATCCTGACACAGTATGTGGACAGGCCAACAAGGGGTGAAACCACATTAGATTTGGTACTGTGTAATGAGCGCGGCCAGGAGTTAGAGTTGGAAATAGGTGAGCACTTTGGTGATAGCGATCACAATTCTGTTATGTTTACTTTAGTGATAGAAACGGACCGATACATACCACTGGGCAATATCTACAGCTTGGGAAAAGGCAATTACGTTGCGATTAGGCAAGATTTAGGAAGCATCATATGGGGAAGGAAACTGCAGGTTTTGGGCTCATTAGAAATGTGGAGCTTAATCAAGGAAAAGCTCCTGAGTGTCTAACATAAATATGCACCTGTGAGGCATGGAGGAAGCTGTAGAGCGTGGGAGCTGTAGTTTATGAAGGAAGTTGAATCTCTGGTCACGATGAAGAAAGAGGTTTATGTTCGGATGAGATGTGAAGGCTCAGTTAGGCCGCTTGAGGATAACAAGACAGCCAGGAAAGACCTAAAGAGTGAGCTCAGAAGAACCAGGAGGAGACATGAGACGTTGTTGGTGGATAGGGCCAGCATAAACCCTGAGGCTTTCTACAGGTATTTAAAGAATAAAAGAATGACAAGAGTAAGATTAGCGCCAATCAATGATAGTAGTGGGAAGTTGTGTGTGGAGAAGAGGGCACAGGGGAAGCACTAAACGAATATCTTTCGACATTAATCTCCTAGAAAACGGCCATGTTGTCGAGGAGAATATTGAGATACAGACTACTAGACTAGGTGGTATTGAGGTTCACAAGGAAGAGGTATTAGAAATCCTGCAGAGTGTGAATGTAGATAAGTCCCCTGAGCCGGACGGGATTTATCCTAGGATCCTCTGGGGAGCCAGAGAGGAGATTGCCGAGCCTTTGACATTGAACTTTAAATCGTCATTGTCCACAGGAAGAGTGCCAGAAACTGGAGGATAGCAAATGTGGTTCACCTGTTCAAGAAGGGGAGTAGAGACAATCCTGGTAATTACAGACCAGTGAGCCTTACTTCAGTTGTTCGTAAAATGTTGGAAAAGGTTATAAGAGACAGGAGTTATAATCATCTGGAAAAGAGTAACTTGATTAGAGATAGTCAGCACAGTTTTGTGAAGGGTAGGTCGTGCCTCACAACTTTTATTGAGGTCTTTGAGAAGGTGACAAAACAAGTAGATGAGAGTAAACCGGTTCATTTAGTGTAACTGGATTTCAGCAAGGCGTTCGATAAGATTCCATAGAGTAGGCTGTTGCACAAAATGCGGAGGAATGGGATTATGGGAGATATAGCAGTTTGGATCAGTAATTGGCTTGCCGAAAGAAGACAGAAGGCGGTGGTTGATGGGAAATGTTCATCCTGGACACCAGCTCCCAGTGGTGTACCGCAAGGGTCGGTGTTGGATCCACTGCTGCTCTTCATTTTAATAAACGACCTGGATGAGGGCGTAGAAGGGTGGGTTAGTAAATTTGTAGACGACACTAAGGTCGCTGGAGTTGTGGATAGTGACGACGGATGTTGTAGTTTACAGAGAGACATAGATAAGCTACAGAGCTGGGCTGAGAGGTGGCAAATAGAGTTTGATGCGGACAAATGTGAGGTGATTCTTGTTGGTCGGAGTAACCGGAGTGCAAAGTATTGTGCTAATGGTAAGTATCTTGGAAGTGGAGATGTTCAGGAACAGAGATCCTTGAAATTTGCTACCCAGGTTGACAGGGTTGTTAAAAAGGCATACAGTGTTTTAGCTTGCATTAATAGAGGGATCGAGTTTCGGAATCATGAGGTTATGCGACAGCTGTACAAAACTCTGGTGCAGCCGTACTTGGAGTATCGTGTACAGTTCTGTTCACCACATTATAAGAAGGATGTGGAAACTTTGGAAAGCATGCCGATTTCCTCGGATGTTGCCTGCTATGAAGGGAAGGTCTTACGAGGAAAGGCTGAGGGACTTGACGCTGTTTACGTGGGCGAGAAGAAGGTTGAGAGATGACTTAATAGAGACATATAAGATAATCATAGGGTTAGATAGGGTGGTAATTATTTCTTATGAAAAAGCGTGAAGTAGTTTTCTCCAGGGCTAATCTGTTTGAGTTTGAAATTCCACTTCTGTGTTTCTCCTTCGAGGAACATATGGATAACAAGCAGCTGACGTGAAGAATGCTCCAGTTTGGCAGGAAGAGCAACATGAGAGAATAGAAGCCGTAGAGTAACGGGGAAACAGTTGGGGAGGAGACGTACGGGAAGCGGCTTAATGCTTCTCTTCCTATGTAACGACAACACAACTAGAGGAATCCAAAGTAAACAGGCAGGATGATGGGAGATTACAGGAAGCCAGGCTGCCTCAGGAGGTATACGTTCAGCGTGTCTCAATTCTAAACGGCTTGGCCTGTCCTCGAATGGCAGCCTGCTGCCTGTTTACATCTTTACTTACGTAAACAGGCTCTGGTTTTCAAGTCTAAAGTGAAGGAAGAAGTAGCCAAATGGTTAAATTCCTAATTTTCTGAAAGTCGGACCCTCCTGAGGCATTTGTCACTCTCGAAAGATGTGTCTGTGGTAATAGAAAGAACTAAAATTCCACCGAATCGTTCAAAAGAATTGACGTCTTCATTGGAATCATCTTGCAAAGCAAGTTGTTTATCTTCTTAAACTCGGTTTTCCTAAGTATCTCTCAAAAATGAGCTGTTTCTGAGTACTTTGTAGCCAGAGCATTTGAAAGAAATTAATTCTGTTTGAATTATTTGTGGCACTTTTTAATATACCGATTAATGTCTCCAATCGATGAATGCAACCGAGAATATCAGAGTCAACCTCAGACCGCTGTCAGAGGAGGGGAAGAGAGGAGGGGAAGGTAGGAGCATCTCGCACGCAGCGCTTGTGCACATTATCAATTTCAAACCAATCCAATACCTGCAACCCGTGGGAGTTTTAAGGAAACAATTAAAAAGAGCCCCGTTTCAAATCTGTGAATCTTTAGGGGAATGAAGGATGAACTGACCGAATGAGCAGAGACTGTCAAGGTACCTTCCCCTTCTTGAAGGAGCAGGGACATGAACTCTGATGTTCTCGAGGCATGAACTGATCTGAGTTATTGAAGCATTCCCATCAGAGCTGCTCCACTGTCGTTGTTGTCACTCTCAGCAACAATGTAACCTGATTCCCTGACCAGGCACCCAACCCTGGCCGCAGTGAAGAAAACACCGACTCTTAACCAATACACCACCAGTGCTGCCTCGCAAGGGGTTGAACTGCTTTTTAATGCCAAAGCATATGGCGTTTAATTTATCAGTACATAAGTTTGAGCAAGTCATCGACTGGTTACAGAATGGAAAGAGGCCCATCATCCAAGTTTTCAGCTCTTGGCCTCTCCCGTTGTGTTCTCAAATGTTTCAAGCACTCGTCGTAATGCTATCATCCAGGCATGTTTTGCAATGTATCCGACTGAGGTTTAAGATGGATAACCTGTGTTCACACCCCGTCGGTGATCGAAACCCCATTTCACTTACAGAGGCAAACACACAGACACGTTCTGGCGAAGTGACTGTGGCCTTTGGAGAGATCAGCCAGAAAATAGGATTGCACTCAATTGGCATATTTTGTCCCATTTCAAATTTCAACACCAGAGTTTGGTTTCAGCAAAGAAAGGAAGCATTCAGCCATTCCCCTGTCTGTGTTCCTCCCCTACCTAAGCATTGAACTACGGAGCCAGTGTGCTCTGAGAGAAGGATCCTCAATCTTTAGAAAAAGCAACATAATAGATGATTGGATAGCCTGAGCATTAGAAACCAGTCGGAACAAAACCAAGACAGAACTGAAGGCATCATGAGCAGAAGGATGGGAAACTGTAATGCCGAATCAGACAGTGTCCATGTTGATAGAAACAGCGACTGTCCCTGGATGTCCAGTCATTTGGATTCCGTGCTCTCACAGCCATGGCCTGCGAATCGTGAGCATTTACTGTTACCAATATGAAATGCTGCCTTCCCCTTAAAAGTAGAATTATGACCTGGACATGCGCACATAAATTGTGAAATTGATATAAATTGATGCTTTTTTTTCTTCCATATTTGGACTGAAAGTGTAACATGTAAATACTTAGATGATCATTAAAATCCAATATTCATGCCAGTTAGTGTTGTCACAAAACTACAAAAACCAGAGGAAGAGCTGGGTTTTGCATGACTGAAGGAGGTGACTGCTCCTGCTTTCGACCCACTTTTCATCCCTTTTGTCCCAAGTTCAAGTGCAGAAGGCAAATACTGGCAATCTGATATATATTTTAAAAAAAAAACACAGAAAATGCTGGAAGTATTCAGCTTGTCTGGCAGCTTCTGAAAGTGTGGTAGAGGTCAACACCATCACAACCTGATTGCCTTTACTTTGTATTCACGATAACTAATGTCCAAGTCACAACTCATTCAGACACATTTCCTCATCTTTAAAATGTATGCACGCTTTCAGTTTGCCATGAGAAACGTTTTGTCAATTAATTCAGTACTGACAGGATAACCGTTTAAAGCTGTATGAAACATGTTGCAAACGGTCATAACAGACAAAATGAGGTGCCACGTGAAGAAATATGTGTTTCATTCAGGAAAGTTAAAATAGAATTGTTCACAGAAAATTGTGGTGAACTTTCTGCCGATTTTTTTGATGAGGTAAGAAGAAGTCTTGTTGATGCTAATCCAAAGCGATCAGATAAATGTAGATTGGCCAAACAAAAGACAAAAGTTCTGTGAGACCGCTGTGCATGAAACCTGGGGATGAAGGAATAGAAGGGATAGTAGCAATATTGATCAAAAATTGGCTGCGTGAAAGGTTACTGATGAAGGGGGCCTGCCTGAAACTTCGATTTTCATGATCCTCGGATGCTGTGTGACCTGCTGTGCTTTTTGAGCACGACTCTAATGCTGACTCTGATCTCTAGCATTTGCAGTCCTCACTTTCGTCTGCGGGAAAGGGAACAGAGTCATCATTAACAATTGTGTTTTGAACTGGAAGAATATTTCAAGCGAACTTTGATTGAGCATTGGTGTGTGGAAGTTCTGGTTAGATTGTTTTAGACAAGCAGCATTCTCTGATTTATCAGACCGCCCAGCGAGTCCATGAGATTCTCTGATTGGTTGGAGGACCAGTGCCTCCAGCTTGATCCTGTCGGACCGCCTCTTCTTCGCTGTTGAACATTATACGTCATCACTTGGGATGGATCCTGCAGTATGCAGAGGGTTAACATGAACTGTGAGCATGCTCGCGGCGAGTGCTCAATGGAACGAAATGTTGTTGTCTCCAATCGACAATCGTTGAGTGAGGGCTAAAGGGGAGGGAAGCGCCAGATGCTATAGCCCAGTTAGAGGTTACAGGTGTGGTCATGAAATGATTCTGGAACCAAACATAGTTTATCTGGGATCGCCAATTAAGCCACAGAGAGCATGAGTCTTCTTCTCAGAAACAGGCCCCCGTCCGCGACCGCTATTCATGTTTCAGTTTTATTTTTTTTAATTTATCAGGTTACGGTTGGTTGATCTATCTTTAGTGTGAATAGAGCTGAAAATAAGTGATATTGTTTGAAATGATTGCGGTGGTCCATGAGGATGTAATGTTGTTGTGAGACGCTTGGGAGTGTATTAGTGACTGGAATTGGTGAGAAAGTGTACCCCATGAACACCTCTATCGCTGACCTTGCTGTAAATTTGTCAGAGAAGGAAAGAATGGAGCAGGAAGTGGAGGGACAGAACTCCTGAGCAGGATAGCGGGTCGCGGGAGTTTTGGAATTTGGGGTCATTCGTGGCCAATCCCTCAACAAAAACCCGACCCATTGTTTTTCTCACTGCTCCCATTCCCCACACTTTCTTACCACTCCCTCCACCCAGTATTAGCAACATTTTAAAGGCGTTTACTTATTTCATACATACTATCTTGTTTTTGTCAGAACATTCAGCAATTTGAGAACTGAATTGAAATTGAGATACAGAACAGCCAGTGTACGAATCTCAAAAGTTACTTTGCACCTCATCGAATTGCTGAAGTTCGTATGCTAAAATTGCTCCCCGGTTACTGTTTGGTAAGTACTTACAGAATTATTTTTTAAATCTAGACAAGATGTTACTGATATCTGCGTCAGTTAAAAACAATTGGTCTTCATATCCCACCTTTAACAGAATGGAAATATGAAATATTAGAACTGACCTGGCTTGTTGTGATGTTTGATCCTTCTCTATAATTCAGTATGATCTTATATGATCACTCCCCACAGTAACCTGCTACTTCTTTAGGCCTACACCTTATGATCCCTCTTGCCTCAAAACTTTAGAAATCTTCATCTGTCAACATTGCACATTCTGGCTTCAATTATGTTCTGTGGCATCAAATTTCACTTAGTAACAAGTCTTAAATGGACTACCCATATTCTTAGAAGTGACGCCACCTCCCAACCGTCTATGGTTTGGACGCCCTGGTCATTGAAAGCATCCTTCCTGCATTTACCTTGTTCGTACCTTTTAGAATTTTACTCGTTTCGGTGACATCCTACTTCATCATTCTAAACTTGAGTGATTTTCATCCAAACGAATCCTCATACGTCAGTCCTGTCATCCCATGCATTAGTCTGGTAAACTTTTATTGTGCCATCTCCGAATGGAGAACATCCTTTATCAGATTAGGATTCCTCAACTGCACTCTCGGTTGTGCTGTCAACAAGACCCTGCACAATTTCAGCAAGTCTTCCCTGCTCATGTGTTCAAATCCTCTCAGTACAAAGGCTAACACACCGTTTGCCTTCCTCACTTGCTGCTGCTCCTGCATGCTTACGTTCAGCGATTTGTGTACAAGAAGACGAGATCGCCTTTCCTATTTTAGTTTCGTAAATTCATGCTGGCTCTGTCCAATCCAATTACTGTTTTCCAGTGTTAGGCTAATTTTTCTGTCATTCCATCGTTTCTCGCTACTTCCTTTTATAAATCGTGGCGTCATATTAACTGAACTCCAAGCCCTAGATATTGTTTCAGAGTCGATAGAATATTGAAATATGACAATTAATTTACTCTATTTATACTCCACACTCTAGTTACAGAACGCATTCACTGCATTTAGGGTGACTTTATGTACACCTCTGTTTGATTCGCAGTTGGTGGAATTTACTGCCTTTAATCTCATCAATTTCCACAACACTATCTCCCTGATAATACTGATTTCTTTCAGTTCCTCCCTCTCTTTTTCTTCCCAGCACTTTAGGAATATTACTTTTATCATCTGTGATGACAGAACCAATATACATATTTATTTGGTGTGCTATATATTTATCCCGCATTATAACATCCTCTGTTTCTCATTGTAAGGGATTTGTTTTCAATAATCGTTTTTTTTTCAATTCATATACCTTCAGGAGTTTTAACAATTCTTTATATGCTTACTGTTAAACGACATTTTCGTTCTGTATTAATTCTTTCTTCATCTTCTGCTGATGTCTGATGTTTGCTGCTATTTTCAGCCAATTTGTAAGGCTCCTTGAGTGCAATACTATGCCTAATATCGCTTGTTAGCCATGACATGGCCACGTTTCCCGGTTTCTTTGTGTCAGACAGGAGTGAGAAGCAGTTGCAGTTCCTGCAAATGTTTTTGAAGTGCTTGTCATCCCTTTAAGTTCTGTTCCCCAATTCGTTATACCATGCTCACGCTTCATATCAGTATCATTTCTTCTATTTAGATTTCGGCTCATAATCTGAGTCAGCTCTATCACTCTCCACCTTAATGAAGAGTTCTCTCACTGACTTCTCCACTCTTCCTGAGTGACAGCATAGAGATAGATTGTCAATTATTCCTTGACATATATACAAATAAAGCTTTGAAATCAAAGTTGACATGTTCCCAGGCCTGCTGACTCATTAGAGACAGAGAGAGAGAGGGAGAGAGAGAGAGAGATCGCGCGATTTGACTGTTGGTGTTTTAACCTGAGAGTCGTTGTGCCTCAGGCACAAGGTGAGAATGTGGGGACTTCATGAGACAAGTACGAGAACTGTGCACATGCTGCTGCTGTCATTCTTCATCGAAATTTCGTCGACCAGCCAACTAATCAAGGATGCTCTGCCCTCCATTTGTGTCCTTAATGTAGCGACTCAGAAAACCATCTCATACATATACCACGTAAGTCTCCTCCACTGATCTGACTTGCTCAGTCTATGGGCAGGTTGAAGTCACAGGCAATAGCGAGAAGGCCACAAGATAAAGGAGCAGCATTAGGCCATTCAACCCACCGAGACCTCTCCAATATTTGGTCATGGTTGATATGTTTCTCAACCTCATTCTTCGGCTTTCTGCCATCTCCTGTAACTGTTGATCCTCTTATCAATCAGGGACCTATCTATGTCTGTTTTGAAACATTGCAATGTCTTGACCACTAAGCCCTCTACGGCAGAGTTCCAAAGGATGACTAGTCTCTTGCTGAAGAAATTCCTCCGCATCTCACTTCAAAATGGTCATCCTTTCTCTCTATACTGTGCAGTCGGCTCCTGGTCTCTCGTGCTAGTTAAAAAAACTTCTCCACAGCCACTTTAATTGCCCCTCTCTGTATTGTTTAAGTGTCAATCAGATTCTCCTCAAACTTCTAAACTGCATCAAGTACAGCCCCCGAGTTTTCAACATTTTATGACAAGCATTTCTTCCCCCCAGGATCATTCTTTTAAACCTTCTTCGGACCCCATCCAATGTCATCATATCTTCTGGAGTATTGTGTACAGTTCTTGTTTCCTCGTTATGAGAAGGATTTTATTATATTGGAGAGGGTTCAGAAAGTATTTACCAGACTGATGTCATGAATAGAAGTCTTCTGTTACAAAAATAGGCTGCGGTTTCTTTTTCACTGGAGCAGAGCACTTCGACGTTTGGCCTTATAGAGATTTGTGAAATCACGAGGAACATCAATAAGATTACTATCAAAGGTGAGGGAGATCGCATCCAGGGGCATATGTTTAAAGTACAAGAAGGAAGATTTATAAAGGACATGAGTGGCAGCTTTTGTTTTACACCCTTTGGTCACTGTGTGCAATAAACCGCTGGATGAAGTGATGGATGCAACTACAGTTAAATTATTTAACAGTCAAAGTTTGTGCGAAGATTTGTTGCTCGGGTGCTCGTTGTTGTGGTTCTGTTCGCCGAGCTGGAAGTTTTTGTTGCAAACTTTTCGTCCCCTGGCTAGGCGACATCATCAGTGCTTGGGAGCCTCCTGCGAAGCGATTCTTTGATGTTTGCGCCGGTGTTTATAGTGGTCTGTCCCTGCCGCTTCCGGTTGTCAGTTTCAGCTGTCCGCTGTAGTGGTTGGTATATTGGGTCCAGGTCGATGTGTTTGTTGATGGAGTTTGTGGATGAATGCCATGCCTCTAGGAATTCCCTGGCTGTTCTCTGTCTGGCTTGCCCTATGATAGTAGTGTTGTCCCAGTCGAATCATGTTGCTTGTTGTCTGCGTGTGTGGCTACTCAGGATAGCTGGTCGTGTCGTTTTCGTGGCTAGTTGATGTTCATGTATGCGGATTGTTAGCTATCTTCCTGTTTGTCCTATATAGTGTTTTGTGCAGTCCTTGCATGGTATTTTGTACACTACATTCGTCTTGCTCATGTTGGGTATCAGGTCCTTCGTTCTGGTGAGTTGTTGTCTGAGCGTGGCTGTTGGTTTGTGTGCCGTTATGAGTCCTAGGGGTCGCAGTAGTCCGGCTGTCATTTCTGAGATGCTCCTGATGTATGGCAGTGTGGCTAGTCCTTTTGGTTGTGGTATGTCCTCGTTCCGTGGTCTTTCTCTTAGGCATCTATTGATGAAGTTGCGCGGCTATCCGTTTTTGGTGAATACCTTGTATAGGTGTTCCTCTTCTTCTTTTTGCAGTTCTGGTGTACTGCAGTGTATTTAACAGTCATTTGGATAAGTAACTGATTAGGAATGTATTGGAAGTTTTTGGGACAACGGCAGGCAGGCGGGTCTATTTTAATTTGGCAATGAGTTCTGCATGGTATATATGGAGTGAATGGTCTGCTAAACTGCTGTATGACTCTGGAATACCCTTAGATATCGGACCTAACTTCCTGCAATATTCCAAATGCAGTCTGACCACGACTATATAAATGCTCAACTGGACATCCTCTGTTCTTGTATTTGAGGCCCCTTGATATAAATTATAAAATTGAATTTTCCTTCCTGAATTCCAACTGAACCTGCCTGATCTAGGGCTCCCAAGTCACTTTGTCCTTCGGATTTCTAAAGGCTTTCCGTGAACAGAAATCAGTCGAAGCCTGCCTTCTTCCTCTCATACTGCATAACCTGACACATCCCTTTTTGTATTGCATTTGCCACTTATTTGCCCACTCTCTGCGCCTGCCTAGCATCTTATGAAGTTTCCCAGCTTTCTTGACATGACCTGTCTCTCAAACTACGTTTGTGTCAAGTGCAACTGTAGCGAAAATGCACTCTGTTCCTTTGTCCAGGTGTTTAACGTGTAACTTGAAAAGTCATGCTCTCAACACCGATGGCTATGCAAGTCTTAAAAAATCAGTAGCTGCCATCCTGTAAAAGACCCCTCTGTTCTCACTCAGCCAGTCAGCCAATCCCCTCCTTGTCACTAACAGCATGCTTTTACCTTATTTAGCAGTCTGCTGTATGGCACCTTATCACAGGACTTATGAGTATTGAATTAGATCACGTCCACTGGCTCTGCTTTGCCTAACTTACTTGGTACTTCCTCAAAGAGATCTAGCATAGCTGTCAGACATGACGTCCACTTGATGAAGACATGCAGACTTTGCTGTAATTTACCATCCATTTCCAAGTACTGTACAACACTGTCAGTAGTCTGTGTCTGCCTCTCCCCTTTCTTTCAGCAGGGGTGTTGCATTTAAAAATTTCCCGTCATCTGGGACCTACCCTGACGCCGATGACTCCTGACTGATCACGACCAATGCGTCCACAATCTCCTCAGCAATCTCCTTCAGAAATCAGGAATGCAGTCCATCTGGTCTCAGTAACGTAATCCCTTCAGACCTTGCAGCTTCCCCGGCATCTTCTGGTTATTGTTGGCATTTCATTCACTTCTTCCCTTCATGTCTATTAATTCATATATTTTGTTGTTGTCTTTCATTGTGAAAACTGATGCAAAGTACGTGTTCACCTGCACCATTTCGTTGTTCCCCATTACGTCTTCTCCAGTGCACCAATTTGCACTCTTCTCTCTGTTGTCTCTCCACCATTTAGGCGCTCTGCCTGTATTGCTGATGAAGGGCTTTTGCCCGAAACGTCGGATTTTCCTGCTCCTCGGAAGATGCCTGAACTGCTGTGCTTTTCCAGCACCACTCTACTCCAGAATATTGTTGCCAGCATCTGCAGTAATTGTTTTTACCGAGTTGACTTTAACCCTACTGCGAATACTCTTGCAAGGATGCCTGCCTTGAAGAAATTTTCCTCCTCTCTCTACAAGAATCTCAGGGAGTCCTCTTCCACTGCAACTCCCAGGTCATTTCCTCTGCCCTGAAGCTACCTTCTCCCACTCTCCTCACTGACCTGTCACCTTCATCCTCACCCACAATCACCTATTGTACTCTATTCTACTTTCTCCCCATCCCCGCCCTCCTCACATTTAATTCTCCACCCGTCAGGCTCTCTGCCTGTACTCCTGATGAAGGGCTTTTGCCCGAAACGTCGGAATTTCCTGCTACTCGGATGCAGCCTGAACTGCTGTGCTTTTCTAGCACCACTCTACTCAAGAATCTGGTTTCCAACATCTGCAGTCATTGTTTTACCTTACTATTCTCTCTGTAACCTTTTAAATATGTGAACAAACTCTTGCACCATTCTTTATATTTCAAGTTCACTCACTTACGTACTAAATCTTAATAACTCATCTTGCCATTTCGGTTGTTCTCTGCTCGTTATTGAAGCCTTCCAAATGCTCTAGGTTTCACTAATCTACACCAGATGGTGTTTTTCTTTTGTTTCTGTGCTCTCACTGACTTCTCTTGTCAGTCATGTTTGCTTTATCTTCTCTTAAGCATGTTCAGGTGGCGTGAGCAATGGATCCGGTGTTACGAGGCGCTGACGGAGTGCCATTTGGACTTGAGATAACGTCCGCCAACTTCTACAGTATAGCACAGTACATGGAACAAGACTGTGACCAGGACACAATGATTGTGAATTTCTCTCCTGGACTGGTAGAGAAGGGTTTACGAAACTGCATTTACAGTGAGTTCAGAGGAGAGTATTTACACACACCAAACCCAAACCAAGGTATATTTGTGTCTTCTGAATTTCTTACCTGGATTGACAGTGATTAATTTTAGATACCTCTTTTTGTTATTTTACCATAACTCTTGTCGACTGTGTCTTTATGAGTTTTCTCACCAATTACCATCCCCAGAGCCTGTGACTGTCACAAATCTACTCCATTTTCCTTCTGCTTCTCAGATCATAAGGATGAAGAAAATCTGCTTCATTTTTATTTCCTGATGTCTGTCTGCGCACGCTAAAACATTCATCTACCTTCTTTCCCTGCACAAACCCGACCAGCTAAGTTATTACAGCATAGCCTGTTTTATTAAAAAAATATTTCAGCTGCTGCAGTATTTTGCTATTATTTTCTTGCAGGTGTTTCTCACAGCACTGAGTCTAAAAGTACAGATGTTCCAACGATTAGCTGCTTTCTTACTGAGTGGTGAATGCAGAAACACATCCATGGCAGCCAGTGTGAGTCTTTTTTTCTTTAATTTTAGTCGCAATTACCGAATGATTGCAACACAAGATAATTTGGCGCATCGTGCCAATGCTGGTTCCCTGATCAGATTAGTTCACCCCACTCTCCAGCCCTTTCATGAGCAAGACTGGCTGATATTGTCAATCTCCAATTGCCTGTGAAGACGTCGATAAATGATCTTCTTGAACTGCTGCAGTCCACGTAGTGCACGTGGTCCCAGATTACTGGCAGGTGAGGAGTTACAGGTTAAACACCTAGAAATGATGAAGGAATTGCAATGGATATCCAAATCAACAACATAAGATTATAATTCTACCCCGTCTTCCATCTGTCAAAATGTCCAAAATGATTCACAGGAATGTGAAAAGGCAGCACTTGACACTGAGCCACATAAAGAGTTGTTTAGACACTTGCCCGAGCATTTTTGAATGGGTTCTCTCACAATTATATTCTTCAAATCAATTTTACAGGGTATTAGAAGGATTGATTTGCACCCAGCAAATTTGGATCAAAGATCACAACAGAGTCTGACGGAGTCACATCATTTATCCTAACCTGAATACTGTGGTGTTCTGAACAGGAAAGGTACAAACTTCGTTCAAAGTCGGAAGAAACAGAGCATATGTGTGTGGGCGAGGCTTCAGCTGATCATCTGGCCTGGCAAGACGCAAAGCGAATCAGCACAGTGAGATACTATGCAAATGTCAAGATTGTGGAAAAGGAGAAAGTGAGGATCGCAAATGCTTGCAATCAGTGTCGAAGAATGTGGTACTGGAAAAACACAGGCCGTCAGTCAACATCCAATCAGAAGCCCTTCATCGGGAGATTAAATGTCCCAAAAATACGAAACAAGGGACAAAAAAAATAAGAACAGGAAAGAGGTCGTACTTCAAAAGTTAAGTGTACTAAAGTTTGAGTCAATTAGACCAGACAGGCTTCATCCCAAAATTTTGAAGAAAGAGGAAAACAATGAGAGAATGTGGATGCGCTGGGAGTCATCTTTCAAGTTATGTGATCTCTGCAAAGTCTCCTGTGGAGTGGAATTCACGTTGGAACCCCACTGTTTTGCTTGTTCGGGAAGCTTTTTATCGGGTCCCACACAACATCACAAAACACAATGGGGTTGAGAAAACGTGCCAGCATTCATTAAGGATTGTTTATCAGCTGGAAAGCATAGAGTAGGAATAAGGGCACTTTTCTCACGTTGGTGTTCTGTTACGGGTGGAATACCACAAGGATCAGTGACAGCATTGCTGCCTCACAGTGCTAGAGACCGGGGTTCAATTCCATCGTCACGCGATTGCCAACATGAATTGTGCACAGTCATAGTGTCTGCGTGGGATTCCTGCGGATGCTGCTGTTTCTGCACACAGTACAAATATTCACGGTTTAAGTGAATTGCCCATTATATCCAGGAATGTACAGGCTAGGTGGATTGGGCATGCGAAATGCAACATTATAGGGAGAGTGTAGGACCTCATTGCAGTGACTGCATTGCAGAGATTCTATGGTTCAATGCTTGAACCAAATTGTTCCCAACCATTATACATGATTTGGACATTTGGACCTCTTGTAATTTTTCCAAACTTGTTGATGACACCAACTGGATCGGAATGTACATTGTAAGGAGGAAGGTGGGTGCCTTCAAGTGAAGTTTGACAGCCTCAAGAATGAGTCAGTAAATGGCGGTTTATCCATAACACACGATAGCTCCACAAAAGAACATCAATAATCTGGTTACATCTGACTACCTTTTCGCAAAGTATCTTGAATTTTCATCATATCCTTGATTTTCTTTCTCCAAGTGCCTTACTCAACAACTTCATTGAAAAAACATTGAGAAGCTTTCATGTGACAGATGTTAAGCTAACTACTTGTCATTTCCTCCTTGACTTCCCTTCTGTTCTGACTAAATAAAACTCACTGATCTGCATGGGTTAGAGAAATTGAGGACTGCAGATGCTGGAGATCAGACCTGAAATGTGTTGCTGGAAAAGCGCAGCAGGTCAGGCAGCATCCAGGGAACAGGAGAATCGACGTTTCGGGCATAAGCCCGAAGAAGGGCTTCCTGAAGAAGGGCTTATGCCCGAAACATCGATTCTCCTGTTCCCTGGATGCTGCCTGACCTGCTGCGCCTTTCCAGTAACACATGTTCAGATCTGCATTGGTTCCCACGATGACTCTCCACTGATTTTATAATTCTCATATTTGTTTTCAAATCCATCCATGGTCTTACACCCCATTAATCCACCACTGCTGCCAGCCCAACATTCCTCTGTGCTCTTCCCACTCCTCTACTTCTGCTCTCTGTATTCGAACGCTCCTTACTCCCCCACTGCCAAATATGCATTTTTACACTGAATGAGAGAGTCTGAAGCAATGTTGCATTGCACTAAACAGTACAGGCTACTGCTCTTGGCGGTAATATGGAGTTCTACCTCATCACCATGTTGTCTAAAAAAATTAGATCAATTCATTCTCATGATATGATGTATTTCCTGCAAAATACTTGACTATTTTCTGTGTGCTGGCAAGTACAGTATCTTTCTCTATCCCGTGTTTCACTTTGACTGTGACATGGCACATTTTACTGCTCCTTTATTCACTTATAACTGTTCTTTGTCTGAGGTCTGTATTTCTGGTTTTGTGTGTGGTGGGCCAGTGACAGCCTGATGTGCAATTGCAGAGGGTTATGAAGTTGAAAGTGTTGTGCTGTACCTTTAAGAGAGGTAGAATGTTGTTCTGCACTGAAAGCTTACGAGAGCAGTGTCAGAGTTTACTGGAAAATTGAAAATATATAACATTTGGCTGTGAAATCGGTACCTGAGTTGGTTCCTGTTTTGACGACAATTCAAATTTAACCAACGAGATTCATTTACGTCTCTGTAAATTAAAGGCCAATCGATTTCGAATTTATTATTCTGCCAACATCGAACAAATGAGATAATCCGATTTGGTGGTATAAGAAAGGTAGGCATTTTGAACATCAGACAGAGTTACTACTATCAAGGGAGAACTACAGGAGGAAAAGAAAAGCCAAAAACAAAAAGACCGATTGCGAAATGAAGGGAAATGACTCTGGCAATTTGTGCAGCTTACACCAAACGAATGTTTGCATGAAAGCTGCTGGATTGCGCTGTTGGATCTTATCATCACAACGATCACATGTGCCCCACACGCTGACAATTGATAACTCCGCCGAATCTCAGTTCATCTGCTGCTGAAACTCTCATTTGTTTGCCCCTTTGATATCATTAGAGGGGACTTTAAATGAAAAGGCTGGCAATTTTGCTCGATTGAAAAATTGCATTTCTGAGGAATGATGTTTTAAATGAACATCAAACGCGACTGTAAAAATTCAGCGAAGGAACAAAAAATGCAGTGACACTGGTGGAAGAGTGCCACGGAGACCAGAAAAACTTAGTGGTATAGTGGAGCTAATGGCAGTTAATCTCTCAATAATGATCAAATAAAAGGGTAGAAATAACAGTGGATTTTCACAACTCCAATGTAGTGTGTCATTGTAATGCGAAATGATTTTTGAAGTGATTTCAAGAGCACTGTTTTGATCAGTCATGGCAAGACAAACAAGAGAGGCACAAAAGGAGGAATGGCGTCGGGAGAGCATCTTGGTGGTAGAGATCACAAACCAGTCAGCTTAACGTCAGACTGAAAACCACAGACCACAAGTATTAGAGTAGTATGGTTGACAAGATGTGTGTTCATTTCACCATGGCAAACTGGTTAAAAGATAAACGTCTGTGGCATTAATGGAAACGTAGCAAGTGAGGTGCCATACTGGCTGAGTGGCAGGAAATCAAGACGAATTGTTAACAGGTAATCTCTGGTCCATGCCAGTAAAGGCTCCGACATGATGATTGATTTCACAACCACCGGGATTGAAATGGATCGAATGGTTTCCTGTTCCCAATCATGGGATAGGACACGTTTACCCATCAAGACTGACAGCAGCAACACAGACAGAATGGTGCCGATGTGCACGTTAGATTATGGAATGCCTCAGTGAAATGGCAGGAGCGATGTAAAGGAGGGTTAGTGACCATGCAAGGGAGGGAAATCTCTGAAAGTGCGTGGGTTTGAATTCTGATTTATGAAATGGAGAAGTGTGATATTCCGCATAAGTAACCAGTGTTGCGGAATATCATATAATCTCGTGTTCCCAGGGCTAAACTAAGAGAGACTGAGTGGCGCAGCAGTGAACATCAAACTGGAAATTGGCATGAGGATGAGCCCGCTGTGACGGTATAAAGGTGCATGAAATGCCGGGGCTGGGACTCCAACCTCACCTGTCGTACCTTCTCTTGACATGGAGCAAGGAGCATTGTGATATCAGATTGGGACCTCCAATTTATATGGAACGGCTTCTGTTGGCATAAAGCAGGGGGCATTGTGGCAGCAGGCTGAAAGTTCCAACCTCACCTGGAGCAGATTGTATTGATAAGGAGCACGGACCGATGAGACGTAAAGTTGGAGAAAGGATACTCAGTTATTTTAATCTGAATTAAATTAGTATTTAGCAGGACCCATGTTTGTAGATTGAGTGAATATCTGTCCCAGGGAAATCTCGCAAAAAGAAGGAAAAATGTGGCAAAGATTCAGCTCGTGGAGGAGAATCTGTGCAGAAAGAAACGCAGGTAATATTTTCTTTTTCTGCCTTTATCAGAAGACTGACTGCGTATTTGGTTAAATTGCAGAAGTGATTTTCAGCTCGTGCCATGATATTATATTTCCTGAAAACCCATACAAGTCATTAAAGCGAACTAAACTTCCAAAAATTAACGGTATATAACGAGATCAAAGGGAGAGGACAGAGGGTGGTGCTGGAGGGTTGTTTTTCAGACTGGAGTCCCGTGACCATTGGAGTGCTACAAGGATCCGTGCTGGGTCCTCTACTTTTTGTCATTTAACTGGAGTTGTGGTGGACAGCGAAGAGAGTTACCACAGAACAGGATCTTGACCAGTTCGGCCAATCAGCTGAGAAATAGCAGATGGAGTTTAATTAAGATAAATGTGAGGTGCTGCATTTTAGGAAAGCAAATCATAACAGGACTTCAACACTTAATGGCAATGTCTGAGGGAGTGTTGCTGAACATACAGACCTTGGAGTGCAGGTTCATAGCATCCTGATGTTTGAAATTTAACTTGAAAGTGGAGTCGCAGGTAGGTAGGATAGTGAAGAAGGCGTTTGGTATGCTTTCCTTTATTGTTCAGAGTATTGAGTACATGAGTTGGGATGTCATGTTGCAGCTGTACAAGACATTCGGTAGGCCACTGTTGGAATATTGCGTGCATATCTGGTCTCCTTCGTATCGGAAAGATGTTACGAAATTTGAAAGGGTTCAGAAAGAAATGAGGATTCTGTCAATGTTGGAGGATTTGCTAAAGAGGGAGTGGCTTAATTGGCTGGGACTGTTTTCCCTGGCGCGTCGGAGGCTGAGGCATGACTTGTTAGAGGTTTTAAAAATTATAAAGGTCAAAGATATGGTAAATAGAAAGAGTCTTTTCCCTGGGGTCTGTGGGTCCAAAATTAGGGGGCATAGTTTTACGGTGAAAGGGGAAGGATATACATGAGACCCACTGGGAAACGTTTTCACACAGAGAGTAATAAGTGTATGGAATGTGCTGCCAGAGGAAGTGGTGGAGGCTGGTACAATTGCAACATTTAAGAGGCATTTGGATCGATATACGAATAGAAAGGTTTTGGATTGATATGGACGGGGTGATGGCATAAGGGACTTGATTAGGTTTGGATATCTAGTCAGCATGGACGAGTAGGACCAAAGGGTCTGTTTCCATGCTGTGCATCTCTCTGACTCTATGACTCTATTTGATGTTGACATTATGCTCGAGTTTATCTTGATTTATGGAGGAAAAGCTGGAAACTAATGTTGAAATTTACAGGATCAACGATGATCCATTCAATGACTGAACAGACAAGAGGCTGAATAGAAGCTTCATCATGACAGATATGTTTTCATTATGAATCGCGCTGAAACACAACGTGGGGAAGATTGGACTGAAGCAGTGGTGGTGATTTTCTTTCCTGGTTAAATTTTTGAATATGACTGCTATTTCTCCTGTCCTTGTTAACATCAAAACTCTGAAGCATGAAAGCGTGAAGAACATATGGGGCAAGTGGCGCAAAGTCTAACGTGCCTGACTCAAGATCAGAACATTGTAGATTTCATTCAGCTCTAGCTCGAGGTTAACACGGGTATTCATTACACTCACAACCTAATCTTCCTCATTGTTCTGAAGCCGAGATGAAGCTTGAGCTCCTGATATGCAGACACGAGAATCTCTTTGATTACACATCCCGGAGAACATCACAGTCAATGTCGCAGCGTCATCACAAGTGAGGAAGACCAAATAGTCCCACACACTGCGAATCGGCACTTTTCAATTTCACAGAGCCATCGACCCAATCGCTGCGGCTCATAGTAATGGCAAGGAAACAAAATAAATATCTCAGTCTCATGTTGGTTCATGGAGTGCCGAGGCACCTTCTCCTTCTTTAAGAGGCTGGGACATTAACTCTGATGTTCGTGGAGACATTGATTGATTCGAAGCATTGAAAGGAATCCTATCACAGATGCCCACGCTGTTGATGCTGAACAAAACAGCCCTTACTGGGAATTGAACGCGGGCTTCAGTGGTAAAAGTGCCAATTCAGAACCACGACATGACCAGGGACGACTACAGCGGTCAGAGGCACGTAGTGTGACAGCCCTCAAATGTGTTGGACGCGTTCTCTGCAGAAACAACCGCTTCGCTATCCTCATTCCATTTTCCATCTCTTTGCCTTGTATGCCTTAACATCACAAATACAGATTGAATATCTCTGAAGGTTGTGTTGATTTCATCACAATGAGTTGCAGATTTATCCATCACCATTGGTGGATAAAGTTTTTACTGCTTATCTACTGAAAATGTTCTGCCTTGTACATTTATCGACTCCACTTGGCGTTTGTCCGAGAGGAAACATTTCTTTCAGCCGAACATGCCTTTATCTCTCATTGTTCTGCACATTTCAATCATGTTTCCTCACAATCTCCTCTTCTCCATTGAAAGTAGAACAGAAAAACTGATCGTTTCCAAAAAAAAAATACCCTTTGCTAAATATGCATTGTGTCATTTTCCTGAGCCTGATGTTCCAGTGATCTCCGGAACATGTCAGTAAAAATTGCTACATGAGCACTGATCTCACAACAGCAGTATGTAAATGGATCGATTGGTTTTAAGGTCCTAACTGTGGGATTGGGTCACGTTCGCCCAACAACATTGACTGCAGCTGCACAGACTGAACAATGTCAATGCGAGTGCTTGATAGCCAAATGCCTCAGGGAAATTGGAGAAGGAACCTAAAGCAGGGTTACTGATCGTGGGATGGGGAGAAATCTCCGAGAATTGGTGCGTTTAAATCCTGATACATAGACAACAGAATGTGAAAGGGCCAGGGTTTGAAGGAGCAAAATCATCACCTCGACGAATATTTTCATGTCAAAAAAGATTGATTCGCTCCTGCTTTTGTGAAGCTTGTCTTACTCTGCATAAAACGGGAACAAGTGACAATACTGGAAGTCAAATTGGAGATGATCTTTCTGCTGCCACTACGCAAAGCACTAACCACTGCGCGATACCGGCACCGCATGGAATAGCATGATGCAAAAAGCAGTAAAGATAGTAGCAGAGGATATGTTAGGAACAGGTCTACATGAACAGTAGGAATACTTGACAAACAGTGACTGAGAAATGCAAACTCATGGTTGGCTGAATGGTTAACTTCGGTATCTCTAGAGCCGATGGATATTTCATCACTTAGTTTGTTGAAGGCGAAGATTGATATAGTCCTCCAGAAAATGAAAGCATCAGGGAATAGCGCAGGGAATTGCTGGAATGTATTTCTGCAAAAGAAATGTAGTTTACCATCGGTTGCTTTTGCAATTTCGTCATGCAAGGAAGAAACCATTGCTGTGGAATATCATATAGTGCCAGGTTTCAGGCCTGGAATACGAGAAACTGTGTGGTGCAGCAACGAAGATCAAACTGAAAATGCGGATGGGGATGAGGCAGTGGATATGAGTTCAGAAATGAAATCATTGAGTGTGAAATATTTCACCGAAAGTACAGAGTGAATTGAAATGCCGGGGACTGGGAGTTCCAACATTGCGTGGAGCAGTTTCTATTGACGTAGTATACGTCGCATCAGGCTGGGAGCTCCAACCTGAACTGCAGCAGCTTCCATTGACACGAAGCAGGGAGCACTGGGATATCAAGCTGGAAGTTCCAACTGTATTTGGAGCAGATACTATTGACATCTGAACTGAGAGAAATGGAGGTAATGTTTTCGCTCTCTGAGCTATCTCATATGGCTAACTCTGCTCTGTGCAGAAAGGGAATTTTTTTGCTCATTTCATTTTATTGAATTTCTTGTAAACTCGCACAGGCCGTTAAAATACTTTCAGACTTAGAAAATTAGCTTGAATACGATGTTGTGATTAGGCATTAGTTGATCAAAAGTGATGGAGCAAAATCAGTACAGTGAATTTGAAATTCATCAGATGAACGGAGATCCCATTGAATGGCTGAGTAGACACAAAGTGAATGGAAGTTTCATGAGGATGAATGTCTTTTCGTTACAAAACCTCCCGCTGCACAAAGAGTGGATCATTGAGGTGAAGCAGTAACGGTGGTTATCTTTCCTGGTTATTCAACTTTGAACATGAGTACGATTGGTCATGTCCGTGTTTAGATCACAACTCTGCAGAATGCCAACCTCAAGCACGCGCGAGCACAGTGTCACAATGGATAATGCGCTTGGTTACGGTCCAGAGATTGTAGTTAAAGTTTCGACTTGGTTCAAGAGCAAGACTGGCAGGTTTCAAATTCACATACAAGTTAATTTACCGCACAATGTAGCACATACAACGGGCCAGTGGCACAATGGATAACATACCTAACTACAGATCTACTGTGTGGAGCTTCGATTCCAACCTGGCTTTCGGGCAGCGCTGACTTTACTGCACTTAAAACTGACTGTTCTGAAGCCGAAATGATCATAGCAAACCCAACTCCCGGACTGAGAATCAAAGCCGGGTGACAGCGAAGAAAGCGAAAAAAATGGACCTGCTAGCCCTCCATGGACAGCTACACGAATACCACGTATGTGTAGAATGACAGCCCTCAAGGTCGTTGTACATGCTTTCGTCAGATGCAATCGCTTGACTATCTTTATTCATTTTCATCACTTGGCCTTGTATGTATTAACAACTCAAGTTCAGATCCGTGTATTTCTGAAGGTTATGTGGGTTCGCCTCTGCGCATCCCTTCAGACAGTGAATCCAGATTCAACCATCCGCTTACTGATGAGATTTTTCTGCATATCTCCTCAATCCTTTCCACCTCTTAACTTCAGTCTACGCCCCTGCTGATCGGTCAAGAGGAAACGTTTCTTTTAGTCTGCATTGTCCATGTTGCTCATTACTTAGTGCATATGAAACATATATCCTCACAGTTTCCTCTGCCTTAAGAAAACAACCCCAGTCAAAACAATCTGTCTTCATAACCTAAACTTTTCAACTTGGTAAATTTCTGCAAGGTTTCCAGTGCGATCACATGACTCCTGTAATGTGAATTGCAGAACTGCACGCAATATTTGGGGGGAACCGAATGAACAAATGAAATAATTGACTTGAGAAAGCCACAGAAACTTGTCTTTTCCAATAAAACATCATTTGCTCAATCCTGCGCTGTGCACTTATCCTGAGCCCGATGTTCCAGTAATCTATCGTCCCTGCCAATAAAAACTGCTCCATGAGGATTAATTACAGAACAGCTGCATCTAAATGGATTGAATTGCTTGAAGATGCCGACCATGTGATTGAGCACTTTCACCCAAAACAGTGACCGCAGCAGTACAGAATGAACAGTGTAAATGTCAGTATTATATTGTGCAGTACCTCAGTGAAATGGGAGGGTGGACGTTTAGGCGAGTTAGTTCTTGTGGGAGGGAGAGATTTCTCCGATAAAGGGTGGTTATGATATGTGAAACGCAAAGATGTGAGATAGCGGGTGTTTGAAAAAGGAAACTTATCACCACGTATTTTCATGTAAAACAAAGATTGATTTTCTCAGCGTTTGCTAAGCACATATTACATGGAGTAAAACGGGAAAATGCCGATTGCTGTCATTCTGATTCGAGCAGAACTTGCTGTGTTTACAATGCCAAGGAAGAACCATTTCATTATCCTGGCGCCACATGGAAAAGCACGATGCAAAAAGCAATAAGGATCGGGGCAGAGGTTATGCCAAGAACAGAAACACACGCACAAAGGAATACTTGTCAAACAGTGACTGAGATGTGGGAACTCAGATTCGGTTGCATATATATAGCTTCTATGTCCGGAGAGACTGTAGAAATTGCAACACAGAGATTGTAGGATGTTATGTTTGCAAGATATCTACAAAACTTCAAAGGGTCATGGGATACTGCAGGGTATCGCTGAAATGTATTTCTCAATAACAGTGTATTTTAACATCGGTTACTTCACCAATTTCCTCACTTATTGACGTAATCATATAATGGCATGCCATATAATCCCAGTTCAAGGGCGTGGAATCAGGGAAATTGAGTTGCAGTGCACCCAAAACTAATTGGAAATGGTAATGGCGTTCAGCGCGAGCATGTGGCTGCGAAAATGCAATTGGTGAGCGTAATGCCATTCTCTGATGATACAGAGGCGCGTGAAATATCGAGGCTAAAAGCTCCCGCCTTAACGACAGCGGCTTCAATTCCCACGCATCAAGAAGCAGTGGGACTTCAGGCTGGGAGCTCCAATTTCACCTGAAAGAACTTGTATTCACATGGAACACGGAACTTTGGGACATCAGCTGGTAGAAGAGATAGTCAACTATTTTATTCTTAAGTAAGTAGTTTTCAGCAGGATACTTGTTTGTGGATTGAAAGAATATCTACACCTGGGACAGTCTAAATTACAAAGAAGAATTCTGCAAAGAGTCAATTCTTAGAGAAGCATCTGTGCAGAGAGATGCAGAGGAATGTTTACGTCATCTGCCGTTCTAATATGTTTGACTTTGCATTGGATTAATTTCCATGAAGGGATTTTTTTGCTCGGTTCACAGTTTTCACTTTCCTGCATATTCGCAAAAGTCGCTACTGTACTCGAAACCTCTGAATATTAACTGGTATATACAATGTGGTGATTAGGCTCACGTTCCCGTCAGTGATGCTGAAGAAGTGTATTCGAAATTCATCACATCACATTCCATTAAATGACTAAGCAGACAGAATGGAAACTTCATGAGGACATACGTGTTTTTTTTTGGAAAATTCGTTGCTTTAAAAGGTGATGAAGATTAGACTGAAGCAGTGACAGTGATAATCTTTATTGCTTGTTCAACTGGTGAACATGACTGCTATTAACCGTGTCCGTATTAACATCACGGCTCTTGAGGCGGTGCATTGGGCCAGTAGCGCAATGGATAACGCGCCTGACTGTGAATCAGGAGACTGTAGGTTCGAATCCTACCTGGCTCGCAGGCAGGGTAGATTTTAATCCCGCTTAAAAACTGATTTTTCAAAACCCGAAATAAGGTGTGAGCTCCTCATCTGCAGGAACGAGAATGCCCTCATTAAATGTACCTGAGAACATGAGAGTCAATGTTCCAGCCTCATCACAGGAGAGAAGCCGAATAGTCGCGCAGGTGACTTATGGGCACCTTTCCATTTCATAAAGCCACCGATCAAATAACTGTTGCTCGCGGTGATGCTCTGCTTTGAGCATTTTTCGAAACTCTTTGGCCAGTGGAATCAGAGAAGAATGAAGGGTTAACTGTCCAACTGATCTTTATAGAGTGTGAGTTCTAGAGTCTCCTACCTGCTGACTGATAAAGTTTTCCTACCAGTCTATTCAAAGCTTTCTGCATCTTATCTGAAATCTACAAACCCTGGTGATCGATCAAGAGCAAATGTTTCCTTCAATCTGTAATTCCTTGCTCCTCATTATTTCGTACACGTCAATCATGTCTCCTCACAATCAGATCTGCTCTGAGAAAAACAACATTTTGAAAGTCTTGTGTTCACTGAAATTTCTTGTCTGTTTTTAACAGTTCGGTGAATGGAATAGTCCCACTGCTAACATTCAGCACAAACTTTCAGCAAAAACCACACAATGCGGAGAACCTTAGTACTGCTCTTTTCGTCAACAATGTGTAAAAGTCCCCTGTAACTTTCGATTTCGCATCCCGTGGGGCTATTTGTCCGTGTTCAACGACGTGTCCCAGGAAGGTCACTTTGGCTTTGGCAGATTCACTTTCAGCTAGGTCTACAAACCAGTTTGCCTTCCGAATTCGATCAAAAAAGCCCGATAAATGCTGTAAATATTCAATCCACGAGAGTCTGAAAGTCACCAAGCACAATATACACCAATCAGTTGCGTATTCGGCAATTACCTTGTCAGTTAACCTCTGAAATGTGGCTGAAGTGTTTTTCGTACAAACGGCATTACTTTAAATTTCTGCAGGCCAGTTGGCGTTATAAAATTGCCTTTGATCTTTCTGACAAAGTTCCCTACCAGTAACCTTTGAGGAAGTTTAACTAAGAAATGCAAGTTGCTCCTCCAATCTTTTCCACACAGTCCTCCAACTGCAGATATGTATACGCATCAGTCTTTCTAACAACATTGATTTTGTGATAGTCCACACATAACTGTTGGGTCTTTTCTGGCTTTGGCACCATGATGATGGGTGAACTCTATTCATTGAAACTCACTTCGGTTATGCCATTTTGGTGCATACGTGATATCTCCTTATGAACTTGTACAACTTTAAAGGGTTATGCCTGCAAGGATGTTACAGAGTCAGAACAGCATCTCCTATATTTATATCATCTACAATTAGATTATTAATTTCCAGTATATTTCAGCAGATCTCCCCATGCAAGAGTAATAACTCTTTCGATTTTCTTCTGGAAGATAACTGAATAACTTTACCAATTTTGGACAACTTTTGCATTATCCAATTTTATTTCAGAAACGTCCAATGCAGAATTCCCTGACATTGGTTCTTCCCAGTGTGTCGTAGTCAATAACGCATTCTCATCTTCCATTCGTTCTCTACCAAAATACCGTTAGAGCATATTCCCATCGCACATTCTGTGAGATTCTTTCATGACTGGAGTCCCTATCAAGTAACTAACCTCACTCAATTTCCTCTCAATTTGATAAGGTATTTTAAACCTTACTTTAAAGTTTCACCGACAAATGAATTTTAAATAATTGCATTATTCCCAGGGGCAAAATTGTGATTTTTTTGATTTCTCATACACTTCCTGCTTCACCATTTGCTGTGATACTTTTAAATACAGTCTCGACAACTCCCCAACATTATTTAGTACAACTCTAAAATTTGACACATCATCCAAATGCGTGCTCTCTGTAATCTGACTTATTAGTTTTTCCTTAATAAATTTTAATGGTCCTCTTACTTTATGCCCAAAATTGGTTTCAGATGAACTTAGTTTGGTGGATTCTTTTGGTGCATCTCAGATCGCAAACAGTACTGACACAACTCCCTTATGGAAATAATCTGGCTACTCCGAACCATAAAACCTCAATATATTCTTTAATAATTGACGTCACCTTTCCAGTGCACCCTGTGATTCTGGATGGTACACAGTAGATTTGAATCGTTTTATTTCCAATCTATCTATACACTCCTTGAAAAGTTTTGACGTGAAGTTTGACCCTTGAGCTAATTGTATCTCTGATGGTAGTCTTAATCTAGTTCTTTTAAAAAACCGTAATTCGTCCACTATCCTTTTAGCTGTCATATTGCACGATTGAACTGCATTTGGAAATCTCGTCAAGACATCCTTTTTTTGTTAATTAATACTTATTCCCATCTTTTATTGGATGTAGGGATCCTACACAATGAATGAAGACACTTAAGAAAGATTCCTCGAACGCTGTGATAGATATTAAAGGTGCAGGCTTTATTATTTCCAATGGTTTTCCTATTAGTTGAAATGTATGACACGTCTGGCAAAATTCAAAGGCATTCCCCTGCAAGCCAGGCCGTAAAAATGTCTTTGTATTTTAGCCTCCGTTTTCATCACGCCGACGTACCCTCCAATTTGTGGCACATGCGGCACTCGCAGCACCACTTTTCTGTACCTACTGGAAAAATAAATTCTGCCCATTTCTCACTTGCTTGAATATGTGTTGCTCTCCATTTCTTCCTTAACATATCATTTGCTAAGTAATATCACACGGGGATGCATTCACTCTCCTTCCAAGTACATGTCTTCTGATCCAACTGCTTTAATTTTTCATCTTTCTGCTGTAACTCAGTAGCATAGCAGAGATGAATATACTTGCATTATTAACGCTCGTCCCCTGCTGTGTCCCACTTACCTGATAAAAAAATTGTAATCATATTTCACCTTCCTTATCCGTGCCTTTTGATTTGTTCTGCTTCAGCTTGTGACTCTGTGATCGCATTAAGACACAATCTGGGAAAATTCCTTGATAAACGTCCTGCATTGCGACACTTGCCTGCATCTCGACTGGCTTTTCAACTGGAATGGGCAGCACACTTACCAGTGATTGAGTTATATCATTTGCAAGCACAAATTGTATTCTTGGAGCTGAGAGTTTGTCCAGACCTCCCACCAGAAATTCCCCACTCTTTCTGCCCACTCTAGCCTCACTGTACATAACTGAGCAATTTTTCGTCCCACCATGAATTCCCATATACATAGTTCTTCAGGAGTACATTTTTTCCCCTCCTTCTGAATCACAGACAGGCACGATCCTGTGTCCCTGAATATTGTTACCTCTCTATCTGCTACCCCTGGCCAAGGTAAATGAACTTTAACTTTGCAGGTATATTATTAAAGCAGATGTGGCACTTCCCCCTTACCAACCTCTGATCGGCTTGTGCACTCTGATGCAGCTTTCCACCCTCCACTGTGCTTTCTATTGCCATGTCAACAAAACATCCAGGCTTGTTTCGTTTCCCTGCATCTGACTTTCCAGTGCTTTCCCTCGTTCTCCAACACAGACTTCATGTGGCCTACTTTATTGTAATGAATTCCTCAGATCTTGTTCCCTTCAAGAGTTCCCTATTTACCCTGTGATAAGTTATCCTAATGATTTTCACAGAGATTTCACTTTCCCTTTCCACGTGAGGATTTCTCTTTGCCCCAATTTCGATCCCTCAGACTTAAAATGATTCTGGAAGCCCATCCTTGTTTTATGGACCACTTCATAACAATCAGCCATTTCAGCTACTAACCTTGTCGTTTTAACAATATGCTCTTCCAGAGTAAGCTTATCTTCAGCCTTTATTTCCAGCCTTTTAAGATGAATTCCTTTAATAATTGCCAATTTCTGAAGTTCAAACCCTGTCTCCCTTTCTCTCTGCTCTGCTGCTCTCTCTTCTTCCCTATTTCTACTTCGAATCGTATCTCAAACTGCCTCAAATCTGGTGTCCTTTCCTTATCTCTCGAGTCTAACTCAAGCTGCTTCATTTTCAAATAAATTTTAACCATCTTTACAAATTCTCATGATTTTTTCAGCTTAGTTAAATGCTGAGCTACTGCGGGAATGATCTCTCCTTTCCTCACAGAAAGAGGCAAATACAACCCCAGTATGCCTGCTAATTCCAGAAACCCGGCCTGAATTATTTTTTGTAAAACTACCAACTTGACATCGTCCATAGCAAGACAACTCTTTGTACCTAAATGAGACATTGCTTTCCCAAGCATTGCCTACCCCAATCCAAATGAACACCGGAAATAAAGAGCTGAAAATGTGTTGCTGGAAAAGCGCAGCAGGTCAGGCAGCATCCAGGGAACAGGAGAATAGACGTTTCGGGCATTAGCCCTGCACATTTTCAGCTCTGATCTCCAGCATCTTCAGACCTCACTTTCACCCGAAATAAAGACGCAAGCACCTATCAGTTGCTCTTTTAATCCATCAACTACCTTCCAATTTGTTATGGACGAGGCTAAACCATTCCAACGTTATTAAGCAGACAACCTAGACCGTAACGTTATATTTATTTCGTTAAGCGTACAGTGAAAATTACCCGAGTAAGCTAGGTACAAAAATTATTCACAAAATGACGGATTGAAAATCAAAAAAAAAAAAGAATATTGGATACCCACAGAACTTAGTCTATCCAAAGTGGACTTACTTATGCTGTTCTGAAAATATACAACAATCCTAAAAAGAACACCTTAAAAACAGTAAAAATGAAACAGAAGCTTACAGTTAAAAATTAGAAGGGCAGAAGGAGAGAGGTTATTAGTTAGTGCACCACTGCTGCAGGATCTAAAAACCGGAATTTAACTTTCCAAAATGACCACTCTTTTTCCATTATACAGTTCATTTCTAAAACATTAAATCTTTGGGCTTCAGCCTTAGCTGTTTACGGAGAAACGAAAGGCCTCACAGTGACCACTTTCATCTCTGTAACACTTCATCCGATTCGGAGCCTGAACTGTTTTAAAATGCCTTTGATAAAAAAGATATCAAGAGACATTAACCTTGAGAAAAAGTACAGCTCCGTTTCTTTTTTAAAAAGAGAACATCTTTGTGAGAGCCCAGTCCCTCCAAACTTTCTTCATAAGTGAAACTCTTCGAACAGCCAATATCCTGGTAAATCTGTTTTGCACCGTTTCCAATGCTATCACATCCCTGCTATAATGATAATTGCAGAAAGACACACAGTACTCCAGCTAGAGCCGATTGAGCAAATGAAACTAACAACTTAGAAAGCCACAGAAACTGCACGTTTCCAATAATGTGACTTTTACACAATGCTGCCCCGTGGAGACAGTCAGATGTGAGAACTCAGAGCCGACAGTGTGGTGATAGAAAACACAATAGGTCAGGCAGCATGCGAGAGCGGGTGACTTGATGATTCGGGCATAAACCCTTCAACAGGAATGAGGTTTGTGGCCGTGGGGACTGATAGATAAATGGGAGGTTCGGGGGTTTGGGGGCGTGATAGCTGTGAATGCGAGCAGTAGATAAATGTGGAGAATAAGATACTGGTTCTGACAGGAGGTGGAGCGGGTAGGTTGGAAAGGTGATGTGCAGGTCATGAAGGCAATGCTGAGTTGGAATCATGAAACTAGAATAATGTGAGGGAAGGGCGAAATAGGAAACTGGTGATCCCATGTGGCATCAAGGGCCCAAGGGGAAGATGAAGCCTTCTTCTTTCAGGCATCAGGTGTTAAGGGAATGTCAATGAAGGAGGCGCAGGACCTGCATGTGCTTGGCAGATTGAGAGGCGGAAAATGAATTTCATCAGTGATCAGCTTCTAACTGCATATCCAAACTATCATTATGAACATGTTGTTACATCTTAGGAACAGTATCTATCACTACCTCGCCTGAGGAGAAGGCGAAGATTGCAAATGCGAGAGATCAGAGTCAGGAAGGATGCCGCTAGAAAGCACAGCGGTTAGGCAACATCGGAGGGCCAGGAATGTCAATGTTTCCAACATTCCTGACGAAGAACTTATGCTCGAAACATCGACTTTCCTACTCCATGGATGCTGCCTTACCAGGTGTACTTTTCCGGATCCACACTTTTAACTCGACACCGCCTCAGCTCAACTGCATCGGAAAATTAAGATGCACCTGTCACCACTCAGTTGATTCTTCTGTCGCATGTGAGACAAACTGCAACATTCATTTCCGCATAAATATCAGGTCATTTAGATCACTAAAGAAAAGAAAACTGCAGAGGCTGAATATCTGAGAGAAAAGAAATAATTGTTGTAGAATTCAGCATCCTGTCAGTTCAACTGAATGTTTGGATATTAAAATTGGTAAAGAAAAAGAGAAAGCTGCAGTTCAATAACTGCTATGGTCTGTTTCTCAAAAGATAAAAAGAATTTCATGGACTGGAATGTTTCGATCAGGCAATGCATGCTCACCTTGCCAAGTGCTGATAGGAATGGAGGAATATATATTTGCTTCGCCACTGCTGAACAGATGAAAAATATCATTTTGCCTTCCGAATCAGTTGATGCTCCTTCAGAAAAGTCAATGTGACTCATAAACCCAGCACAGCCAGTTCGATGTGCATTTCAGAGTCCTGCAACATCACATTTTATTTAAAAGATCTTTATTGATTGTCCCTTATAAATATGGCATTCTCCATTTCATTATGCATTGGACAATATTGTACCCACTCACTTATTCATTGGTACATCACTCAATTTTAGTACCCCTAACGTTCCATTCACGACTTAACTACTAAACTACTTTCACGAAAAAAGTGCTTATTTTTAAAACCGAACACTGAGCTGAAGCAATGTCTGTTGGAAATCAACCATCATTCTCTCACTCTCTATACCTTATTTAGTGTGTCTCAGTGCCTGTCACCTTAAACCTGTGCCCTCCAGTTCTGAACTTCACCATCCTGCGCAAACGATTTAGTCCAGTTGCCTATCCATGCCCCTCATAATTTTATAAACCGTGAGAACCTACACGCTGTCTGGAACATTCCAGCGAAAAAGCCCCTGCCTACCCCATCTCCACGCTTAACTCAAGCCCTCAGGTCCCCACAACATCCTTGTAACTCATTTGTGCACAATTTCAATTTTCACAAAATCCTTCTCCTAGAAGTTGACCATCACTGCAAGCAGTATTCCGAATGTGATCTCGCCAATACTCTATATCGCCACAACATGACATTCCAACTTGGATAATCGACTTTCTGACGAATGGCAAAAAGCGTGCCAAGTGCTTTCTTCACCATCTTGTCTACTTGTGACACCACTTTATCTGCTTTTATAAATATTGCCTTGACTGATAAAGTTGTGATTGACGGATATGTTGTCCAACATGCAAAGTCTCTCTGGTCCTCTGGGTTTCCTCGTGTCCTGCCATTCATTGAGTAATCCGTTGGTGTGTTTCTTCCAATGTGCATCACCTCATGCTTTTCATGGTTAATTTCAACATCCCCTATCTGAATTTAAAATTTGACAAATCCATCTCTGAGCTCCTCCATCCTAAGACCTTCTTCCTCACTATTAACCATTTTGCTAATATTCGCATCATGGATAACTCTGCTTCTCATTTCCCCCGAATTTGTTCTATATTCTTTACACACATCCACAAACGACATGGGACCCAGCATTCATCCTTGTGTTACACCATTGAATACCAGTTCCAATCACACAAACTGCCTTCTATCACCATCCTTTGTCTCCTAACACCACCAAATTAAGTTTGGATCCAACTTGCCAGGGGACCTTAAATCCCTTTTCACTTTTATCCTCTTACCAGTCTCCAGTGTGGTGTCGTGTTAAAGGCTATGTTGAAATCCACACAAACAACATCAACTTTACTGCCCTCGTTAAAAAAACCCGATCACTTGCCAATGAAATATATTTAATCCAATCTGTTAGGCATGACATTCTGTAACAAAGCCATGATGACCCTTCCTGATGAAACCTTGCCTGGACAAGTGGCAGTTAACTCTGTCCTACAGGGTTTGTTCCAAAAGGTTCCCTTTAACTGATGTGAGACTCACTGCTGTGTGATTCTCTGGTTTATCTCTCCCTTTCCTGCTGAAAAGTGGAACTGCATTAGTCCAGTCCACTACAAACTCAAAGAGGAAAGTAAAACATTTCCTCCATTGAGACAGAGAGGAACATAAGATACAAATCCGTCCTGAATTGGGAATATGCCCACTTCAAGCCGCTCAGAACCACGAACACTTCATCAGTCCCTATATCACACTTTTTCAGAACCTTTCCATCCCACGTCCTGCATTCTGTTCCTATATCTTAGCACAAGAGGACTGTTCGCTTGCTGAACAAGTAAAGTGATTTACTAAGTTATCCCATTTGCTGACACAACTCTATTGTCACACTGGAAGGAGAACATTCAGATATTTTAACTCGAAAATGCTGTATTAAGACTTTGTGGTTATAAAATATTTTGTTTTGATAGCCACAGTCTATTACAGTGAGAAATGGTGTGAATTTTCTCTAACTGAAAAACATTCACTTAATTCCATCTCTTGTGGAGATTCCTATCTGTTCCCATCTGACATGACCGAGATTTAGCTCTCTGTTGTTTTCCATATTCAGAACAGAACTGCGGCACAAATGCAAGCACATGATTTCTTTATTTATTGACCTACGAAGTCGATGCCAATGCCTCACGTTGTAATGGGATTCATCAACAAGAGAACTTTTCAGGATTAACACAGTTGTGTCTTATGTGCAGGGGGTCATTACACAAGCACTGTATCAAGCTACCTCAGGGGCAAGATAAAAGATGCTGGAAAGAGAAATCGGAGTTAACATTTTCGGTGCAGTGACGCCGTCCTTAGCATTGATTATTTCCAGGAAAAGTTTGGTCTATATGCAGAAGATATGTGGGGGCGGGCACAGTAATTAGAAGTGAACGAGCTGTCGGGATAGAGCCGAAAGAGACAAACTAACAGTTGGACATAGGAATTGATAATGATTTGTTTGGAGCATTACTAACTGTTCACGGAGACTGTTTATGATTAACCATAAGTATTGTGTAATGGCTGCTATGCTATAACTAGGCCTGGTGGGTGTGTCGGGGGCCAGGACATGGGAGACTTCAGGCCTCTAAAATGATTGAAATTGGTATGGATGGTCGCGGGGTGCTCAAGCAGAAAATGGCCTGTTACTTTTTCAGCATGCGCTGAGCTATGGTGGAACACTGCAGTAAGCCTGAGATAGAGACGTTGGCGAGGAAGCTTGGTTCTTTGCTAAAGAAGCAGTCAACTGGAAGCTCAGGGACATTTTTGGCGATAGAACTTTGTATTCTGCAAAACGGTCATTCAATCCAGACTTCATTTCCCAAGGTAATGGCGACCGCAATATGAGCAGTGAATCTATTAGACTGGATTGTGTGAAGAGTAGGGAAAGTGTTGCTTCACCTGGAAGGTGTATTTGAGCACTTGTGTACTAAGCAGGGAGTTCAGAAATGGACAATTGAGGAGAAGTAAGAAGCAAGAAGAAAGAATAGCTTTGAAGATATTATTAGAGATGTTGTTAATAAATGTGTAAGAAAGCGACCATAAAGGAACTATACCTGAATGCTCGTACTTTTCGGAAGAAGGTTGGGGATATAACGGCATAAATTATCACGAACGAATACAATTTAGTAGACATTGCAGATACATGGAGACAGCATAGTCAAGACTGGGAGGTAAATATTCACGGGCATGAGACAATTTGGAAGGACAGAAATGGTGGTAAGGAAGGTGGTGTAACTCAAACATTTAAGGACAACCTCAGACCGATGCTGACAGATGATATACGTTCTATGGAGAAGGAGTTTGAATCCATTTGGGAGGAAAGTAGAAGTTCTAAGAAGAAAATGTCATTGACTGTCGGAGTCTACCGGCTCCAAATTTTAAGATCACATTGGGGAGGGCAGGAAACAAAGACATAAATAACACCTGATAAAATGGTATGGCAATTATCATGCGGGATTTTAATCAACATGTCGATCGGTCGAAGCAGCTCAGTCAGGGTAGCCTTGATGAGAAGAGTATTGAGTATCTGCGATAGATTCCTTAACTACTGTGTAATGGAACAGGCCAACAAGGGGAGAGGCCAAATTAGATTTGGTACAGGGTAATGAACATGGCAAGGTGATGGATTTGGCGGTAGGTGAGCACTTTGGTGATAGTTACCAAAACTAAATTATGTTTACTTGAGCTTTTCAAAGGGATAGGTATACACCGGAGGGCAAGCGCTACTGCTGGAGGAAAGAAAATTGTAATGCGATTAGATAAGATCACGCATGCACAGGTTGGGCAAGGAAACGGCAGGGAATGGGCAGAATAGACGTGAGGAGCTTATTCAAGGAGCAGGTTCTGTGTGTATTTGATAAGTATGTAACTGTCAGAGAGGGAGGAAATTGTCAAGTGCAGGAGTCATGATTACTGAGGAAGTTCAGGAAAGACCTTAAGAGAGACAGAAGATGAGCCAGGATGGTAGTTGAGAATTTGTTGGCAGATAGGATAAGGGAAAATCCTATATCTTTCCATAGTTACGTAAGGACTAAAAGAATGAATGGAATAAAATATGGCCAATGAAGGACAGTCGTGGTAAGTAGTGCGTGGAGACAGAAGTGATGGGGGAAGCGCAAAAGCAATATCTTTCGTCAGGATTCGCTCTGGAAAAACAAAATGTTGTAGAGGACAATACGATGAAACAGTCTATCAGACGAGATCGGATTGAAGTTCCCAAGGACGAGGTGTTACAAACTCTGAAAATATGAAAATATATAAATTCCCGTGGGCCGGGTGGGATTTATCCTAGAATTCTCTGGGAAACCAAGAATCGGATTTCCGAGACTTCGACTTTGATCTTTATGTTGTCATTGTCCAAAGGTGGAGGACCAGAACACTGCAGGATAGTAAACGTTGTTCCCTCATTCAAGAAGTAGAGAAAACCCTGGAAATTATAGACCATTGACCCTTCCATCGGTTGTGGGTAAAGTGTTGGAAAAAGTTCTGAGAGGTAAAGTTTGTAATTATCTCGATTGGAATTAGTTTATGAGGGAAGGTCAAGCCGGTTTTGTGAATGGGAGGTCGAGACTCACAAACATTATTGAGTTCTTTGAGTAGGTCATTAAACTGGATGTCGGTTTGCTCACTGAATTGGAAAGTTCATTTCCAGACATTTCATCACCCTACGAGGTAACAATTTCAGTGGGTCTCCAGGCGAAGAACTGTTCATGATTCCTGTTTAAATTTTATATGTTTGGGGTTCTTCGGGTCGGTGATGTAATATCTGGTGTTGATGTCATTTCCTGTTATTTTTCCTCAGCGGGTAGTCGATGACGTCGAGCTCGAATTGTTTGTTGGAAGAGTTCTGGTCGGAATGCCATGCTTCGAGGAATTCTTCTGCATGTATCTGTTTGGCTTGTCCTAGTATGGATGTGTTGCCTCAGTCGACTGTAGTGTTTGTCGAATGTAGTGTTTGTTTCCAGTTCTTGCACGGTATTTTGTAAATGTCATCAGTTTTTGCATATGGACAAATAAGCAGAAAACGAGCCACCAGGATATATGAACATCAACTAGCCACAAAACGACGTGACCCTCTCTCACTGGTATCCTTACATACAGATAAGGAAAGGCACCACTTTGACTTGGACACCGCATCCATCCGAGCACAAGTGAAACAGAGATAGACACGAGAATTCCGAGAACCATAGCATTCCAACCGGAAATCTATCAAAAAGCACATCGAGGTGGACCCCATCTACAACCCGCTGAGAAAAAGAACAGGAAATGATATCACTACAGGAAATTACATTACCAACCCAAAGAACCCCAAACATGTCAATAGAAAGCAGAAAGCCTGAACAGTACGCCGCCCGAAGGCCCACTGAAGATGTTACCCAGGAGGGTAAAGAAAAGTATGGAAGTGAGCCTTCTAGCTCAGCGAGCAAATCTTCATGTGGAAGCTAATCCTGAGCTACAAACGTGTTAAAACTCGCCAGGTGACTAAACAGATAGATGAGGATAATGCCGTTCATGTCATGCACGTTTGGATTTCAGTTAGCCGTTTGATAAATTTCGCCATGGTAGATGACTGCACAAAATACTGAGGTATGGGCTGGAGGAGGATTTCATGCTTTGGACCAGACATTAGCCAGCTGAAAGAGGACAGAGGGTGTTATTTGATGGGAAAACGTCATCCTGGAATTCAGTTGCTTTTGGTGTACTGCAACGATCAGTTTTGGGTTCACTGCTTTTTCTATTTTTTTTATAAACGACCTGGATGGGGGCGGAGAAGAATGGGTTCGTAAATTTGCGGACGACACTAAGTTCGGTTCAGTTGTGCATAGTGCTGAAGGATATTGTAGGTTACATAGGGACACAGGTATGCTGCAGTGTTGGGCTGAGAGTTGGCAAATGGAATTTAATGCAGAGAAAATGTGAGAAAGAGCATGGCATTAAAATTAGCACAGAATATAAAGATCGATAGCAGAAGTTTCTATTAAAATATAAAATGAAAAAGAGTGGCAAAAGTAAACGTTGACACTTTCGTGGATAAGAAGGGGCATTTACTTATGGGATATGCGGAATAGCCTTGACATTGAACAGGCATTTGCGTCGGTCTTCACAGTGGAGGATATTAATTACATGCCAGTAATTGACAAAGTGATGACGGTTGGTGACGTTTTGGGAACAGTCATTATAACAAAAGAGCTTGTGTTGGATCATTGGAGCTAATTAACATCGCAGGGTGTTAAACGCGATGGTGTGTTAAAAAGAAGTTTGCTGACGGTATTTTTCCAAAATTAATAAGTCTCTGGGCAGTCCCAGCTGATTAGAACACACAAATATGACATCACTGTTTAAAAAGGGAGGCAGACAGAATATGAGGAATTAGATCAGATTACTTACAGTGTCGAAACAGGCCCTTCGGCCCAACAGGTCCACACCGACCGCCGAAGTGCGACCCATCCAGACCCATTCCCCAACATTATAGAACTTTGTTTAACTTCTGTAGTGCAGAAATTTCTTGAGTCTATTATCGAGGAAGAAATAGCAGGGCATCTCGACAGAAACTGGACAGACGCAGCATGGGTTAAAGAAGGGCAGGTCATGCCTGAAAAATCTTTTCGAGTTCTATGATGGCATTACGAGCATGGTGAAAAACGGGACCCAGTGAATTGGTGTACCTAGATTTTCAAAATGCCATCGACAATTTTTGTTCGGGGGCTGACAGCAAACGTATGCATGCTGTTAAGGGTAAAGTATGAGCATGGATTCAAGATTATTTGTCCAACAGGAAGAGCAGAGCGGGGATAAATCCGTGCTATTCTATTGTCCATCAACGGTGTGCCTCAGGGATTGGTACTGGGACCGCAATTACTTACAACTTATATGATGATTTGGATTTTGGAGCCATGCGCATCGTGTCAAGGTCTGCGGTTGACACAATTGTGAGTAGCTGAGCAAAGTTTGCGGAGGACAGTGAAAATTTGCAGAGGAACATTGAAATATTGGGTTAATGGGCAATATTCTGGCGGATAGAATTCCGGATTTGAAGGTGTTCACTGATGACAAGAGACTATGTGGAATAGGATTGTATCGAAAATTCAGAAGAATGAGGCCGGATCTTATGGGAACATATAAAATTATGAAGAGCATGTGTGAGATAGAAGTAGAGAGCATGCTTCCATTGGCGGATGAAACTAGGACAAGAGGGCACATCCTCAAGATTAGGACGAGCTGAGTTAGGACTGAATTGAGAAGGAATTCCTTCAACCAGAGCAGTACTCTATGGAACTGCTTGTCCAACGAAGTAGTTGATGATACATCAATAAATGCTTTTTTTAAGCTAGGACTGATTTTTGTTTGAACAATAAAGGAAGTAATGATTACGTTCAGAGGTTGGTTAAGTGGATGCATATCCATGGAAAGATCAGGCATGATCTTATTGAATGGCGAAGCAGTCTCTAAGGCCCGTATGGCATAGTGTTGCTCCTCGTTCTCATGTTCTATGAATGGATGTGTCACATATTCCGCGATTTTAGGGAAACCTCCATGGGAAGGTGTTGAGAGATAAGGCACAGTGCACGACGGTCCCGCGGAGGGAATGGTTCCTAGGGAAGGCGGACAAGGGCGGGGAGGGGAATATATGTTTGGTAATAGTATTTCGCTGGAGGTGGTGGAATTAGGAAAATATTGCGTTGATGACTTGGAGTACCATAGCGCTGAAGGTTCCAGACCATGTTCTGAAAAACATGGGATGAGAATTGAACGTTGCTTCATGACGGACATTTGAAAGATGTGTGCAAAGTCCTTCTTTGGTTCAGTGAAAGTCACAATGTCTTTGAGAAGCTAACTTTAGCAGCCAAAAGCATTGTGGCCACAAGAGCAGGTCATAGTCAGAGATTTCCGTGATTCCCGAAAGCCTGTCTGGCACATAGCCTGTGACGACACGCCACCTATGATTTGTCACCGGCAGTCTCCACTAACAGCTGTTCACTCTCCGAGCGAGAGCGTTATTCACCTCATTGACCAAATGTTCTTCACTTTCTTTTGTTCTTTCCCGACCAACTGTTTACTCCTTTACAATACAGAATGAGACATGATGGGATAGTTCCTGTTCGCCTGGATGATTGCAGTGTTAAAGAAACAATGCACAGGAGAAGCACAGCAGATTAGTCAGCATCTGAGTTGCAAGAGACATTTAAACCACAACCTTCTTGACGATTCCTTAGTGCATTTGCAACAAAACTGAAAAGGTCAACACCGTCCAGAACAGAGCAGCTGAATTGAGCAGCAACACACAACTAATAAAACATCGACCAACATCCATTCCCTCCACAACCAAACACTCAGGCATGCAGTCTGCACCATCCACAAGATGCGCTGCAGATATTCACCAAGGCTCCTTTAACAGTACATTACAAACTCACAACTACTTCCATCTAAAAGGAAAAGGTTAGTAGATAGATAGGAAAGACCTACAACCCACTTACCATCCTGCTCTGGAAATATATTGTCGTTCCTCCAGAATCACTGGGTCAAAATTGTGGATTTCACTCCCCTATAATTTGGGTCTACCGACAGCACACGGAAACGATGGTTCAAGAAAGCAACTCATCACCACCTTGTCCAGTCAAATCAGGAATGAACAATAAATGCTGACCTGTTCTGGAATACCTACACCCGACGAAGAATGAAAATCATATGCTTTGGTGTGTTGAGGAGTTCTCTCTTCCTGAGATATATCTGGTTTTATTTGAGGGGTATCAATGATGAGGATTTGCATTTGGGAAACTGAAACGAAGCATCACATCAGAATTTGATGGAGTTGCTTTGTTCCATGTAGCCTTAACCTCACCGGCCTTTGAAAATGAAAGCAGAAAGCTACATTCACAGTGGAGTGAAAGCATTCAATATCTGAACTATCGAGACATAATTGGAGGGAAACTGAGAGAAAGTGCGGAAATGTGGTGACGATTCAATTACTTGTCTGTACTGAAAATTCATCAGTGCAACCATACCGGAGAAAAGCCATTCAACTGTTCTGAGAGTGAAAAGGGATTTACTCAGTTTTCTAACTTGCTGACTCACCACTGGGTTCACACGGAGAAGAAACCATTTAATTGTCCAGAGTATGGAAAAGGCTTCAAAAGTTCTCACGAACTGCTGTACCATCAATGTGTTCACGTTGATGAGAAACCATTCAAGTGTGCTCACAGAGGGAGTGGGTTCGGGCCGTCATTTTATCTCACTTTACATCTGCGAACCCAGTGGACAGAGGCCGTTTGCCTGTTCTAAGAATGGGAAAGCATTCAGTCAGTCATTCAATCTGCTGAGACACCAGTGAGTTCATACCATTCGTATGAGACCATTCTTTCGCTGCGATTTGAAGTAATTAATTGATTCCGATAATCTGCTGAAATACAAGAGAGTTCAACTAGAAAGAGACCATTCACCTGCTCTGACGTTTCTCAAACTTACTGAAAGACGAGTGAATTGATATTGGCGAGAGACCATTCATATGTACTGAATTGGGGAAAGGATGCACTTAAGCCATCCATCCTCCTGATACACCAACGGGTTCACTGTGACAATAATTTGTTTTAATGACGCAGTGTGGGAAATGCTTTATAAGTTTCCACTAATTGAGCTCGCATAAACATGTTCACGCTGATGAGAACACAATCTTATGCTCTCCCTGTAGGATTGTTGTTTCTCTGATATAAGTGAATATACTTCACAAGGTCTTCATTTCGATGTGAAGAGCATTCATAAATGCTGAATGCATCGAAATAGTTTTTAGTACAAATCCACACTTAACAATGAAGAAAAGGATCAAGAACAGGGCAGTCAATGGATATCTACCAGTCTCCTCTAATTGTACAGAAATTCGGGGAAAAGAATCTTTGAATTTGATGTGATTGAAAACTGAAAAATTAAACTCCAGATCAATTGAAGAGATTAAACACATCCAATGAAGTAAACCCCGGCTGACAGAATGAACACAGTTCAATTCTCGATGCAATAACTCCATATCGCATTCACATGTGGCCTCACTGGATTGTTTGCACTATTACCGTCTTTCCAGACCGTAGAGGCTACTGCCTTCATTTGAGAAAGAAGGGGCTGTTCGGTGATTTAACCAGGTCAGAGAAGATTTAGAGATAGACAACTTTTAAATTAACCTCAAACCAATGATAGGAATTCGAACACGTTGCGACGATCACACTGCTTTATAAGTGAACAAAGCAGCCAACTGAGCGAAACAGATTCCACCTGTTTGGGCTGTCACACGTGCGAGTGAGTAATTGAATCCCTTGCTACCCACAGTGCAAATTAACTGCCTCTCCACGCACGGTGGCCCAGTGTTTAGCACTGCTGCCTCAGAGCATGAGGGGCTGGCTTCGATTCCAGTCTCGGAGGCCTGTCTGTGTGGCGTTTGCACGGTCTCCACGTGTCTGCGTGAGTTTCCTCCAGGTCCTCAAATTTCATCCCACAAGACAACCTGGTGCGCCGGTTAGTTGAATTCGCCATGATATATTACCAATACCGTAGGTTAATAGTTGGGGTAAATATAAGGGAGGGTAATGGGTGTGAGTGCTTTTTGGAGGGTTTGTGTGAACTTGTTGGGCCGAACGGGCTGTTGCTGCACTGAAAGGATTCTCATGTGTTTTCTGGTGTTTCGTCACACCATTGCTACTCCTTAAGCTCTTTTCAAAGTCAGACCATTGAAATTTTCTCTCATTTGAGGGAACAAGTCCATATCTGCTGAGATTGGAGACCCGAGTTAATCACTTCCTGGCAAGGAGCAAGTAAATGTTTCTCGCGAGTGTAAGTATACTCGTGCTCACTGAATAGAGATGACCAGGTGAATCTCTTTCCACACTCAGTGCAGGCATTTCTACAGTCTGCCCATTCATGTTTATCTGAACCTTTGCTGATTTAATAAATTCCTTCTCATACACAGAACAGACGAATGGTGTCTCTTCAGTGTCATGTCGATCGGATGACATTAGGCGGTGTTGTGAAGATAATCGCTTACCAAACAGAGAAGACAAATCTTCTCTCCCTTTGTTGAAGTCGTTTGCGTGCCATAAGGATTGATCCCCGAGTGAATACCTTCCCGTCATCGAACAGCTGAGTGGCTTGTCCCCATGTGAACAGGTTGATGTTGAATTAAGATTTTGAATTTACAATCTTTGCAGATCTGAAAGTTTATTTTTCAACAGTATGGGAAATGACATGCAAACCTGCCTACACACTGCATGGTCAATAAGAACACAGAAAATCAAGCCTGTCCAAGCCATACAAGGAACACCCAAAATGCCTCAGCATTGACCAAACAGGCTGACAAGGGAAACCATACATGATCAGAGTTATTCACAAACCAGGGAATACACTTCACAAGACAATCTACCAATAAGCTTCCTCGACCCGATAAACACAGCTGAACCAAAGGCCGAAGGGTAATCTAGTACCCCCGTGATATCAAAGCCACATGAAGCTCAGGTCAGCCAGGGATGCACCAGAATACCTTGCTCATCTCTGGAGAGCACCAATGGTATCATCTTACTGCCAAGGAAAGGCACATTCTCACATACCCACGAAGAGAGCTCGAACCCCCTGATCCCATTCTTGAACTGATTAATGCTGCTGGATGCTTGATTGTGTCCAGATTGTATCAATCACGGCCAGAGTTTGTGCCATAACCCGGATCCAGCCAGGGGAGAGCCTGAAGGGCAAAGGAAGACTGGAAAAATAGAATGAGAGACTGCTGATGACATTTTTTGCATCAATCCTAAGAGATTCCACAGCTCGAAGGAAATTGACCGGGGCTCCACCAGTTCACTTTTTTTCTCTCTTGTGGTTTCTGTCTTGTGTCTGCTTGTTTTGCGGTTGCTGACTGCATGTATTGCCAGTTTCAGTTGTCTCGTCTCAGTGTGTTTATCCATCAGACAAGTGTTTGTTTACAGTGCGGTGCGCGATAATCCTTTATTGCTTGACCTGTCAATCACTCACTACTTGTGTGTTCTGTGAGTACTCCCTTTGTCTTTCCTCGAAAACTGAAGTGCAATGCTTAGCAGTCAGCGCAGGACGTCCAGTACGCCATGGAGGCAGGGAATTCCACCCACTGCTGGGATGTGCTAGCTGGGCAACCCCAACCATGTGGTGAGAACGGTCCAGGACCGAAGTTGTACAAGACGATATTGAGGAGGCATGTAATTATCAATACCCTACAGTGTAGAAACAGGCCCGTCGACCCAACCAGTCCACCCCGATCCTCGGAAGAGGAAGCAGTGCAGACCCACACGGAGGAGTCCCAGGCAGACATGGGGAGAATGTGGGCTGACAATGTGTTGCTGGAAAAGCGCAGCAGGTCAGGCAGCATCCAGGGAACAGGAGAATCGACGTTTCGGGCATAAGCCCTTCTTCAGGGATCCCTGAAGAAGGGCTTATGCCCGAAACGTCGATTCTCCTGTTCCCTGAATGCTGCCTGACCTGCTGCGCTTTTCCAGCAACACATTTTCAGCTTTGATCTCCAGCATCTGCAGTCCTCACTTTCTCCCCATGGGGAGAATGTGCAAACTGCACACAGACAGTCGCCCAAGGTTGAAATCGAATCTGGGACTCTGGCTGTGAGGTTGCAGTGCTCACCACGCCGCCCTGTCAATACGTGAAAATCAAAATAAAGATAGGAGATTCTCTTGTTATACCTGATTCACTGGCAGACACTGTGCTGAAAGAGACAGGGGATGGCGGTTACTTTACCCAGTTTACAGGAGGCTTTTAAACATGTCCACAAGGAAATTGGCCAGATGGGAGGTCCTTTAAATTCGATAAGCTTGATTATTGGACCATATCATTACGGGAGAGCACGTTGACCCCTCCTAGGACACTGTATACATGCTGCAGTGTCTTGCAAAGTTTCGGCAGGTTGCCCAGCAGTATCAGGCCGCAAAGGTGAAAGACTGCTGCAATAACAAGCGACACTGTGATCAAAATAATTCCGGATACAGCCACACCGCCCTATGCCCCACAGTACCCGAAAATTCCCATACTGGCTTCAAAGCCAGACCCGTTGGGCCTGAACGAAGTAGCTGCATTTTTTTTTTACCATGCATGACACAGCAAGCCCGCGATGGGACACATTCGCCGCCGGGCAGTATGAATCACCACTGCTGCCCAACACAAACGATAACTCCAGACTCACAAGAAGCCCGAGTGCTTGCCGAAATTCCCAGGCCACCAACTGTCAGTTTCCCCGCATCATGATTGGGTGCACTCCCCTGTATAAGACCTGGGCCCACGCAGAGATCCGGGCCACGCTACAAGATGCCCCAGGCCCGTTGAAGTGATTGATCCCGTTCTACAATTGGGTCCTCGAAATTTCCTGTATTTTCAACTGTCGGTCCCAAGATGTGCAGACCGTATTACAGCTTGTGCATATGACCCACTTGGTGACCATTAGCCCTGTTATTGACATCCCCCTGTGAAACCGCTTCAGACTGGGAAAAAGTGGCTCGACAGCACCGTGAAGGATGCAATAAAGGCCAGTGCAAGACGGCACGTCGCGTTTGGGCTGTTATCCAGTGTCTGCAGAGCAGCCAAGCATTAGCTCGATGTCATTGTCCGCTTTAGGGAGATCTGTGATTCCTCGTCCGACATTCCATTAGCAGAGAACGAAAAGCTTGCCGTGCAGACCTTACATATGCTCACGTTTTCACGTTGCACAATCGAACGACGAGCAGAACGGACAATTTAATTGTACTTAATAACTTGGACGGGAATGGGCGGTTCACTACACCAAAACGGACGTGGGCATTCGACTGGCTCGCACAACCCGACAACCACAGGGACACCACCAGGCCAGTACAGCAAACTAGGGCAATTCAAAGAAGGCACTGCTGGAACAGTGTGAAATTGGTACACTGAGTGACACAGTGCTGGTCCAGGCAATGTCGCCCAGGGACATCTCACCTCTCCGTCTCCCCTCAGGCACGACAGCAGTCCACCACAAAACAGAGGCAGCTTCAGCAAGCTGCCTACACTGTGGCTGATCCCTTCCCCCGTGCTCCAGAAACTAACTAGGGCTATCGTGAGAGTGAGTTTTCACAGGCGATCTCAATATGTCTCTCACACGCCCCCTCTGAAATTCCGATGATGGATGTGGAGGTGGTGGGGAGCTGGTCATTTCTTTTGTGTTGGATACTGGGTCTGTCCAACCATCTGCGGCTTCCGACTCGGAAAATTACCTGAGTTGCAAAACCCTCTGCACTATACGGTTTTTGAGAATACCCATAACAGACCCACTCTCCTAACCCATTAACTCCAGTATTGGCCCTGCCACTGCGACTGGTGCTGCCATTATTTCAGACTCTTGCCCAGTCGCCCTCCTGAGCCTGCAGACCTTATATAAATTGAATGCCAGTATCCACTGTTCCTCTGAGGATCTCACATTAGAGAACCTGGACGTCCATTATTCCATGCTGCGCGCAGTAATTTCACAGAGCCCTGAACCCTCTGACCAGGTAAGCTCCTGATGCTCTTGGTCATGCTCCAATTCACCTATCTGCTCTCTTCTCGACCCCCACTTGCCCTGTTGTCAATGGCCCCTTTCTGTAGACAGTTCCCTGACTCCCTGCTCCCAGTGGGGTGCGCAATTGACGGTATTGATTTGTCATGCATCCCACCAGAATTAATTGAAAATAGCGACACACAACGGTGATATGTAATTACAAAATAGATACTTGTGAAATCTAAGGACTTCAAGGTGACCTTCTTAGCAAATGCGGGTACTATGATGTTGCTGTACCTCTGCACTGACAGCTGAAGTGATGTCAAGCTGCTATCTGTTTTCTCCATTGGTTTTGATCATTCTGGCTCTCGTCTAATTGCCTGAAGACGAGAGGTGCCGACAACCGAGGAGCTTGCTGCGTGGTTTCTGGTGTAATTTTCAGAGGGGATGAGGAGCTGCTGTTGGTCACGGGAAGTGACTGTGAGGCCCCCAACCCCCACTCCCCCGAAACCCCACAACTCCCCATAATCCAGTTACTGCAGTCAGCAGCTGATCTACCCTGTCAGGGCACACTGGATCCTCCTTACCCTGACCTTGTGGAAGGACAGTCTGCTGCCATGAATTTGGCAATGGCTGGATATGATGTGTTTTGCTTTCAATTTCACTTTCATCTCTGGCCACATGTAAGTTCTTCAGTTTAACCATGTAACCCTTCCAAAAAATGTCCGTTCGCTGATCCCTTTTTGTCAACTTAACCAGGTTCCCCATACGTACTCACCACCTCAGCAATGTCTACTTGAATTTGACTTATTGATTTTCTCCGGCCTTGATAGAACAGGGACTGTTCCTGTGCCCAAGCACCCTGCAGGAACTTTAATGAATCAGGGAGCAATCTGAATCTAATTGATGTTAAATCGTTGTTAGTAGCCAATATCTCTCCAGAGCTGTTGTTTGAAAGTATAGGTAACAGCCTTTAAATATGATTGCTGCATTCTCTGAACCGGAACATCCTCTGCCCACATTGATTGAACGACGCCCCCTGCTGACCGACCGTTAATTGACCAGTTCTGACAATGTTGCATTCAAGACTTTTCCTACCCTGCCCACGTGGCCACACCTCCTGATTCCAATCCTCGTCCCAGCATTTCATAGCTTCCAGTAATATTTTGGCACTTATGCTCAATTCCACCACAAACCCCATTCCCGACCTAATACTTTGTGCTTCCAAGGAACTTTGGGCAAGAAAGTTGGGATGCAGAGGTTCTGTTTTGCACCCTTATCATTTTGTTATCTCATCATTCCTGCAGTTCCATTTTGTTTTCGTTCCCTCCGGTTCCCCTCTTTGTTCTTTGTCACTAAATCCTTTTAATTGCTGCATTTTTAATTTTTGACGAAAGCGGATGGAACTCAGACAAAGTAAGTGTCTACAGCAGATTGTGAGTATTTGTTAATTTGCAATATAATAAATAATGTATGATTAGGATTCATTAAAAATTACGCTTAATACTTATTGATGTTGGAATATAAATTCCACTTTCCCCTTTATTTACACGAAGTAATTTCCTCGATTTAATTTTCATATTTCAGAATCAGTTCAGTTCAAATGGCAAAAGACAGCTAGATCGCTGAAGTCACTGCATTCCAACCTGATTTTGGACACGTGAGAACTTCAGTTTCTCTCCCTACTGCTCTCTCTGTCCGAGCAACTTTCTCTGATTTCCTTTCCTTCACTTTTAAGCGGCCGTGCTCCAGGGGGAAATACTATTGGCTGTTGTTGAATCTCCAGCTCGAGCTGAGAGAGGGTTGTCTCCCATTGTGAGGTCAGAGACCCAGCCGCAGGTTGATGGGACTCAGGGGTCAGGCCCCACTGCGCAGCCTCTGTAGAATCTCCATGTCTCAGTGTTCCCCAAGGGGAAAGGCACATCCAGGAAGGAGTCACTGCGGGCCTCACTATAGGCTGCACAGAGGGACACTGACAATAACACACGGAGCTTGGACAGCTAGTTCCAAGGGAACCGATGTGACACCTGTGCCCTGTGACTTTGCTTGGGAATTCAACCTGCGTGTGTTTAGAACAGGAACTCTTCCATTGGGTTAAATCCAGCCATTCAAAAGGATCGAATATCTACTGTACGAATAATGATATACTTCCGAACACCTCATGGAGACTATCATTTACAGCAGATTCTAATGGATTGTACAAACAGAGAATTATACTGAAAAGTATAAATATTTCTCTGCATTAACTCATTCATGAAGGAATCATTCCATTGGTCAGGTATTTGTTGGAGAAGCACAGGCTGGCGTTGCATGTCAGGCCCCTGCAAAAACCTGGACATAGACTCTGTTCTAATTAACTGGGGACCTGAAAACTCTGATAGGGAGACCCTCCTGAAGAATGTGGCCTTCACTGTCGGTGCTGTCACTTATTCCTCCCGAGAAGGTGGTGGAGAGTGAGTTCACTTCCTTAATCACTACAGATTACTGGAATATTGTGTACATTTGTTCCTGGGTCCGCACCTTCAATCATGGGGATGGATTGGAAATAATGGAACTTTTCAGATTGGGAATCTGATGGGATTTTCAAAAATCATGACACCTCTGGGAGAGACTGTTCCCCGAATATAACGTTCAAGAATGAGACTACACAGGCTGAAATTATCTGCAAAAGTAACAGGTGTGTCGTAAGAGATTTTTTTTGTTGACATAACGCTTGGTGTTTGTGTGGAAGGCCCTGCTGGAGTTCTAATGGAGGCGGCTCCAACTGATGCTTTTAACAGGGAACTCGGTCATTATTTGAATTTCACTGAGGGGTGGAGAGTAAATGGACAGAACAGAGTGTCACAGTAATTTAGTTTCTGAATCTCAAACTCCTACTTTATCAATGAGGACTTGGTCACTGACATCAAGAGATGTCAGCATGCTGACGCTTGGCTTGGGAGTCTTTGTTGTGGACATAGAGCTTTACTCACTGTCAACCTCCAGACAACAGGATATGTCTTCAGAATTTGCAAATGACACAAATTGAAAATGCAGGAAACAGGGAAGAGAAGAGTAGCAGAATTTAGGAGGACACATGCAGACGTTATTTCTATTCGGTCTGAGGATGAACGTGGCCCACAGGATTCCTGATATCCTCATAATGAACTAATCAGAGCCAGACTTCCTTATTGTTCGTGGCCAATTAATATGAAGCACAGAATTCCTGTGAAACAGACAGGAGAGAGGTGAGAGCTTTCTGTTTGTCATAAAGAGCAAAACAGTCACGCAATGACCGTGGGGGAGAGACATTTCCTGTATTTAATCAAAATCACACTCTGACATGGCGAACCCTCCAACGACCTGAGGGACTGTGATTTGTAAAACATATTCCACGTGAAGCTTGTTCAGAATCAGTCACAGATTATTTTAAATCTGCAATCTGACTAGATTGATCCTGAAGGCAGAAGTTTTAAAGACACTGCAGAAAAGATTTACCACCATGCTTCCTGGGCTGGAGGGCATTTCTTATGAAGTAATATTGAGGGGCCGAGCGCTTTTCTCATTGGAGTGAAGAAGGATGCGGGGTGAATTGATAAGGGTGTATATGATGATAAGAACCACAGATAGAATGAACAGCCAGAGACTTCTTCTCAGTACAGAAATGACTTCATAAGGGGGCATAATTTAAAAGTGATTGTAGGAAGGTTATTGGGGAGATGAGAGGTAAGTTCTTTCTATGCACCGACCAGACTCTGTGGCGGTGGTAGTTCAATCAGATGCATTATGGATGTTTACGCGACTCTAGGATAGGCACATGGTAGATACGTTATGCAGATCAGTTTGATCTTAAAGTAGATTAACCGATCAGCACATCATCGAGGGCTGAAGGGCCTGCAATGTACTCTTCTGTATCAATTGTCCTCCACATTATTGACTCCACTGTCAGTTAGAGTTCTGATACCATATATCCCCCTGAACGATAACGTTTAAGAACTTCTCACCATTTTCAACGGGATCAATCAGTTTCTGTTCGATTCCTCCGACAAACGTGAACAAATTGTTGTAATTGTACCATTCTCTACCACGACCTCTGGAGAGCAAGTGGGAATATAGCGTTGAGATAGGGAATCAGGCATGATCACATTGAATGGAGAGCAGGCTGTCGGAGCTGAATGGCTTCGTCCTGCTCCTGGTTTCATTCAGCTAAATGTCCGCCTCAAAATCTCATCCTAAAAAGTATCAGTGATTACATTGGGAAAGCACATCAGCAGTTGTTTTCGTTAAGATTTTCCTGCATCTTGAAAATTTGATTTTTCTTTGCAGTGACGATGAACAGTCAGTCTGAGAATCAAAGTGGTCCTCAGGAATCCTGATGGCATCTCAGTGAAAAAAATCATAGGAACGCTTCTTTACTGTTAATGGCCAATCGCATGCAATAAAGAGAGACACTTCATGGAACTTCCAGATTGTTCACGGACCCTAGATGTTAATTTGCTTTGTGGATTACGGACTATATAAATGTAGAGGAATTACACTGGATATCCGCAAGTAACGTGAGGATGGATATTTATAAACCCTGCAAAAAAATCTTAAAGGTATCCGAAAATGTTTTAAACGTAATTGAACGGTTTTGAAATATATTCAACATTGTCGAGGGAATGGGAGCTAATTTCAGAAACCGAGAGAGACTCACAGACACAGATAGAGAGCCACAGCCACAGGTACAGGATAAGATTGTCCTGGAGGTGTCTCGGAGCTCACTCTGTGACCCGCAATAGGCAAGGCAGCAACAGATGGAATGCAGTCATTTTCTGGTTATATGGACGATGTTTTGATTACTATCTGGCACAGTATTCTCCCTGTCCTGGGAGGGCTTGATGGGGAAAATGCAAAGGGAGATTTATTCTTTATCTAACTCAGTGCTGTTCCTGTCCTGAGAGTGGTTGATGGGAACAGTGTAATTGGGCTTTCATCTGTACTTAACCCTGTGCCTGTGTTAGAGATTGATGGGGACAGTGTCGGGTGATTAAAACAAAACCTAGCTTCATGCTGAACGTGGCCTGAGATTTCAAAGGGTTCCAGTCTATTGTTAGATTACTCGACACTGAACCTATTTATACATTCCAGAAGCAACAACGATATTTTCTCCCTATCTAATCCTGCAGTTCCTGTCATTGACTCTCAAACTTTCATCATTTTAGACTATTCAAAATTCCAGGGATACAGTCCTGGGCTTGTGTCATTTCCATGGCCATTGAACCCGTGCCGTCCAACTATAGTTCTGTGAATCTACGCTGCATTCATTTGCACATGGACTCCCAAGTCCCCAACCCATTCTTGCCTTTCCCTGTTTATAAAGTCGCTGTCAGCGCTGTGCTGACATGAAATGGCTACCTGAAACAAACCTATCATTGCTACTGACACTTTTGGAATCATTTGTCCTGGTTGGCAGATTAAAACACATCGTACACTTTATACATTTTCATCTCTCGGCCTCCTGCAGATGAAAAAAACTGGGATGTGAATCGATGTAATTTCGATGTGAGAGGAGGGATAGTCTAAACCAAATGGTACAATGGTAAACTGGATGCAGGAGCAGAGAAGCTTCAGTTTGAATCTGAATTCTGTCAGCACAGGTGAGGGGCAAATGTGTGAAAAACTTTTTTTTCCATTCATGCATTCCTACATTGGAGAAATGTTAATTTACAAATTAAACTCTAAAAGCAGGATATGGAGAACTGTGTTAAAAATTTTCCATTGATTAAGATGCAGATTCCAGAATCCTTTTAAAGTCCGTGCCCTGAGATTTTTAAAAGTCTGTCTAACTTTCCAAACTTCAAGACGAAAATGCGATAGTTATATGACAGGTCAGCTACTGAATTGTAGGTGCGTGGTCTTGTTCAGAATCTGTCAGAGATTTAGCGTGGAGTAAGATGTATTTTATCCAGATAAAAGGCATTTATCAAGGACCAGCCTGACGTAATTTGCCTTCAAATTTTGTGTTCTCTAAAAATAAAGAAATTGATTTACCATTAAGCAAGCCTCTCGGATTGTGTATCATTAGTATACATTTGTGAAAGAGTAACTGTGTATGTGAATGAGCGAGTGTGGCTTTGAGGTGTCTGTGACTGATTGACTGAGAATTGGTGGATGAGATTGGCTGAGTGAGAGGTTGTGTTCGAGTGTGATGTTCTGAGATCGGGGGTTTGCAATGCTCTACTGTGCGTGTAACTGAACATGTGTGACTGCATGACAGTGTGTCTGTGCGTATGAGCTATGTACGAGTTTGTGATAGACACTGTAGAGGCAGCTTTACTCTGTAATCTAACACAGAGCTTCCCCTGACACGGGAGTGTTTGTGGACATATCTGTACATTGTATGTAACCCTATTTTTCCCTGACCCTGGGAGGTTTAGTTGGAGAAAGTGTACAGGGAAATGTACTCTGCCGATAAGCCACTGATATAACTATGCTAAGTTCAGTTGATCGGGACAGTGTGGGGATAGGGGTTGACTTCGTCATTATCTAATTCCACGGTGAACATAGTCTGGCAGTTAGAAAAGCTGAAGTGCAGAAACAGCTTTACTCTGAACTTAACTCCATTCACTACCTAAATACAATCTGAAAGAACTGCTGATTCTGTCAATCATAAACAAAACCTCAGCAGGCTTGGCAGCATCTTTGAAGAGAAATCAGCGTTAAAGTTTCAGGTCTGGCTCAGATAAACGGTGACCGGATACGACGTGGTAACTCTGGATTCTCTGTTCGGATGTTGCCAAAACTGCTGAGCTTTTATCAGCAATTTGTTTTTTTCCCTATTCTCTCCCTGTTCTACGAATTGCTCCCCTCAATTAGCTTAGAGACTTTGTTCTGCTGTACATCAGCTTGCTGACAACACATGGAATCCCAGTCTCTCACTCAGACTAGAGTAAATGAATATATAATCTCAGCGGTGTGAAATTCCCCTGCCCTATCACTGTATATTTCCCTGACTAATGCACCTAACCTTCACATGTCTGATCACTATGGGCAATTTAGCATGGCCAATATTACTTAACCCGCAGATGTCGAAGCAAACCAGACCATCCGAATGAACCCCACGTAAACACGGGGAGAAATTACAAACTCCATTTACAGTTGCACGATACTGGAATCAAACACGAGTCCCTGGAACTCTGAGGCAGCAATCTAACCACTGAGTCACTGTGCCAGCCAAACAGTTAAGTTTAAAATTGGGACTGGGAATACAAAAAGCTGCAGTTTAATTTCTGCGACATTCAGTTTCTCCACAAATAAAGTTTATGGAGTACATCAGTTCAATATGCCAGTTCACTACCATCTTCCCAAGGGCTGATGGGAATGAGGGATAAATGCTGAGCCCAGCCAGTGATGCTCACGTCCGATGAACAAACGAAAACTTCATCCCTTTGCCTTGTTAATACCTTGCTGCCCCTGCAGATTAACTCAATGTGTTTTAATATCCCAGGACACACAGATCCCTCTCTACGTCAGAGTCCTATAACATCTCCCCATATAAACTGAAGTCTCTGTCGATTCTCCCTGACGCTCTCCACTTTGTATTGTAATGGACAGGGCTTTGCCCATTGACCTATCATCGCTACATCGATCTGTTTGACAGCAGCTGACTTCCACTTCACAATTTACTTGTAAACTAGTTTCACCAATAATATAGTCAGTTTTGAGATCAAGACTGACTTGAGCAGATGCCTTTTGGAAATCTCAAAATCCTTCGGTCACTCTCTGTTCCTTATTCAGTGTCTGCCTGTTTCGGTCTGCCCGCCCAGAATATCTGTGAATTGCCACATTCATCCGTTATCATTTTGGAGATGCTTCATGGTGTCCATATCTCCTGTACGATCACAGTAAAACGTCTTCACCTCACTAGGCCCAAGTCCTGGTTATAATTGCCAAACTGTCCAAATATTTGGTCACACCATCACTTTAACTCTCCCGATTTGTGTCCAAGGTTGTGGACAATGATGTTGAATCAATTAAAGGAGTACTTGACTGAAAATAAATATAGTTCTACTAAGGGTTGTAAAATGTACAGATCGGGATTTCCAAACATCAAAGTGTCATTAAACAATCCTGGATGTCAGATAAACAGGACATTCACACACCTGGGTCAGACTCAAGACTCAATGCCCCCGACACAGAAAGGTTCCTGTATCAATCAACATACGGAATTGGAATCAAATGCAGTTTTTGTGAGCAGGACATAGCACATGGGTTGAGGAAAATTGTCCAAGTGGATGTTACGAATCAGGAATCTAATTTAGAATCCAAACTGAACAGAAACAATCCAGTAAAGAACTCTGTGAGTAAGTTCTGGAATACATATATTTTCGTTGAAAATGGGAACCCTCTTGGATAACAATCGTGAATTACTGCGTGTGTGTGTGTTTGTGTGTGTGTGTGTGTGTGTGTGCGCGCGCGCGTATGGATGTGTGTTTCTGTGGTGATAGTTGAGAGTGAGTTAAATTTCTATCACTTCTCAGATTCTACATATCTTCAAAATGTTTGGTTAGGCATCATCGCGGGAACTTTACTCTGTATTTAACCCTGTGTTGTCAATTGATCTCACAGCTTCTTATACATTGTTTTCAAGGCGCCATCCGTTGCTACATCTTATATTTGCTAGTATCCTTTTCAGAGTGTCTTTCAGCCACTCAGTGACATCCCAGACTCAGGGAGGCAGCTGGTGTCGCATCTGCACTGTCACAGATATCTGCCTGAAGTCCGAACAATGCAATCCCCTTATCACTATTGCTCTCCCACTTCTTTTGTTTTCTCCATTAATTAAATTCAGATAAGGTTCATTTAAACTCGGAAGCAACAGTAACTTTTCGATTTGAAAATGGAGGGAGGCAGAAAACAGGGCCACTGCTGAAATTCTGTCCAAGCAACAATGTTAAACCTTTTCATCGGTCTGTGGTTCCTGACATTTATACATTTCCTGTACTATAGTTTTGAAATATTTCAAGGGGTGGGTGCTGCCTCGTTACGGAATGATGAAATGTGAATAAATGACCTAGTTCTCCAAAAATATCTAGTTACTTTCATTCAGAAAGTGGTTGCTGGTTCCTCTCGTGGCGGCCCGAGGGGATCGCTCTCCCTCACCTCACGGCCCTGGCACGAGTCACCTGTTGCCTCCTCTCGATTCCTCGGTGTCAGACTTTCCCCGCTGGTTGTGGCCATTCTTTTTGTGACGTCACTGCGCAGCCGCTTGCGCCTTTGCGTCATTTAGGGCATTGTGAGACTGTCAGAAATAATAGAATGTACAGGGACAGGAGCAAAGTGTCCCAGAGAAAAAAAAATCTGCTGCTTGTACAGTGACACTGTGAAGCCAGCAGAGGGCGGTATTTTATCACTTTAAACAAAAGAGGGACAGACAGTGACAGAAAGGGTCAGATACATTTCTTCATCCAATTTTAATTAATTCACTGATTGATCAACTCACGTTAACACTTCTGGTAATATTGAATCGACACCCTCACTCCCAGGACCCCCTCCCCTGTCTTGGTTAGTTGTTGTGCAGATGGCCCTCTTCCTAACAACATTTGCAGCTCTTGGACTGCTCATGCTCCTTACTCTGATACCCTCCTCTTTGCAGTTCCTGCTGAGGTTCATTTTACAGTCGGCTACCGTACACCCAGAAGAACGTAAAGTCTCACACACTCTCATTACTAGGATGAATGTTTGAATCATAAGCATTCATATTACCTGTGTGGCATTTCAATAGTCCCATGCATTGCTGAAACCTTCAGGACGATGGACTTATAGCCGAGAATTGGGATTTGTGTATGTGGATGTTCATTGTCTGCCAGGACCATTCGTTAATATGTTTCCCTCTGAGCTATAAAGAACAAATGAACACAAGAAATAGGAGCATGAGTCTGGAATTCGGCTCCTCGAACCTGCTACGATTTCTAATACAATCATGGCCGATCTCATCTATGAAGTGCGTTAAGAGGTTAGGAATGGCAAACATTAACTCCTAGATTGCTCAGGTCCTCGATAATTCACCACGATCGTAATCGATCCATGCAGACCCCATCTCTCTGGCACTTCACTCATCTCTGGAACATCTGGATAACATGGACACCTACATCAGACTTCTGTATATTGGCTTCAATTCTGCCTTGAAGACCCGAATGCCAACAAGACTCATCGACATTTCTGAGTCCTAGGACTTTCCTCACATCGAGAACTGGATGTTTAACTTTCTGATCTGCAGATCACAATGAATGAGGAGAGTTGGAAACTCCTCCTCTTCAAAGTACGCAATACTGCTGCCCTTCAAGGCTGTGTACTCAGCCCCCTTCAATATTTTTTACCCTATCGTGACTGTAACGCCAAATTCAGCTCTAACTCCATTTACAGATTTACTAATGAAACCACGATAGGTCTCAAAGCCGACCTAGATTACACCTCCTCCCACCATGCCCCCTGTAAAAACGCCATCCCATATTCTCAATTCCTTCACTTCCACCGCATCTGCTCCAGGAGGACCAATTCCAATACCGAACAACCCAGATGGCCTCCTTCTTCAAAGACCGCAATTTTCCCTCAGACGTGGTTGACGATGCTCTCCACCGCATCTCCTCCACTTCCCGCTCCTCCGCCCTTGAACCCCGCCCCGCCAATCGCCACGAGGACCGAACCCCACTGGTCCTCACCTACCACCCCACCAACCTCCAGATATCGTATCATCCTTCGTCGTTTCTGCCACCTCCAAACAGACCCCACCACCAAGGATATGTTTCCCTCCCCTCCCCTCCCCTACCAGCGTTCTGGAAAGACTCCCTCCGCGACTCCCTTGTCAGTTTCACAACCCCCACGAACTCAACCTCCACTCCCACTACCTTCCCCTGAAACCGCAAGAAATGCAAAACTTGCGCCCACGCCTCCCCCTCCCTTCTCTCCAAACCCCCAAGGGATCCTCCCATATCCGTCACAAATTCACCTGCACCTCAACACATAACATTTACTGCATCCACTGCACCCGATGTGCCCTCCTCTACATTGGGGAGACAGGCCGCTTACTGGCAGAACATTTCAGAGAACGCCTCTGGGACACCCGCACCAAACAACCCAGCCGCCCTTTGGCTGAACACATTAACTCCCCCTCCCACTCAGCCAAGGACATGCAGGTTCTTGGCCTTCTCCATCGCCAGACCATGGCAATTGACGCCTGGAGGAAGAGCACCCTACAACCACAAGAGATGAATGCAGATATCTCCAGCTTCCTCATTACCCCTCCCCCAACATGAACTCAGTGCCAACCCTCCGACTCAGCACCGCCTTCTTGACCTGCAATCTTCTTCCTGACCTCTCCGCGCCCACCCTCTCTCTGACCTATCACCCTCACCTTAATCTCCTTCCACCTACGCATTCCCAACGCCCCTCTCCCAAGTACCTCCTCCCTACCTTTTATCTTAGCCTGCTTGGCACACCTTCCTCATTCATGAAAAAACGCTCACGCCCGAAACGTCGATTCTTCTGCTCTTTGGATGCTGCCTGACCTGCTGCGCTTTTCCAGCAACATATTTTTCAGCTCTGATCTCCAGCATCTGCAGTCCTCACTTTCTCCTACAGGAAATAGAGCTTCGTGACATGGTGTAAAGACAATTTTTCCCTCAATGACAGCAAAACAAGGGATCTGGCCATTGACTTCAGGAATTGGACTGAAGGACACACATTGGTCTCTGTCTTTGGTGCTGATTTGGAGGTGATGGACAGCTGCAAGTTCCGAGTAATAAATATTACAAAAAATCAGTCTATCCATGTCAACTCTACAGCCAAGAAAGCACATCAATGCATCTACCTCCTCAGATGGGGAAGAAAATCTAGCATTTTGGCAATGACTCTGACCAATTTTAACATTGCACTGCAGAAAACATTCTATCCAGACGCTTCGTATGGTAACTGCTCTGGCTGGACTGCAAGAAATTGCAGAGATGCGTGTATCTAACCCAATCCATCCCGCAAATCACATTTCCTTCCATTGACTCGGTCTTCAATTCCCACTGCTTCAGGAATACAGCTAACACAATCAAAGGTCCTTCTCACCACCACAATGCTCTTTCCCAACCTTTTCCATCGGACAGAAGATGCAAATGTTTGAAAATACGCACCAATGGATTCAGGAACAATTTCTTCCGTGCTGTTATCAAACTTATGAATGGACCTGTCAAATATAGAGTTGATCCTTTTCTGCACCTGTTCAAAAGCTGTGAAACTATATTAAACTGATGTCCTAATGTAAGGTATGATTTGTACTGAAAAGAATGCAGCACAATATTCTTCACTGTTTCTCAGAATGTACGACTATCACAAAACAAGCAAAATCAATCTGCATACCATACGTCTGGGTCTGGTCTGCTCGATAACACTTTAAACCTATGTCTCCTGTGGTCTGTGTAAAAGACTTCCATTATTCATTACTTCGATGCCTGTCATAATTTCGAAAGGATCTATTTAGTCTCCGTCAGCCTCGACGTTCATGTGAAAGATATGATTTATTATATTGTCCCGCATCATTTGTGATGGGGGTGGGAGGACTGCAGAGTTTCTGTCTGATCCGTGAGTGCTGAAGTCAATTAGCCTTGTCTATCCGTTGCTTCTTATGGTTTCTGGCACGCAACTATTTCTGTGTCGTAGCTTCACCAGGTTGACACCTTACTTTTAGATATACCCAGTGTATGCACTCATAGAATATAGAACATAGAAAAGTACAGCACAGAACAGGCCCTTTGGCCCACGAGATGTAATCCTAATGTCAAATATAGTAACTTAACCTACGCACCCCTCAACTCACTGCTATCCATGTACATGTCTAGGAGTCGCACCAATGTCCCCAATGACTCTGTTTCCATGACCACAGCTGGCAAACGATTCCATGCATTCACAACTCTCTGCGTAACGAACCTACCTCTGACATCTCCATTATACTTTCCTCCTAATATTTTCAAACTATGACTTCTCATACCATTCATCCTGCACGGGGGAAAAGTCTCTTCATTTTGATTGTATATATTCCACACATTATTTTCTATACCTCGATCAGGTCTCCTCTCTTCGTCCTTCACTCCAGAGAGAAAAGTCCGAGCTTACTCAAACTTTCTTCATAAGGCAAGCCCTCCAGTCCAGGCAGCACCCTGATAAACCTTCTTCGCGCTTTCTCCGAAGCCTCTGCATTTTCCTATAGTAGGGAGACCAGAACTGGACACAATATTCAAAGAGTGGTTTCACCAGGGACTTGTAGAGCTGCAGCAAAACCTCGCAGCTCTTAAACTCAATCCCCTTTAAAGAAAGCCAAAATTCCATATGCTTTCTTAATAGCCCTATCCACTTGGGTGGCAACTTTGAGAGATCTATGTACTTGCATAACCAGGTCCCTCTGTTCCTCCACACTGCCAAGGATCCTGTCTTTAATCTTATATTCAGCATTCGTGTTCCACCTTCCAAAATGCATTACTTCGCTTTTATCCAGATTGAACTCCATCTGCCATTTCTCAGCCCAGATCTGCATCCTATCTATGTCGTGCTGCAACCTGCAGTAGCCGTCTATACTGTCGACGATACCTGCAACCATAGTGCCATCTGCAAACTTACTAACCCACTCTTCAACCTCTTCATCCAAGTCATTTATAAGAACTACAAAGAGCAGAGGCCCAAGAACAGAGCCCCGCGGGACCCCAATATACACTGTCCTCCAGGCAGAATATTTTCCATCTACAACCACTCTCTGCCTTCTGTCAGCCAGCCAATTCTGTATCCAGATCGCCAAATCTCACTGTATCCCATACTTCCTGACGTTGTAAATTAAAGTCATCTACTCTTCATTTAACCAGGTTTGATTACTGGCTCCAAGTCATAACCCTCCCATTCATCTGCTTCCCCTGCCCGTCCATTTCTTCGTTGTCATGTCTTTGGATGTACTTTGTTTAGAGCCTTGATAAATATATACAGTGCATCTTGGAGGCTATCATTGATTTACAACATGTCGAAGGACTGGTTAATACTTACGAACAGTCTCTAACACACTCATTAAAAGGCAGAGCCTTTAGGAACAGCTGAAACAAAAATAAACCAGGTTTCTTCAGGATTAAAGCACCTATCACTGCCGCGAACAGGGAGAGCTCCTGAGCAGGTGAAGACTTCTCTGTATGTTGTTCAGAGTCCCAAGCTATTTAGTTGCCTGAGAACCAATCACATCGTTGCTGTTAGCAGAACGCCTTTCTCAGTGGTGAACTAGTAGCCAATTATCAATGAGCTCCTTGTCACAAACAAAGGCGACACCTGTGTATAACTCCGTTCATCTCCAATCACACTTCAATTATTGGGTCACTATCAGGTGTGCTTCTGTCTGTATGTGTCTTTGCACGTCTCTCTGTATATGTGATTGTGTCTGAGTCTCTGTACGTATTTCCGTCTTTCACACACACACACAGACAGGCACAAAACACACACACAGAAACACACACACACACACACACACACACACACACACACACACACACACACACACACACACACACAAACACATACAAATACACACACACACACGTTCAAATATAACAAAAAGCAATGTATCACTTCACGCCCAAGAGGAATAGTCAGAGGTACAGATATATTGGGGTTTAAAACACATTTGAATTGTTACAATCCCGAAAATAACAGAGAGCTCGTTGCACAGAGGTACAGACCCAGAGATACATAAACATGGAGACACACACTAATACACACAATGAGACACAAACACACTCACATAAGCACAGATAGTCAGGCAGAGATAGATGGGTAGATACACACAGAGAATCACAAAGACAGGAACACACGATAATGCACACACACATTCAGAGAAACACATGCATAAAGCCAAACAGAATCAGTGTGCAGTAAATGACACTGCAATTGTCTAACCATCTGTAGCACAATCTGTGTCCCATCAGCTCGTTCCCAGATTTTACAGAAGGAAATATTGATGAGAAAGTGGAACAGTCGCGTGAGGTCTCTGAGCATAACACCCGTGAAAATGTCAATCTAGTTAAAAGATCATGGTCATTTGAGCAACTAACAGACTTGTACACCACATCCGTGTAATCACTGGATATCCAGCTGTGAAATGGATTGATGACGAAGGCAAGTAGTTATGTTCTCCATAATTAGGTTGAATTAACTTGCAGTGCAGCTTGCTCAGCACCACAGTCACAAACATTCTCTGTCTCCACCACCCACACTCAGTAGGAGTGGAATATACCACTGACAAGATGCACTGTAGAAATTCGCCAAAGTTCCTCACATAGCAGCTTCCAGAACCACAGCATTATCGCGTGGAACACTGAGCACAGCAGATAGATGGGACACCAGTTGACAATTCCACATCAAGCCACTCTCCACCCTGGCTCGGAAAAACGACTCAGTTCCACAAGCGCCATTGTTTGGAAATTCTGGAACACCCTCCCTTACATCATTATATGCTTATCTGGACAAAATGAATGGCAGGAATTCAAGACGCTAACTCATCGTCAACTTCGCCAGAACAATTATATCTGAGTAATACGCGGTAACCCAGCGGCAATGAGCCAAACACATTAATGAACCACAAAATAAAGGTCACTGTTTGGAACCCACGTGCTCCAATGCTGAGTTTTTGAATAAATTGTGTCCATATTCGAGAAAATTGAAATACCATTTCATTTGAATGCATCAAATTCTGAACAGTCGTTTGAGGGTAGATGGTGAGAAATTGATCCTGTGGGTCTGGGTATCTGAAATACGATAACACAGTCTCAGGAGTTGCTGAAAAGCTCAGCAGGCCTGACAGAATCTGTGAACAGAAGTCAGTGTTAAACTTACACCATTTCCAGATCTTTTAATTATTATTGACACACTCTCAGGGTAAGGGCAGGTTATTTGGGAATGAGATGGGGAGAGAGCCAGTAACTCTAAGGCCTCTGAGTCTTTAATATTCTCTGTCCCTGACGATTGCTGATGCACCCTCACTGAGTGCATTTCAGATTCGAAGACGCAGATTGCTGGTTTCTCAGGGAGTCACGGGATATGTGGATTGGATAGGAAACTGGATATGAAATCTAAGTCTAGCTTTGATTGGATTGACTACTAGAACAGACTGAACATGTTAAACAGGCTGTATAAACCTCTCATTCTTTCTTCAGCGTTATCCCCATTCCAATTGTTCAGTAATTATTACTTTTCTAACTTCCTACTGCTCTGCTGAATTCCCCTACTCTCATAACACATAAGCTAACCTTTCCCTTCTCTCGACAGATGTTGCATGACCTTATAAGATTCCTCTGAATGGCCTGTGTTTATTTCAGAGACAATTACAATTCCTTATTCCTGTTTGTGTGAGAGGAAACATTCTCCAAACCGACTCCTTTAATTCTATTTGTTCACAGAGAAAGGAGGCATTGTTCTGTCCAAATGCATTACATGCTCATGAGTGCATCAATGTATTGTGATGATTTTTAAAATAAAATATATTAAACATAATGAAATTCATGATGAAAACACGAGACCCAGTTCGATTTGTAAGGGGCAGGAATTCAGTCATGCGAGGTGAAAGTGAGGACTGCAGATGCTGGAGATCAGTGTCAAGGTTAGAGTACTGCAGGAAAAGCACAGCAGGTCAGGTAGCATCCGAGGAGCAGGAGAGTCGACATTTCGGGCAAAACACCGTCATCGGGAATGAGGCTGGGAGTGTCCATCGTGGACAGATAAATGGGAGGGAGTGGGGCTGCGGAGAAGGGAGTGGAGAGCGTAATTGATGGATGGAGGTGGGGGTAAAGGTGATTGGTCGGAGAGGACGGTGGAGCGGATAGGTGGGAAGGAAGATTGGCAGGTAGGACAGGTCATGAGGATGGTGCCGAACTGGGAGGATGGAACTGGGATAAGGTGGTCGGAGGGGGAAATCAGGCCAATGGTAAAGGGCACATTGATGCCCTGGTTTGGAGGTTCCAGAGGTGGAAGATCAGGCGTTCTTCCACCAGGCGTCGGGTGGTGAGTGAATGGTGATAGAGAAGTTCCTGGTCCTGCATGTCCTCGGCAGATTCGGAGGGGGGATTCAATTCTCTCTCCACCAGTTGTTATTTTGTATGTTGCTCCTGACCCATCAAAACACAGATCTGTGTGAATGCGCAAACAACCTCTCTCTATACATTTCACTCAAAATAATGACAATAACAGGGCGGATTAAAACAAAGTGCAAACTGTGTTGAATGCTGGATGTAGGGAATCATGTTACTGAGAGCCTTTCCAGCACTGAGATCAGACTTGCGGCCCATCATTCACACGCCAGTCTGCACTCCCACTTGAAACCTATTCAATTACCCAGATCCCTGTCGGATTGAAGACTGTCTGTGTGGAGTTTGCACATTCTCCCCGTGTCTGCGTGAGTTTCCTCCGGGTTCTCCAGTTTCCTCACAGAGACCAAAGATGTGCAAGTTAGGGTGGATTTGCAATGCTCTATAGTCATAAGTGTCCAGGTGAGTGTAGGTTAGGTTGGTTAGCCATGAGAAATGCGGGGTTACAGGAATAGCATAGAGGGTAGTATTGGTGGTTTGCATGCTGGGCCCAATGGCCTGTTTCTGCACTGTAAGAATTTTATGATCCTATGCTCCATCCCATCTTTCTCTATGGATGAAGTGAACTATCACCTGATCAAATATCCCCTTCAATGAGTCAACGTTTGTTTTATATTTGTCAAAGTACTGTAGATGTTGCAGATCTGAGAGACAGCACAGAAATTGCTGGGAAACTCAGCTGGTCCGGCAGCATTTGTGGGGAGTGAACCTTTTGTATCCAGTGATTGTTTTTAAGAGCTGAAGGCTTCTGATTCTGCAGATGTCAGACCTGGTGACTTTTACAGTCAATTTCTTGTTTTGCTTTCAGCCCCAGTGCAGTTGGTGATGATCATGGCCTTGTTATTTGAGACAGCGCTGAACAGGGTAATGTGAATGGTGCAGCGTATGTACAATGTCAGCTGGAAAGTTAGATTCGAAAATTAGGTTAGTTCTCCTTGGAGAAAAGAAGGCTTAAACCAGGTCTACTCTTGCCACAGCAAGGGTTGAAAGACATTCACCTTGAACAACTACCTTACTACTCTCCACAGCCCCAAAAGATCTTTACAACCACCTTATTTACCGTGTCTGTTATTCTCGACGCGGTCTCCTTGACACTGGGGAGACAGGATGGGAAAACGCAGAGTGTTGCGGAGGACATCTCTGGGAAACATACACCTAACAATTCCACCGTGCTTGAGCTGACTACTTCATCTCCCCTCCCCACTCTAAGTGCATGCAAGTACTGGGCATCACCCACCATCAAATACAAGCTACTCTATGAGTGGAGGAAGAACACCTCATCTTCCTCTATGGGGCCCTCCGAACACTCGGCATCAATGTTAACTTGTGCTGGAAGAGCACAGCAGTTCACTCTCTTCTAGCTTATCTCTCCACGCTCCAGGCTCACTGCCTTTATTCCTGATGAAGGGCCTTTGCCCGAAACGTCGATTTCGAAGCTCCTTGGATGCTGCCTGAACTGCTGTGCTCTTGCAGCACCACTAATCCAGAATCTCGTTTCCAGCATCTGCAGTCATTGTTTTTACAACATCTATGTTAACTTCACCAGTTTGCTCATTTCCCCTCCGTATCCTACAATCGCAGATTAAACCCTCCAACCCGGCACCGCCCTCTTGACTGTCCTACCTGTCTATTTTCCTTCACTTGAATCAGCTCCACACTCCGCTCTGATCTATCGCCATCATCCGGCAGACACCCTTTTTTCTCTGATCCCCTCATTCCTACCTTCTTCAATTCATTCTCTCAACTCTGCTCAACTTGGCCTTTCCCCTCCTGCTTCAAAGGTTCAGCACAAAACTTGTCTCTGGGGAGGCTGATTCGAGTCTGTAAGTCACAGGGTGGATTCAAAACAGACTCAACGAAAGACAAAACAATCCGCGTGAGGTGAAAACAAACATCGGCTGGGTTCCATTCCTACTTTCCTGTTATTGTCCAGGCTGCAGAATTACGTTGTGTATTCACACACAAAATTGTTTCCTGGTGACATGGATGAGTTTGCAGTTTCTGGCATCCGACTGTCCTCATCTCTGCACAATCGAAGTCGCAGCCTGTTTTTTGGTCATGTAAAACTGGTGCAGGATAATTGCAGTTTCAGTAACTGCAGTCTGAAGACGGAACGCACTGACAGGAGTATTAAAACAGCTTGAGGTACCGAACATTTTGCAATTGGCCCCTCTCTCGGCCGTCAGTATGTCTATTACTAATCGATTTAGTATCACTGTTTCGCTTACTGCCGTTAACTCAGTATTAATGAGCGTCAGACCTTCCTCCGTCTCATTTGCTGGCAGTAATACACTGTATGCGAGACCATTCATCAAGTTTATTGCCACCGTTGCCCCTGCTCACAAGAGAATAGATCACCCAATATTCGCTCCTAGTGTAGACCAGGGTCTGCAAGTGTGTACGCATTCCAATTCCGTGGGATGTCACTTCTTTTCGGCCGCTCCTGGCATTTGGAACGAACACTGTCGTGCCAGTACCGCGGGGTAGCAACACCACTTCCATCCCAGACGTTGGTGGTGTCCTTTCTCTGCACAGATCCATATTATACCCGCCATCATGGTCTGATTATTGATAAAGGATCAAGTAATGTGTAAAATCGTACCACTTGCGAAGGTTGCGGAACAAGAGTCATTGTTCAAGAACAGCGTCGTATATCACTGGGAGAACTCCAAATGTAGTCTCCCCTGATGAGTGCAAATGCAGGTTTCTCCCTTGCCTTCCACTCTATTGAAGGATGTCGTTGTAAGGGTGTCAGCATTGGGACTTCAGTTAGCCTTAAGTTCGGGTGGTGGCGCGAGATTTGCCCTAATTGCTCCCCCTATCAGGGTCAGGGTAGTCGCTGCCCGTGGAAGCAGGCAGCTTGCATTTCTTGCCAATCTCTCTGTCATTTGTTTGGCAGTCCGCGTCGGACTGTGTGCAAACATATCCAACAATGGTAGCCAACCTCTTAACTCCGGTGTTTTATTAGGGCGAAGACACACGTTCTGTTCCTTTCACATCCAGCAATAGCCCTTCACACCTCCCAAACTACTGGCATCGCATTTACGCCATTTATCTCATGAAGCGCCAATTCCACTACCGAGTTAGACTCGCTCCCGAACCCCGACCAACTCCCTCCAGGTTCTGGCGTGACATTAATACGCTCTGCTCTGCTTGGTGTTTGGTCCATTATTTGGTTTGGATGGTTGCCCTGGTGCTACTATTTCGTGGAATGTATTTGGCGGGGGGAGAGGGCTGTACCACTATATTCACCATATATATAGGAGAACGGTCTGTCTATTCCACACCACTAGGCTTCCCCATCCTTCTTCTGAGTCTTGGTTAGTATTACCCGTGCCATGGCACCTCCTTCCTTGATAATATAATACTTATATCCCATGTCAGGTGTCCCTGCAGCCGTGGTTGCTTCTACTGAGTGCCAGTCACTGGAACCATAAGGATCCCTGCATAAATATTTATTGTCCCATTTATAGTCGTACTGGTTACTAAACGGCCATGGGTCACATGTAATGGTCAGATTAGCATCCTTGGTTAAGATTACTGTTTGCAGATGTATCCCAGTCGCCCCTGCCTTCACGGATCGTCCTGCCAGGGCAGCCCCATATTTGTATGGGTCTTCTCATCATTACTTGCACTTATTTGGTTCTGGTGTTGTCCGATGTGTCTTAAAGTCCAGCTACACGTTTGCAATGACTGGCGTGTATCAACGTGACTCTTTGGGCGAACTTAACAGCTGACTGTGTTGTAAGGAGCACTTCAAACGGTCCCTCCCACCTCTTCGCCTTCCCGCGTTTCCTCCTGAAGTCTTTCACCACGATCCATCTGTAGGTTCGAGGTCGTGCATCTTCCCTTCTGCTGATTTGGGTAGTACTGCCTTCACTTGATTCTGTATTTGAGACAGAAGTGCAGACAGTTGCCCGGTGGCACAGTGGTTAGCACTGCTGCCTCACAGCGCCAGGAGACCCGGATTTAGTTCCCGATTCAGGCAACCGTCTGTGTGGAGTTTACACATTCTCCCTTGTCTGCGTGCGTTTCCTCCGGGTGCTCCCGTTTCCTCCCACAGTCCAAAAATGTGCAGATTAGGTGAATTAGCTATGCTAAATAGCCCGTAGTGTTAGGTGTGGCGTAAATGTAGGGGAGTGGTTCTGGGTGGGTTGCTCTTCGGAGGGTCGGGGTGGATTTCTTGGGCCGAAGGGCCTGTTTCCACACTGCAAGTACTCTAATGTAATCTCATACTCACAGTGGTCTGTTATCGGTCTCGTCGGTCTTCGGTCAATTCCTGCCCAAAATCCACAAACCTGACTACCCCGGACGACCCATCGTCTCAGCCTGCTCCTGCCCCACCGAACTCATCTCCTCCTACCTCGACACGGTCCTGTCCCCATTAGTCTCATCACCTCAGGGGACCTCCCATCCACCGCCTCAAACCTCATAGTACCACAACCCCGAACCGCCCGTTTCTACCTCCTGCCCAAAATCCACAAACCTGACTGCCCCGGACGACCCATCGTCTCAGCCTGCTCCTGCCCCACCGAACTCATCTCCTCCTACCTCGACACGGTCCTGTCCCCATTAGTCCAAGAACTCCCCACCTACGTCCGTGACACCACCCACGCCCTCCACCTCCTCCAGGATTTCCGCTTCCCCGGTCCACAACGCCTCATCTTCACCATGGACATCCAGTCCCTGTACACCTCCATCCCCCATCACGAAGGACTCAAAGCACTCCGCTTCTTCCTTTCCCGCCGTACCACCCAGTACCCTTCCACCGACACCCTCCTTCGACTGACTGAACTGGTCCTCACCCTGAACAACTTTTCTTTCCAATCCTCCCACTTTCTCCAAACAAAAGGAGTAGCCATGGGCACCCGCATGAGCCCCAGCTATGCCTGCCTCTTCGTAGGGTATGTGGAACAATCCATCTTCCGCAACTACACTGGCCCCACCCCCCATCTTTTCCTCCGCTACATTGATGACTGTATCGGCGCTACCTCGTGCTCCCACGAGGAGGTTGAACAGTTCATCCACTACACTAACACCTTCCACCCCGACCTCAAATTCACCTGGACAGTCTCGGACTCCTCCTTCCCCTTCCTAGACCTTTCTGTTTCTATCTCAGACGACCGAATCAACACGGACATCTACTACAAACCGACCGACTCCCACAGCTGCCTGGACTACACCTCCTCCCACCCCGCCCCCTGTAAAAACGCCATCCCATTCTCCCAATTCCTTCGTCTCCGCCGCATCTGCTCCCAGGAGGACCCGTTCAAAATACGCACAACACAGATGGCCTCCTTCTTCAAGGACCGCAATTTCCACCCCGACGTGATCGACGATGCCCTCCACCGCATCTCCTCCACTTCCCGCTCCTCCGCCCTTGAGCCCCGCCCCTCCAACCGCCACCAGGACAGAACCCCACTGGTCCTCACCTACCACCCCACCAATCTCCATGTACAGCGCATCATCCGCCGTCACTTCCGCCACCTCCAAACGGACCCCACCACCAAGGATATATTTCCCTCCCCTCCTCTATCAGCTTTCCGTAGAGACCACTCCCTCCGCGACTTCCTTGTCAGATCCATACCCCCCACCAACCCAACCTCCACTCCCGGCACCTTCCCTTGCAACCGCAGGACGTGCAACACTTGCGCCCACACCTCCCCCCTCACTTCTCTCCAAGGCCCCAAAGGAAACTTCCATATCCGCCACAGATTCACCTGCATCTCCACCCACATTATCTACTGCATCCGCTGCAGCCGGTGTGGCCTCCTCTATATTGGGGAGACAGGCCGCCTACTTGCGGAGCGATTCAGAGAGCATCTCTGGGCCACCCGGACGAACCAACCCAACCACCCTATAGCACAGCATTTCAACTCCCCCTCCCACTCCACCGAGGATATGCAGGTCATTGGACTCATCCACCGCCAAACCACAACAACCCGACGGTCGGAGGAGGAGCGTCTTATCTTCGGACTGGTAACCCTCCAACCACAGGGGATGAACTTGGACTTCACCAGTTTCTTCATCCCCCCTCCCCCCACCTTGACTCAGCCGAATCCCTCCAGCCCGGCACCGCCTTCCTGACCTGCAGTCTTCTTCTTGACCTCTCCGCCTCCACCCTACTCCGACCTATCACCCTCACCTTGACCTCTTTCCACCTATCACATTTCCAACGCCCCTCCTCCAAGTCCCTCCTCCCTACCTTTTATCTTCTCCTGCTGAACACTCTCTGCTCATTCCTGAAGAAGGGCATGTGCCCGAAACGTCGAATCTTCTGTTCCCTAGATGCTGCCTGACCTGCTGTGCTGTTCCAGCAATAAAGTGTCAGCCAATTCCTGAATTGGGCGATTTACCAAAAAAAAATCTCTAACGGGCCAAGATTGGCTATTCCTCTCCTTCGAGATCTCATATACTTTAGCAAAATTGGAAGTGCCTTTGTCCTCACAAAGTTTGTCAATTTATCTTTTAAGGTAGCATTTCTCTTTCCACTGCCACCGCTGGCTGGGTTGTAGGCCCAGTGTTGTCTCACTGATCTACTCTAGGACAATATTGACAAATAGTGTCACATTGTCGCTGCTAAGCCATTCAGGAATTCCCCATCTCTGAATTATTTCAGTTAGCAAAGCCTTGGTTCCTGCAATGACATTCTGTCTAGACGTGGGGAGCGGTTCCACCCATTTGGAAAACATGTCAACTATTACCAGACAATGCCTTTTCCCTTCGCTGGGTATTAATTCAATAAAATACATCTGTTAATGTTCAAAGGATCTTTGGGATTGAGGATGTTCGGCCTGACTCATCTGTATTCCCCTTCCCTCATTATTAGTGGCACAGATAACACAGCATTCACAATATTTTCAGGAGTAATGAGTAAAGCTCTTAGTTTACCAGTGCGCTGAAATACTGTCGTACATCCCCCCTTTTGACACATGGTCCTCACTGTGTTATTTGGCACAGAATGGGAATAATGATCGCAGTAGACAGGGTGTACCAATGGGGCCACACCACACCCATTCCCTCATTCTGCACCCTGCCGTTGACAATTCACGCTTCTCTTGCGGCGTGGCCTGCGACTGTAACTCCCATAAGTCAGCTTTGCATTACAAATATTTGACATACACATGTCAACTGATCACTTGGTGGCTGCTGGGATGCCGTACTTATGGCTGAGTTTGCATTCGCATTGTCTTAAGAAAGGTAATCATTATTTTTCGTGTGGGCCAAACATTTACAGACAGCGATTGATTGAGGCGAAAGGACCGCTTCCAGGAGTCAGAAACAGGCCACGGTGTATGTTGGGCTTTCCAGTGTCGGTCAAGAAGCCTCTGTGTTTCCATTAGGTTCCAAAATTATGTACAACCCCGAATGCATATCTGCTGTCAATGTAAATATTCACTATCCTTCTCTCAGCCAATTTACATGCCTCAGTCGAGTGAATCAGCTCTGCTGCTTGAGCTGACAGATGAGAAGGGAGTGATTCCGTTTTGAATACCACGTGGGTAGTTACTACAGCAGACCCAACACAATTCTGGCCCGTCTGTTTGCTCCTGAATCCTGACCCATCCACAAAAAACGCAATATCCTGATTCTGAATTTTTGAATCCTGCACGTCGGGTCTTGGGCTGCAAACTTCATTAGTTACAGCGACGCAGTCATGTGAGTCTCCGTCTCCTTCTGTGGGGAGAAAACTAGCAGCCTGAAGGACGTTGCATCTTTTTATTGTAATGTTCGGCATCTCCAATAGCGCAGTATTGTATCTGAACTAACGTGCTGCCAACATGTGTGCTGTGTTTTGCTTGGAAAAGAGTAAGCATGCATGTGGGACGAATAGGGTTAATTCACCACAGCCGACTGTGTCCCTGGACACTACAACAAACGTTTTCAGCTGCAGCCACGACTCGCAGGCATTTAGGCAATCCTGCCGCTTCGGGGGTCAGGTTTAGCCGAAATGTTCGCGACCTACCTCAATTTTCTCACAGTATCCTGCATCAGCACAGATGTCATGCAGCCACGCATCTCATCTACCGTTTTTACAAAAGGCTTGTTTGGATTCGGAATCCCCAGTGTAGCGCCATTTTCAATTCAACTTCAACTGTCTGTGGTTCTGCAACTCTTAGCCATGGGAAATGGGGGGGGGGGGGGGGGGGGGGGCTCAAGTGTTGTGTAATGTGGGATAAAAATTCTACAGTAGGAGCCCATGACCAAAAAGGATAGCAATTACTTCTTTGTGTGAGGCTTGGGAATTTGCTGGATTGCTTGAACTGTCTTGACCAATGGCCTTCCCTTGTTCAGATAAGAACTAATCTAAGAACTTCACCTGTTGTTGCACAAATTGTAGTTTTGCGAAACTAGCTTTGTGCACATCCCTGGCTAGATGGCAGAGCAACGCAAGTGTATCTTTCTCACATTGTTCCTCTGTGGGTGCTGCTATTAAGCATTCGTCTACGTACTGCAGAAGCGCTGACCCCGGTGTTAAAACAAGAGTATCCAGACTCCTGCATAGAGCCTCATTAATTATGGTGGGGACTCACAGTAATCTTGACAATGTCGTGTGAATATACACGATTTGCCTTTGAATGGAAAAGTGAACCAGAAGTGACTTTCTGGGTGTACCGGTACGCTAAATAAGGCATTTGCTTTCCCCACAGCAGAGAACCATTTACTGTCCGGTGGAATTTGAGCTAATATAGTACAAGGGTTAGGAACATTTGGGGCGGGCGGAACAACAGCATAATTGACTACCTGTAGGTCGTGAACAAACCTCCATTTCCCCGATTCACCTGGAATGTTTGCCTTTTTGACCGGAGAAATATGGGCTCCCACTGGTGATTATCCACAGGAGATTATCACTCCAGCCTTCAGAAGGGATTCAAAGTCTGGAGTAATTCCTTTTACAGTCTCGGGTTCTAACGAGTCTTGTGTTCTGCAAGGACGATACTCAGAGTTTGGAGTTATTCTTATGGGTTCACAGCTTCGTATGAACCCTATACCACGTTTGCCTTTTGCCCTGCACTCAGTAGGGACTCTTCGTAATCTTCGCTCCGAGACATCTGCCATAAGCTACACTTCAGGTTACCCTTTTGGCGGGGGTTACCTGGACTGCCCTATCTGCCTGTGTTAGCCAATTTAGTTTCTTCATTATGTCCTTATATCTGCATTGAAGCAGATACGCACATCGTCCCTGAAGACACAATCTTTCGTTTTGTGTGCCTGTAGTACCCATAGTCCCAAATCCTGCCACCCATGGTCCCAAATGCCTTCACCAATGGTACTTGAGGAAAGGAGCGTTCCACGTCAAAAAGATAGGGTCTACTTGCCGTCACAGATACATTGGATACGTTTACACTGACTGCACTTCTGTGATCATTTTAATAACATTCGCACAATAATAAATGATCTGGTTCAAGCAATCTCCTCAAACAATCCTTCTCATATGATTTGTGAGGGCCATCATGGTGTCTGTGTGCTGTGCAGCATATCCTCAGCAATAAAATAGTTGTTAATGGGATTAACATGGTTACTTGCTTCCTGGGCGAGCGAATCGCTCACGGAACTTATGGCTCTCTGGCTTAATCGCCACTCATAGACATGCATCATGGGTCGTGAGTCGTATTGTACAGCCTGTGCTGGTAAATCTTTATTATTACTTGCAAGCCTGTCGGGGTATTGCGCTCATCCGATTCCAATCCCTCTATGAGATCGCGAGCCATCAGAGTGAAAGGACAGAATTCCGAGTTCAGAAATGAGAATTGGAATGTTTCGCCATTACTGGTTTCACACAATAGGGGTGCGGTTAATCTTTACTATGTCACCACTCCTGATGCATCCATTGCGTCGACTCTCTGAACTGCCTTAATTTAAGGACTGAATATGTTGTCCCTGTATCTACCAAAAAGATATCTGGCGCACTTTCCACATATGATACATTTTCCCTTGATACTAGAATTCGCTTCTTCTTATCAACACCTCAATGTCACCGACCTGAAACATTCGAGTTCCTTTCCAGATACGGAGTTGTTTTTTTTCTCATTCCTTGACTGTTGATATGGTATTTTACTGTCCTTGTAAGTCTGCTATTAGTTCGATTTAACTTTACATTTTTTTTCTGTCTGTCTGCAATACTTGCCTCTGCAAAGTCACATACTTACTTCTTTCTTTCCCTGTGTTTTTATTGGTTTCAAAATTCACGTTAATTTTCCATTACAATGGATATCACATAAATTTTTACAGGTCGCTGCAACAGCGAGGGCCGAAGTGCCTGTATTGAATTGTAACGTTCTATGTCGTAAGCTTCCAATTGCTCTCCTCATTGTGGAAGGTTCCAGTCACATTTTCCAGAGATTTGTCTGCCCTTCATTTGATCGAGGCAACTGTATTTCCTGCTCAGAATGTGATCCCTGTACAATGGAGAGAGGAAAACAGAGTCGCTGACAAAGCTGAAATCACTTACGGTCTGTCCACAATCAAGAAAATCTATCCCGATTTTCCAGTCTCCTATAGCTTCAACATTATACTGTTCACACCCTTCAGGCTCTCTGCCTGTATTCCTGATGAAGGACTGTTGCCCGAAACGTCGGTTTTACTGCTCCTCTGATGCTGCCTGAACTTCTGTGCTTTTCCAGCACCACTCTAATCTAGATTCTGGTTTCCAGCACCTGCAGTCATTGTGTTTACCTCGTTGGTTTTAACACTACTGCGAATCGTCTTCCAAGGATGCCTGCCTTGAAGACGTTTTCCTCTTCTCTCTACGATCTCTCCTCTCTTCAGGCTCTCTGCCTGTATTCCTGATGAAGGGCTGTTGCCCGTAACATCGAATTTACTGCTATTCGGATGCTGCCTGAACTGCTGTGCTCTTCCAGCACCACTCTAATCGAGACACTGTGTTTCCCGGCTATGACTTCAGTCTCTGGTCTGCTGCAGTGCTCCTTCTAGCCACAATACAAGCTGGAAGATTAGAAACTCATTTTCTACCGAGAGACCATGCAAACTTTAGGAACCAAAATCGAGTTATATCATTTTAGATACCATCCGCCCTCTTCCACATTCTTCACCCACCCGCCCATCAATCTCTCCGAAGACAGATCATTGGACTCGAAGCGTTAACTTTCCTTTCTCATCAGAGATGGACAAGAGCTGCTGATTTTGTTCAGACCTTTTGGCTTTTCTTCAGAGAACTTTGCTTTTCCGTTGTAATCGCCAGACTGCTGGAAGCGTCTGATTGCAGGAGGAGAAGTTCACAGGAAATGAAAAGAATGGCAAGGGTTGGACCTCTCCCATTGTGAAGGTAGACGAGCTAGGCTGGGGATGTTTATCTAAACACAGCGAAGGTTGAGTGAGAAACCGATTAACGTGCACACTTTATGAAGAGGATAGATATGTATGACAAGCATAAGCCTATATTAGGAAGGAATAGAGTGACATAAATGAAAGACGGGAGACAAGATATTTTGAGGAGATTTGGGAAGATTGCTTTCACCAAGAGCGTGTTGTTTATCTGGAAATCATTATCTGAACATGTGGTAAAGCTAAATGTCATGAGAACGTTTCAGCAGTCTGTCGCCGAACACGGGAAGAGCCAGAGCACACGTGGAAAAGGAGCAGGTACTGGAAAGTGTGACGAAGGCAGACAGACGCGAGATGGGTGTCCTGAACGCAATGGGTCAAAGACAAAGTTGCATGCTTAAAGATGGCAGCTGGTGCGGCTCTGTGGTGCATTGGAAAGCGCGTTGAACTTCTATGCCCTTGTTCAGTTTGGGATTGAAAGGTTGTAGGTTCGAATCCCATCAGAGTTGAGTTTTAGTTTATTGTTTGGAAGGTGGTCAGACCAGATTCGGCTGTCATCTGAAAACCCAACAATATTCGTGCAGAAACCCACTGTCTCGAAACGGAACATTTTCCTCTCACAGATTTACATTTTCGATGTCTATTTATGATAGAGATCGATAAATATCTGTTAGCCACTAGGCAAAACGATGACGTGGATGGGCTGGAAAAAGACTTAACATTGTTCTGTCAGCCATGATGATATCGAATGACGTGGCGGTGCAGGATCGGTGTTAACAATGGCCTCCTTCTGCTCCTTTGTGTCTGTGCCATTTCTGGCCCAGGTTTTTAAACAATCACAATGAGAATAATATTAATTAAACACCAAGTAATATTTTGGTCTCACCTCCAATTCGATTCCCTCACAGCTGGAATAGACAACTCTTGTTTCAGCTTTAGATCAGACAGTGGAGGATTCTCACAAGTTCTCCTTCAGTTTGAACGTTCCTTCACATAGGTTTCCAAGTGTTCACATGGAGCAATCAATTGCATGGATGCTGGGGATTCAGGGGCAGATTTCCCCTTTGCTGGTCAGGAATTCTGGCCAAGGTAATGTACGTGAAATTCTGACATTTTGAGTCTTACTCTGTATTCTTGCGACTTTACTAATTAAACTGAATTTCAATTTGCCTTTGCATAACATTATTCAGTCTTCACTGTTTATAAAAACCATGCCACATGCTCTTGGATGCAGTATGCTGAACATTGTTGACGTTGTGTGCAGTGTGGGTTAATGTGCCATATGAACATGCCAAAGGACGTTGGTGAAATATCAGTGAATCGAATTTTCTGACGAATTGAAGCTGATAGAAGGAAATTCCCAGTACAGTGGCGACATAACATTGCCTGTGATCAACGCAGGAATCCATGGTATCCGGACGCAGTATTCAATAAAGCCGATTTTCACCACATTTTTCTATGTCATTTTCCTGAACCTGATGCTTCATAATCGATGATCCATTATCAGTATAACCTCCTATGCACTGTGTTTCATGTCAGATCCACAGAAAAAAATGAGTAATTGGGTTGAGGGTCCCAGTGGTAAGTTCAGGAGCCATTCGTCATCATTAGATGACAGGTCCAGTGGTGCAATTAGTTAGTTTGCTGTACTTGCATGACAGGACGGCAGGGCATGAGCTGCCAAAGTTGCGCATTCGATTCTCGCCAGGTCTTTGTTTTACTGATAGTGAACAGAGATGATTGCAACTTCAAGCTTAAGAACAGTTCAAACCCAGAATATTATACCGCAAAAACGTACCGTTGGCCCTAATGTTGCACCGACCTATGATACCAATCTGAAGTCCATCTGAACAGTATTTTAGCATTATAAGCTGTAAATTTATCCAATGATCATTTAATTGCCCTGAAGGTTGGTGAGTCTACGACTGTTGAAGGTAAGACGTTCAGCACCCTAACTACTCTCTGAGAAAGGAATCTACCTCGGTATCTATCACCCTCAAATTACATCGATGTGCCCTTGTGCCAACCATCACCATTTGAAGAAAAAGGTCTTCACTGTCCACCTTACGTCAACTTCTGATCATCCTTTATGTCTCTATTAATTCACCTCTCAAAATTCTCATCTCAATCAAAAACAGCCTCAAGTCCCTCAGCGTTTCCTCGTTAGACCTTCCCATCATAGAAGGCAACATCCTAGGAAATCTCATCTGTACCCTTTCCAATGCATTCACATCCGTCCAATAATGTGGCGATCAGAACTGCACGCAACTCTGCAGGTTGGCCACAGCAGAGAAATTTCTTGAGCTGCAAAGGAATCATTTGACCCTGAAAGTCAATCCCTCTCCCAATAAAATCTAACACACTGTGTTCCTTACAAGCAGATCGATCAACGTGGATGTTAACTTTCATAGTTTTATGTACATAGGCACCGAGACCTCTCTGCTCATCTAAATTTCCAAGAATATTACAATTAGCCCAGAACTCTTTATTCTTGTTGCTCCTTCCAAAGAGAATCATCTCACACTGTTCCATATGAACCTCCATTTGCCACCTCTGAGCTCAGATCTGCAGATTATTCATGTCCCTCTGTAACCCGCAGCAGCCTTTGGCACTGTTGATAATTCCATCGAGCTTAGTGTATTCAACGAATTCACTCATCATTCATGACCCTAACCCAGGTCATTTATAAAAGTGACAAACAGCACTGGACCCAAAAAGGAACCTTGTGGTACACCATGAGTATCTGAACTGCAGGATGAATATATCCCATCAACTACCACACTCTGTGTTCTTTCAGCGAGCCAATTACAGATCTAAACCGCTAAATCACCGTCAATCCCCTGTCTCTGTATTTTATGCCAGCTAAAGACTTCTCATGTCCCCTCTTCGCTCTAAGTAGCTCTCTCTTTTGGACCTTCTTGGCGAGCTTTTAATTTTCAAGTGTCCTATTTCAGCCTTCATATCTCATGTTTACATGCACCTCCTTCTCCCTCTTGACAAGAAATTCAACTTTTTCAGTAAAAATGGCTCACAGTCTCGACCTCATATTCCCTGCATGACGCACACATACTTATCAAGGACATGCAGGAGCTCTTCCCTGAACAAGCTCCATATTTCAGGTGTGCATAACCCATGTGGTTATTTTCCCCTCTGGTGCATCCTAACTCTTAACTGATCGCATCATACTGGCCTTTCTCCCAGCGGTAACTCATGCTCTGTGGTATATATATATATCTATTCCTATCCATCACTAAATAAACATACCGAATTGTGGTCACTCTCACCAAAGTGCTCACTTACCTCCAAATCGAACAGCTGACTTGCTTCATTACGTAGTACCAAATCCAATGAAGTTTTGATTCTTGTTGGCCTGTCCACATGCTGCATCACGGAACCCTCCTGCACACATGGACAAAGACTGACCAATCAGAGGTAATCAAAGTTTGTGCGAAGATTTGTAGCTCGGGTGCTCGTTGTTGTGGTTCTGTTCGCCGAGCTGGAAGTTTTTGTTGCAAACGTTTCGTCCCCTGGCTAGGCGACATCATCAATGCTCCCAAGCACTGATGATGGCGCCTCGTCAGGGGACGAAACGTTTGCAACAAAAACTTCCAGCTCGGCGAACAGAACCACAACAACAGAGGTAATCAAACAATAATATTTGGGAAGTTAAAGTTACCCACTACAACTACACTGTTACTTTCGTTCCTATCCAGAATCATCTTTGCAATCTTTTCCTCCATATCTCTAGAACATTTTGGTCGTGACCTCTACTTTCCTGACTTTAATCTCAGCACATTCTAGTTCAGGAGATTCAGTAGAGTCCACACCAAATATCCTTTCTGCTACCATAGTACTGTCTTTGACGAATAACGTCATATCTCCCCCTCTGTAACGACTTTCCTGTTCTTACTGTAAACTCGAAACTGAGATGCCAGGAACAACCATTCCTTTCAGTGCTCCATTCATGTCTCTGAAATGGCCACAACATTGAAGTCCCAGGTAACAACCCACGACACCTGCTTTATCTCAGATGCTCCAGGCGGTGTAGTAGACACACTTCAAATAACCTTCGTTCTTCCCAGTATACACGCACGAACACGAAAACCTATTTATGACCTCACCACTCACAACTTCCTGCACACGGCAGCTAAAATTCAGGTTCGCACTCTGCTGCTGAATTCGTTTAAACCCTTCTCAATAGCGTGAGAAAATACCCCTCAAGATATTGGTATTCTTCAGGTTCAGGTGAAGACCATCCTGTTTGTAGAGGTCCAACTGACTCCAGAATGAGCCACAACTATCCAGATATCCGGATCCCCATCACCTGTACCATCCTGACAAACACGTGTTCTCCTGCTCTCTCCCTATTCTTTCCCTCACTACGACGTGACATGTGTAACAAATCAGAGAGAACAACTGTGTTTGATCTCGATCGAAGATGTCACCCTGGATCCCTGAATTTCTGCCATACATCCACATCAATTTTCTGACCTATGTTGTTGGTGCATATGTGAACCATGACCTCGGGCTACTCCCCCTCCCACTGAAGGATCCTGAAAACACGATGTGAGACATCACCACCCCTGGTAACTTGTAGGGATCACATCAATCATGAGCCTGCCCTGTACCCACAGAAACTGCAATCGGTCCCCCTCACTATTTAGTCCCCAGTAACTATTGCTCTCCTCCCCTCTACCCTACCCTTCTGATCAACAGGGACAAACACTGTGCCAGAGACCTGTACCCCATGGCTTACCCCTAGTAAGTCATCCCCCCATAAAGTAACAAATACGGTATGCTTGTTACTAAGGGGCACAGCCATAGCGGATGCCTGCACTGGCTGCCTGTTCCCTTTTCGTCTCCCGACTGTATCCCATCGACCTTTTTCTTCTACCTGAATTGTAACAGCCTCCATATCACTCCTCTCTTTTCCCCTCAGACTCCCGAAAGATGCAATTTCCAGCTCCAGTTCCCTAATGCAGTTGCCAAGGAGATGGAGTTGGGTACACTTCCCGCAGATTCAAATGTCAGGGACATGACTGAAAAGTCCAAGCTCTCACATTCTACAGGAAGGTCATTCAAATGGCCGACCATCCATTTCTAATGTTCTGAATTCACACACATACACACACACAGATATGCGCGTATATATACATATATATATATATACATATACATATAAATATGTGTGCACATGCATATATGTGTGTGTGTATATATATATATATATATATTATATATATATATGTTTACAAGTTGCAAAAGAACGTTGAGTAAAATAGCATTTATTCTAAAAAAAATATGATTTCGTGGAGTGTACTGTCCTTGGGAAAAACCTCAGTTACTTAAGACCAGCCATAAATACTCCCTGAGTGAATATCCATCACTCAATAGAGATACAGAGTCGATATTTGAAGTCGATGGCGTTTCTCATATCACTGAGCCTCCGCTGTGTTAAATTCTGGAAAGGATATTTAGCTCGTTTCATATTACTGATATTTCTGCAAACTCGCACAGGCCATTAAAACAACCCACAAAGTACTGGATTTTTCTCATTGGACATTTTGACTGATATCGGAAAAACTGGAATCGAAATGACAAAGATGTTTTTAAGTACTGCTATGAAGATTACAGAATTCAAACAGGAATATTTTTCGTGTCTTGTCACTGTATATTTTTGGGGAAGATAAGTGAGCAGCAAATGGACTCACTCCCTTCTCTGTGATGCAGCCAAATTTTCCAATGCAACAGATGAAAGAAAAAAGGTGCATTACACCGGCAGGTCAATTCCAACTCACGATAGTATAGTTTCACTTTGATTATCGCCATCGTTGAAAATATTAGCTGAGTTGGGAGATCAGGATCCTGAGGGTATGCTGAGACATTGCGACAATTAATCACACACTGTTGGCATCACTTTATATCATGAACCAGTTATGTAGTGGACTGAGCTAATCGGCTTCCCTTAAATGCTGATCTAACACAAACAGCTCAGTTCTTTTACAAATTATAGAAGTTCACTTAGAACAAGCTGCTCAACCTTTCCTCGCAATCAACTCATTCTATACTTAGTCGTACTCAGTTGCAGGTGTTATGAGGTTTCTTTACAATTAACGTTAACCAATTAGAGATTGTGCACCTAATGCGTACCCATCCTGGCCGCCCAGACTCCCTGTCCCAGTGAAATTCACTCCTTGTGTGTCTGCACGCGTCTTTCTAAATATTTTAGAATCAGATTCTGAATAATTTTTCCTGCGAAAAAGTAATCATTTTCGAGTTTAATGGCTGTAGTGGGAAAAAGAAAACGTGCTCCAAACTTCTCTTTATCATTCATCGCTGGTTTTGAAGTTCTAAACTCTAGACGTAGATCCATCCGAATGAGGGAATTTCCCTCCTGTTTACTATCACCAAATTTACATCGCCTGGAAACCTTCTCTATGGACACAACTCAGTTTTACCTGGTGTCACGCCATATGATCTATTCGTCTTTTCCACCAACCCATGAAACCCTGCCTTGTCTTTTCAAATGGCATTATCCCTCACTACATCGTTGGCTTCCTTTCCATTTCCTTGTTTCCAAGTAAACGCTGTCCATTCTTCCTGAAGTCTTTTCATTCCAGTCATCGGAATCCATGGCTTTTATTATCTCTTTATATCCCAGTATAGAAAGGATGCTGTGTCCAATGCAACCCGCTCTAATGCTGGATACTGCCATTACCAATGCAGGGAAAATGGGAGCTAGTTCAGTCAAAAGTGAATCCGTTGGTTGTCGCACTATGGATCAATCGCTGACTGGGAAGTTTTTTTCCTCACTTTTTTCCCCTGTCTGAATATGTGCTAAAGCAACACAGCAAGGGATTATAGAATGCCAACAGTTCAGAAACTGGCTATTCGATGCAACAAATGTACACCAATCCTCCAGGATTTAACCCTCACAGAACAATTCTTTACCCTTTTTCTCTTCATTTGCGCCTGAATAATGCACCTTACTGACAGTCGACTCAGTTGTCGGCAAATCATATCTCTGGCGCTTTGAGACAGTAGTGATAACCAGTGAGCCACCTTACGGCCCTGTACAATATTGCAAGGCACATGCGAACGCGTTTGAAATGCGATTCCTGACAAATATGCTCTACTTTTGTTGTTGCCCTTATCAGAAACAATAATTCCTGATTCCGTGACCAAGAAATGAACCCAAACCACAGCAGTGAAAGCGCTGCATCATAATCACTAGTCGTCCAGGAAGGACAGCATGTGTAATTGCATCTTCTCTTCACAGCACAGCTTTCTTTCCTTGCAATGAGAAATTTCTTCCAAAAAAGAATGTTCGTGACAAGGTCTGGAGATTTATCCGCCTTTGAACATTTTCTGAGACCTTCAACAATTATTTTCCTATAATAAGAAATATTCATCAGTTTGTATTTCCATGATTTCTGCAGTCTCCTTAAGTGCAACATATCTCAAACTGTACTATTCCATCTTGCTTGCATTTGGTCTGTATCTCTCTAATCATTTCTTCTTCCTCGAAATGTCCAAATGTCTTTCTAATAATGTAACAGCATCTCGATGTACCAATTGCTCCAGCAGTTGATTCCATATAGAAACCATCCTCTGTGTGAAAAGGTTATCTTGTCATTCCGTGTAAATCTTATGGGTTCTGGACTCCCGTACCCAAGGGAAAAAGACCTTTGCTGTTCTCCTTATCGAGAGCACTCATGATTTTATGAATCTCTATAAAGTAATCCTTCGACCTCCGATGCTGCAGTCCGACAAGTCAAAGCCTACACAGTCTCTCCTCGTTATATTACAATCGAGTCCTGGGAACATGTAAACGCTTTGTTGCATGAAGCAACACAGAGTCGAATGCAATCCAGCCGCTAGGAATATCACCTAATGTCAATTTCTTTGATGATTGGTCAAATAGTTTAAGAAAATGAATCGTCCTCTTCATACATGGAGAGTGAACATTCGGTCTTGCTTTCACCACAGTAAAAACTGACGTGAAAAATTCGTTTAATGGCTCTTCCATCTGCTGAGCTCAAACGCAATTAAAACCTCTTTAATATTTTTGGTACTATTTCTCGAATTGTTCCCTTGCCAGATATGTACTTGTAGACCCTCTTCGGATTATCTTCAGCCCTGGCCGATTCGATAGTTTCATATCCCCACTTTGCCTTCCTGGTCTGCATCTTATTGAAGTCCCGACAAGAAAGTCATTTGAACCCTGTGACAAACAGATTTTAATCAGCAAGGGATTCGAAGGATAGCTGATATTGCAGGAAACTATACCCGTGGATTACCAGATCAGCCGTAATCTCACTGAATAGTGAGAGCAGACTGTATAGGTTGAATTGCTGACTTCTGCTCATGCATCTTATTGTATTTTTTTTCTGGATTTCAAAATGCTTCTGTTTTTCCTTTATCAATAAATTTCCCGGGCATTAGAAGAAGATTCACAGTGCAAAGGCTTAAAACCAAATATCGTTTCTGCATCTGATGATGTTGTCCAGTTGATTGTTGCTTGAATATGATTCGTTTTTGAACATGGAAGGGAAAAGCATCATTCACAGTGTGGAGAAACTGTGTCTTGTACGTGTGGACAGGGATTCAACAGATATACTGCCTTGTCAGAACATAAACGCAGTCAGACGAGGTCGACGTCATTCGTCTGTTTCGAGTGTGGGATATAATTCACTTGATCCACCACACTGTTTGAACAACAGCATTTCCACACAGGAAATTTTTTTTTTTTAAAATGCCGTGAAAGTGGGAAGCGCCTTAAAATCTCCGAGGATCTGTTGACCCATCTGTTGACGTTGATGGGTGTTGACACGAATGAGAAACGCCAGTTGCTCTCAAAATGGGCCTGGATTCAAGTGGTTAATTAGACTCACTGTGCACCCGCCATCTCACTGTGTGGAGAGGGTGTTCATCTGCACTGGTGTGGGAAGAGATTTGATGTGAAATCCAAACTACTGAAACAAAAGCAAGTTCATAAGTGAAGGAAGTGCCTGGTTTTTACTGTGCTTCATCGTGTGCCAAAGTCTCAACTAGAAGTTTTGGTTTCAATTCCAGCTTATTGTGGAGCTGTACCAAGGAGTTTAACTGTTTCTTAATTGGTGATTGACTGATGCCCATTGTGTCTTCTTTCCGATGAAGTTAATATTCCAGAAGAAACTAAATGTGTTCCAGTTTCCTCCTGTTCTACAGCAGCTAATTCATTCAAAATAAATTCTTCAAACATCAGAGAAGTGCCTGATTTTCTCCACATTGCCCAGACAGGAAATGCTTGTGTGACTGAGAAGTCACAAATGGTGCTAAATAATATGCAGTCAGTTGTGGCATTTGGCGCAATAATCACCACTGTTTTCTCACAGGGCCAGGGCCCTTGCTTCAACTGCAGCCTTGGGTGATATTTTGTGTGGAGTTTCCATGTTTGTGTTATTTCCATTCCACGGCCCAAAGATGTGCCGGTTAGGAAGATTTGCAATTGCTAAATTATCCAAGGAAGTCTGGGTTAGACACTTAGCGATGGGAAATGCAGAGTTACTGAAGTAGGTTGGCGGATTATTCTGGGCGGGATAGTGTTTCGAAGGCAGGTGTGAACTTGTTGGGTAAATTGGCCCGTCTCAGGGATTCCATGTTGCTGTGAGTCAAATAACCAACGCTTATTTTTTGATTGAACAATAGACATTGAAACAGCTCAGAACGATTGGGACTGAGACAATAACCTGCAAAACCCCTGCAGTGATGTGCTGGGCTTGGGATGATTGTCATTCAGAAATTGCAAGCATTTGGGCTGGATGATTACACCAAGAGTTACATTGTTGAAAGCACGCATGTTCTCTTTAAAATAGTGTATTTTCTGAATGTTGAAGGAAATTAAGACTGCGTGCTTTGCTCCCTGAATGATAAGGCTGGGGGACGGCCTGTTCCAAAATAGATACAGGTAACACTTCTCGCTGAAAACCTGATTTTTTTCTTGCTGTTTCGACAACAACTCCCCTTGAAACAATTACATTAAATTATGTCCAGGGTCCCAGAAGCTAATAAATTTTCAATTTTTGTTTTGCTTTGGCATCTGGAATCTAATCAATTTATACAAATTAATGTGTCATTGGAGTGTATACAAAACCAATATTTTGAAAACTAGAATGAGAGCTATTGCTGGAGAGTTACCTGCCCATCTAACACTTCCCTCTCTAAGAAATTAGAAAGCACTCTCTATCAAAAGGTACCTTTTTCTGCAAAACGTACTCTGTAAAAATGAAAGAAATTGAAACAATTGAGATGAGCAGATCGAAACAGCGGAGCACATACAAACTGTGTCGACTTGAGATGAAGTTGATGTAATGTAAAACAAATGTGTTATTGAAACAGCATGTTAATAAATTGCTTTCAGTTAAAGAAAATGATATTTAGTTTGTTGATTATTTGTTTACTATTCGCAATAGATTGAAATAAAAAGTTGGTTTTCTTTAAGTGTTGGAATAGATTACGATTTGAGGAGAGGTTTTCCGAATGTTTGCTCTTAATTAACGAGGGATTCCACGTCCTCGTTGTAACAATGTTTCCTTTGATTCCAACTGACTCCAGTTTTGCAAAAGCTCTTCAATGACTTTGTCATTCGGACGCACCCTTAATTTCAAGGACAGTGAGTCTCACCTTGCCTTGTGAGTGGAGTATTTTATCTATTTTGGACGATTTATGTTATGAGGACAAAAGCAAAGAGCCTCTGATGGAACACGCAGTATCAGAGAGCTGCTTATTGTTAACTGAGTACAACCTGAAAGCACAGTTATTACTCACTGCCATCACTTTGCTGATGGTTGAAACTTTATTGCTGGAACAGCACAGCAGGTCAGGCAGCATCCAGGGAACAGGAGATTCGACGTTTCGGGCACAGGCCCTTCTTCAGGAATGAGCAGAGAGTGTTCAGCAGGAGAAGATAAAAGGTAGGGAGGAGGGACTTGGAGGAGGGGAGTTGGAAATGTGATAGGTGGAAAGAGGTCAAGGTGAGGGTGATAGGTCGGAGTAGGATGGAGGCGGAGAGGTCAAGAAGAAGACTGCAGGTCAGGAAGGCGGTGCCGGGCTGGAAGGATCCGGCTGAGACAAGGTGGGGGGAGGGGGGATGAAGAAACTGGTGAAGTCCAAGTTCATCCCCTGCGGTTGGAGGGTTCCCAGTCGGAAGATAAGACGCTCCTCCTCCGACCGTCGGGTTGTTGTGGTTTGGCGGTGGATGAGTCCAATGACCTGCATATCCTCGGTGGAGTGGGAGGGGGAGTTGAAATGCTGTGCCACAGGTTGGTTGGGTTGGTTCGTCCGGGTGGCCCAGAGGTGCTCTCTGAATCGCTCCGCAAGTAGGCGGCCTGTCTCCCCAATATAGAGGAGGCCACACCGGCTGCAGCGGATGCAGTAGATAATGTGGGTGGAGGTGCAGGTGAATCTGTGGCGGATATGGAACTTTCCTTTGGGGCCTTGGAGAGAAGTGAGGGGGGAGGTGTGGGCGCACGTGTTGCACCTCCTGCGGTTGCAAGGGAAGGTGCCGGGAGTGGTGGTTGGGTCGGTGGGGGGTGTGGATCTGACAAGGGAGTCGCGGAGGGAGTGGTCTCTACGGAAAGCTGATAGGGGAGGGGAGGGAAATATATCCTTGGTGCTGGGGTCTGTTTGGAGGTGGCGGAAGTGACGGCGGATGATGCGCTGTACATGGAGATTGGTGGGGTGGTAGGTGAGGACCAGTGGGGTTCTGTCCTGGTGGCGGTTGGAGGGGCGGGGCTCAAGGGCGGAGGAGCGGGAAGTGGAGGAGATGCGGTGGAGGGCACCGTCGACCACGTCGGGGGGGAAATTGCGGTCCTTGAAGAAGGAGGCCATCTGTGTTGTACGTATTTTGAACTGGTCCTCCTGGGAGCAGATGCGGCGGAGACGAAGGAATTGGGAGAATGGGATGGCGTTTTTACAGGGGGCAGGATGGGAGGAGGTGTAGTCCAGGTAGCTGTGGGAGTCGGTAGGTTTGTAGTAGATGTCCGTGTTGATTCGGTCGCCTGAGATAGAAACAGAAAGGTCTAGGAAGGGGAGGGAGGAGTCCGAGACTGTCCAGGTGAATTTGAGGTCGGGGTGGAAGGTGTTAGTGTAGTGGATGAACTGTTCAACCTCCTCGTGGGAGCACGAGGTAGCGCCAATACAGTCATCAATGTAGCGAAGAAAAAGATGGGGGGTGGGGCCAGTGTAGTTGCGGAAGATGGATTGTTCCACATACCCTACGAAGAGGCAGGCATAGCTGGAGCCCATGCGGGTGCCCATGGCTACTCCTTTTGTTTGGAGAAAGTGGGAGGATTGGAAAGAAAAGTTGTTCAGGGTGAGGACCAGTTCGGTCAGTCGAAGGAGGGTGTCGGTGGAAGGGTACTGGGTGGTACGGCGGGAAAGGAAGAAGCGGAGTGCTTTGAGTCCTTCGTGATGGGGGATGGAGGTGTACAGGGACTGGATGTCCATGGTGAAGATGAGGCATTGGGGACCGGGGAAGCGGAAATCCTGGAGGAGGTGGAGGGCGTGGGTGGTGTCACGAACGTAGGTGGGGAGTTCTTGGACTAATGGGGACAGGACCGTGTCGAGGTATGCCGAGATGAGTTCGGTTGGGCAGGAGCAGGCTGAGACGATGGGTCGTCCGGGGCAGTCAGGTTTGTGGATTTTGGGCAGGAGATAGAAACGGGCGGTGCGGGGTTGTGGGACTATGAGGTTGGAGGCGGTGGATGGGAGGTCCCCTGAGGTGATGAGGTTATGGACGGTCTGGGAGATGATGGTTTGGTGGTGGGGGGTGGGGTCATGGTCAAGGGGACGGTAGGAGGAGGTATCTGCGAGCTGGCGTTTGGCCTCAGCGGTGTAAAGGTCAGTGCGCCAAACTACTACTGCGCCTCCCTTGTCAGCTGGTTTGATGGTGAGGTTGGGGTTGGAACGGAGGGAGTGGAGGGCTGTGCGTTCCGAGGGTGAGAGGTTGGAGTGGGTGGGAGGGGTGTGGGAGTTCAGGTAGCGGTTAATATCGCGGCGGCAGTTTGCTATGAAGAGGTCGAGGGCAGGTAGGAGGCCAGCACGGGGTGTCCAGGTGGACGGGGTGTGTTGGAGGTGGGAGAAGGGGTCGTCAGAGGGTGGGCGGGAGTCTTGGTTGAAGAAGAAGGCACGGAGGCGAAGGCGGCGGAAGAATTGTTCGGTGTCACTCCGTGTATTGAATTCATTGACCCGAGAACGTGTGGGAACGAAGGTGAGACCTCGGCTGAGGACTGATCTTTCATCCTCAGAGAGGGGCAAGTCTGGAGGGATGGTGAACACACGGCAGGGCAGGGAGCTAGGACCTGGTGTGGGGCTGGAGCTGGATGTGGGGGCGGGGTTAGGCCTGGGGGCGGGGACAGAGGTCGGCTTGGGGGTGGAGTTGGACATGGTGATGGAGACCGGCGGGGGGGCGGGGTTAGGCGCGGTGACGGAATTCGGCCGGGGGGCAGAGTTAGGCGCGGTGACGGAACGCGGCGTGGGGGCGGGGTTAGGCGCGGTGACGGAACTCGGCCGGGGGGCGGAGTTTGGCGTGGTGGCGGAACGCGGCTTGGGGGCGGGGTTAGGCGCGGTGACGGAACTCGGCCGGGGGGCGGAGTTAGGCGCGGTGGCGGAACGCGGCGGGGGGGCGGGGTTAGGCGTGGTGACGGAACGCGGCGGGGGGGCGGGGTTAGGCGTGGTGACGGAACGCGGCGGGGGGGCGGAGACACCTGCGGCGATGTGGTCCAAACGTAGATTGCTGACGTCACTGGGGGCGGAAGTAGCTGCGGCGACCACGCAGACAGAGTTCTTCCCCGTAGCCGCGGAGGTCGCCAATCTGTTGGTGATTGTCTTCATGACGATCGCAGAGCAGGTTGTCTGTGCGGCGATCCCGGAGGCGGTTGTTTGGGCCGCGATCATGAAGGTTGCGAGGTCGGTGGGGGCGGAAGTGACATCATCGTCGTCGGCGTCTGCGGCTATTGCCGCGGGCGCTGTAGCGGCCGCGTGTGTAATGGCGCCGGACTGGTTTCGGAGGCCGATGGAAGTTTCTGGAACGGTTGAGGAATCCGGAGTTTGGGGGTAAGTGCATGAAAGTTTTTGGTACTTACTGCCTTTAATTTCCGAAATGGCTAGAAAGAACTGTTTGTTCAGTCTATGGATTCTTCTGTAAATGAAGAACAGTAGAGGTCCTTTACAGGTCTGTGAGAGAGTTGTCCTGAGCTGGGGTAGGTCGAGTTGCAGGGAATGTAGGTACCGGCGCATGGCTGCAAGCGTGGAGCGGAGGATCCGGAGGGAGGTCCGTTGCTGGAGGCTGCGGATTTGTTGCAGGTACTGGTAGTCCTGGTTGGGTCCAAATTGTGTTGGTCGGAAGGTGATCTGGAGTCCATGGGGGATCAGTCGGATGGTTGAGTATTTATTGACTGGACTAAAGGTTGGATTTGTCCTGCTTTTGTGGACTGGTCACAACTGGGCATTTTTATTAACCTGTATTAATACGAATGTCGTGGTTCCAATGCGCTGTTGTGAAAGCTGGAGCAGGGCATTGAGTATGATGACCATCAATCATTATATCGAAGGGAAAGACAGACTTGAAGGCCTAAATGTCCGCCTGCAATACCGATATATCAATGCTGGGGACATTTGGGGTGGGGGAACTAGGATAGAATCGTCCAGGGTCTCCATGATTTCACGCTTAGAACATAGAACATAGAACATAGAACATAGAAGAATACAGCGCAGTACAGGCCCTTGGGCCCTCGATGTTGCGCCGATCCAAGCCCACCTAAACTACACTAACCCACTATCCTCCATATACCTATCCAATGCCCTCTTAAATGCCCATAAAGAGGGAGAGTCCACCACTGTTACTGGCAGGGCATTCCATGAACTAACGACTCGCTGAGTGAAGAACCTACCCCTAACATCAACCCTATATCTACCCCCCCTTAATTTAAAGCTATGCCCCCTTGTAATACCCGACTCAATACGCGGGAAAAGGTTCATACTGTCGACCCTATCTAACCCCCTAATCATCTTGTACACCTCAATCAAGTCACCCCTAAACCTTCTTTTCTCTAGTGAAAACAGCCCCAAGTGCCTCAGTCTTTCCTCATACGATTTTCCTTCCATACCAGGCAACATCCTGGTAAACCTCCTCTGCACCCGTTCCAATGCCTCCACATCCTTCCTATAGTATGGCGACCAAAACTGCACACAATATTCCAGATGCGGCCGTACCAGAGTCTTATACAACTGCATCATGACCTCAGGACTCCGGAACTCAATTCCTCTACCAATAAAAGCCAGTACGCCATATGCCTTCCTCACCGCACTATTTACCTGGGTGGCAACTTTCAGAGATCTGTGTACATGGACACCAAGATCCCTCTGCTCATCCACACTACCAAGTATCCGACCATTAGCCCAGTACCCCATCTTTTTGTTATTCTTCCCAAAGTGAATCACCTCGCACTTAGCTACATTTAATTCCATCTGCCACCTTTCTGCCCAGCTCTGCAGCTTCTCTATATCCTGCTGTAACCTGCCACATGCTTCCTCACTGTCAACAACTCCTCCGACTTTCGTGTCATCCGCAAACTTGCTCACCCAACCTTCTAACCCCTCTTCCAGGTCATTTATAAAAATGACAAACAGCAATGGTCCCAAAACAGATCCTTGCGGAACACCGCTAGTGACGGCACTCCATGAAGAAACTTTGCCATCAACTACTACCCTCTGTCTTCTTCCATCCAGCCAATTCCTAATCCAAACCTCCAACTCACCCTCAATGCCATATCTCCGTATTTTCTGCAGTAGCCTACCATGGGGAACCTTATCAAACGCCTTACTAAAATCCATATATACCACATCTACCGCTTTCCCCTCATCAACCTCCTTCGTCACCTTTTCAAAGAATTCAATAAGGTTTGTGAGGCACGACTTGCCCTTCACAAAACCATGCTGACTATCCTTGATCACATTATTCCTATCTAGATGTGCATAAATCCTATCCCTTACAATTCTCTCTAAGACTTTGCCCACAACAGAAGTGAGACTCACCGGCCTATAGTTACTAGGGCTATCCCTACTCCCCTTTTTGAACAAGGGAACCACATTTGCTATCCTCCAGTCTTCTGGGACTACTCCTGTAGACAAAGAGGACATAAAAATCAAGGCCAATGGCTCTGCAATCTCCTCCCTTGCTTCCCAGAGAATCCTAGGATAAATGCCATCAGGCCCAGGGGACTTATCTATTTTCACCTTTTCCAGGATTTCTAACACCTCTTCTCTACATACCTCAAAGCCATCCATTCTACTTATTTGTGCCTCAGTATTCTCATCGACAACAATGCCCTGTTCCTGAGTGAATACTGAAGAAAAGTATTCATTCATTGTCTCCCCAATCTCTTCCGCCTCCACACGCAACTTCCCCCTACTATCCTTGACTGGACCTATTCCTACCCTAGTCATTCTTTTATTCCTAACATACCTATAGAAAGCCTTAGGGTTTTCCCTAATCCTATCTACTAAGGACCTTTCATGTCCCCTCCTTGCTGCTTTTAGCTCTCTCTTCAGGTCCTTCCTGGCTACCCTATAACTCTCAATCGCCCCAATTGAACCTTCACGTCTCATCTTGAGATAGGCCGCCCTCTTCCATTTAACAAGGGATTCCAATTCCTTATTAAACCACGGCTCCCTCGCACGACCCTTTCCTACCTGCCTGACAGGTACATAATTATCAAGGACACTCAATAGTTGCCCCTTGAACAAGCTCCACATGTCATTTACACTCTTGCCTTGGAGTCTACTTTTCCAAGCCACACATCCTAAGTCATGCCTCACCGCATCATAATTTCCCTTACCCCAGCTATAATTCTTGCCCTGTAGTACACACTTATCCCTCTCCATCACGAGTGTAAAAATCACCGAATTATGGTCACTATCCCCAAAGTGCTCACCTACCTCTAATTCTAACACCTGGCCTGGTTCGTTACCCAGAACCAAATCCAGTATGGCCTCACCTCTTGTTGGCCTGTCTACATATTGTGTCAGGAAACTCTCCTGCACACATTGAACAAACACTGACCCATCTAAAGAACTTGAGCTATAGCTTTCCCAATCAATATCAGGAAAGTTAAAGTCCCCCATAACAACCACCCCATTACTGTCACTCATCTCCTGAATCACCTTCCCTATCCTTTCTTCAATGATTCTAGGACTATTAGGAGGCCTGTAAAAGACTCCTAACAGGGTGACCTCACCTTTCCTATTCCTAACCTCAGCCCAAACTACCTCAGATGGCAAGTCCTCATCCATCGTCCTTTCCACCGCTGTAATACTATCTTTGACAAGCAATGCCACACCTCCCCCTCTTTTACCCCCACCTCTAAACCTACTAAAACATTTAAATCCCGGAACCTGCAACAGCCAATCCTGTCCCTGTTCTAGCCATGTCTCCGTAATAGCCACAACATCGAAGTCCCAGGTACCAACCAACGCTGCAAGTTCACCTACCTTATTTCGTATACTTCTTGCATTGAAGTATACACACTTCAAGCCACTTCCCTGTTTACAGGCACCCTCCTTGGAAATTGATGCCATGTTCCTCACCTCCCTACACTCCAGGCCCTGCACCCTGAAGCTACAATCTGGGTTCCCATGCCCCTGCCGAGTTAGTTTAAACCCCCCCCAAGAGCACTAGCAAACCTCCCCCCAAGGATACTGGTTCCCCTCAGGTTCAGGTGTAGACCATCCTGTTTATAGAGGTCCCACCGTCCCCAGATTCTGCCTGGAGATTACTAAAATGTTTCCGTCTTACCTTTTGCACCGATTGTGCTGGACGCCCCCGTCTGCCCCATGAAAGAGACAACCTTTGAGATAAGTAGCTAATTTCCAGTCTGGCTTGTTAATAGTAAAGACCGAGTGAATATCTCCCTTACCTGTCTACGCTGGCACGAGCCTCATCCTCGTTCGCTCTGCGTTTGGTGGATTAATCTTTCCGCCCCCTACTCTTATTGGACAGGAGCCGCTGTCAATCACCTGTTAAGCGGACATGTGCAGTATTATGTGAAGTGTTGGTGCAGACACAAACCACGGCCTGGAGCCATACTGGCTGGAACAGGAGGCTTACTAACACTGGGAGTGTCAGAAATATCCAATGTTGGCCTAAAAGTCTAAATAAGACTGTTTATTACTTTGTGTTAGCGTCAGCTGCATAGTTTCCTACAGTAACAAGCATCGTGTGAACATTCCGAGCTGAATCTCGTCGAGTTACAAGGGAGAGGGACTGTGGACAGTATTGAAAATTAGAAACACTGCCTTAAATCATCCCAGTATTTATTAGAGTTAACTAATCAGCATGAAGTGAAGCAGAAAGCAAGATGGCTCTCGAGATGGATTCAAGATGCAGTTGAGTACAAGCAGAAGAACAGGAACGAAGGGAAAACTGGCAGGTTGAGAAAAATCACATTGAAACAACAGTCTCCAGCAGTTAAACATTTCAGCCATGACGTTAAATTGGAGAAGGCAGACAGGAAATTCAAAACAATTTTTCAAAATCATGTGGGTACAGTACAAAATTGATGGTGAGAAAGTGTTCCCACTCGGAAAAGCCTTGAGAGGAAGAGTGGAGAATTTAAAAAAAAAAACAAAAGAAGAAAATGTGATGCAAGAAATAAACTTCACACAACGACATAGTTAGAATTTGATTTTTTTATGGATCTGTGGTTTGGGCTTTTCCAGTGAAGGGCATTAAAACATTATTTTATAGGGAAAATTACAGGATTACAGCGGGAGACAGTCAGGATAATGACACAAAATCAGAAAGCATATTCGGGGAATCGTGTTGTCCCAAAGGTTTGAATGACCTCCTCTGTACCTGAACAATTCTGTGATTCAAAATTACTCATTGAATCTCCACACAATCACTCAAGAACATGGCACTAATATTTCATGTTTAGTCTGGTTGCTGAACAATGCTGTGATTAATTATTTGAGAGAATCATTGACTAACTTGAATTAACAAGCACATCACTGATTCCAGATGCAATTTTTTAAACAAAAAGCTTCATAAATAAATTATCCGTACCAGAATGTCGATTTTGTGGAAGCACGAGGAAGAATCTGGGAAACAGATTTATAACTTTGAGGTTAACAGAAAGGAAAAAAGTTTGACACGAACTGGTTTCCCTGGCAAAATCCCTGTTCTATATTTGGCAGAGCTGAATTTTGTGCACTTTTTTCTAATGGATTAGAAAGAGAGTATTTGCTGATGGGAAAATTAAACAAGACACTATACTGAGATCTGAAAGAGCCCCGCGTTTCATCAGCAACTGAACGCTAACTCTCAATGTGTTCATGTGACAAGTTTACTAACATTAGCATTATTGATTCCCGATGTGGGGAAATGGGCAATTCGGCTTAAAATGTCCACACCAACTTACTGCACAGCGTTCATACGAGAGTCACCCCTCTCCCCGCCAACTTTCCAAGACCAGTCAATATAAACCTGAACACTGTGGGCAATCCACTTCACCAGCACACATTTGAACTGGAGGAGGAAATACGCACATTCAAGTGGAGATTGTGAAAATTCCACACAGACTATCACCCAAGGCCGAGGTTGAACCCAGATCCTTGGCGTTGTGAGGCAGCAGTGCAAACCACCGTGACAGCCTATTGGTATAAAATTGCAATTGTACATAGAAACTGAGTTGGTGTTCCAGTGAACAGACTGTGGAAAGATTAAGAGTCAGTTACGCAGCCATAAATTCACTTGCTTCCAAAATTTGTATGTTTTCCCTGAAACCAATTCTGTGATTGTTTGATGTTTGCAAAGACCAGCCTCCTCAGCAGCGAATTGATTCAAATATAAGGAAATTTCTCACCGTTATCCAGGGCATCCTTCTTTCAGTTAGGGTAAGGATCGTGGATGTTCCTGACAGAAAGTTCGGAGTAAACTCATATTATTTTCGGGTGAGCGCCATCACTATCATTCTCACTTTCCTTCTCTTAGGTCTCACAGTAAAATCTGTGACCGTTGTCTGTTAATACATTTCCGTTTTTCATGGGAACACTTTGATTTTTCACATAGTACTAATTCTCATTAATGTTCTCTGCCTCTAGTGATTCAATGTTAGTTGGACAGTGATATGGGAGAGGTAATGAGCTCCTCTCTGACAACGGTGGATAGATCTCCACCATTCCTTGAAATCCCAAATTTTGTCTGTTCTCTGCCCTGATCACCTGTGATCGCACACATAAGTACTCCATTCTCACATCCGGGGGGCAAATTAGATACAAATCCAATCCGTTCGTTGATATGGATCAGTTTCTTTTGATTCATGTAACATTTGGCCATTCTAATTCTGTGATTGAGTCACTTATTGGTGTCAGGACATGAGCGGAAGCGGTCAAATTTAAAGTGCCCCCGCTCAGTCAACTTTAAACCACATCGTCAAACGTGTCTCTCATTCACTCCTAATTGTCACTTTGTACCAGCAACAAAGGCATTAATATTCAGAACAGCAGATGAAGTCGCTTCGAATGTGTTTACACTGACAGTGGAATGAAAAGTCAATGTTCAGCTCAGAAAACAGATATTCAATGGAAGATTATGCAATGGGGGTGTCAAACTTATGACCTGTTATTTAAAATCGCTTATTCTCCTAACATTAGCAAGTGGACAACACTAACAAGCTACAATCACATCTCTTATCAAGGCCAGGTAACTGTTTAAAAGCCATTCACTGAATTAAATTAACCATCAGAGATCAGCGACATTAATGCTTCCACATTAAAAAGTCAGTGGAATGTTTAAGATATTTGAAAAGGAAACAGTAAACATTGGATGAACTTTGTAACAGGTGTAGACCATTGAGCCCTTCGATGCCATTCCAACATTTAAAGAAACCATGGCTGATCGGAGGCCAAAATCCATTTTCCGACCGTTTGCCTTTTGTTGTTGGAAGTGTTTCTGAACATGCATCTTGAATGGTCTGGCCCTAATTTTAGATTATGAGCACTATCAACGCAGAAGTATTTTTGTGAACAGCCGAACATGCTGACTAAATGCAAAATAGAGTCCTGGATGTACAAAAAATGTAGGATTCAGAAAAATATTCCTTCACACTGTCAGGGTTCGCAGGGGCAGGAAGGCACATAACCTACAAAAGTATTCAAATGTGAACATTTGATGTAAAGGCAAAATAAAAGTGCTGGAAAATGGGATGAGGATCTGCAAGCCGTTCATTTTGACAAGAGCACGTAGAGGAGATTGATGGCTGATGACCAAACAGGACAACCCCGTTCTACAGACATCCTTGGTGGTCTATTGGTTCGGAATTTGCACTTTTACCACCGCGTCCCGTCCTCGATTCCCTGCCAGTGAATGAGAACTTTATTGTTCTGACAATGGCAACAGCAAACGCACAGCATCTGTGACAGGATTCCTTGCAAAGCCTCCTATCAATTAACCGCCCGAGAACATCAGAGTCAATGTACTGGCCTCAGATAGAAGGGGCGGATAGAAGGGGATAATCCCTGCTCCGTCGGTCAGGTCAGCCATAATTCTCCTCAGATTCCGCTTCCCAGTGAATTTCTGAGGATTTTAAAACCTGAGATTGGGTATTCTTTTCGTTTCATTGCCATTCCCTGCAGCCACAGCAATTGGATGGCTGGGACTGGAAAGTTGTGCGTGAGCAGCGTTTGGGACCAATCCAGCTTCCTCCTCTGTGATGACCTGGGGACATTGAATCGGATATCCTCAGGGACATTTATGGAAAGGATTTTTGCTTTTGCCTATCTCGAAATGAATTCTTATCTCAGCTTCACAACAATACTTCTTAAGTTTGTGAGAGCCGAAAGTCCTTGCTGCCGAAACCAGCAGTATTCGAACTTGCAAATGCCCAATCTGTAGAGAGGCGCATTACCCATTGCGCCACTGGAAACAGCTTGGAAAAAGCCTACAACCCTTGCTGTTGATTCGTAGTCAGGCGCGTTGCCCATTGCGCCACTGGCCCCGAGCTTACTTTATGCGTGCATGCTGCAAATTAGTGTTGTCAACATGGATATGAACAAGAGCATTCATGTTCACAAGTTAAACAACTCGCAAAGATAGTCACCGTCAATGCTTCACGCCAATGTCCCCAACTTTTTGAAGCAGCGAATTTCGCAAAGAAAACACATCTGTCCTGATGTTGCTGGCATTCACTCTATGTCAGATCAAACATTCAATGGGATCACTGCTGATCTGATAAATTTAAACTCCAGTTTCCTCCGTTTCGTCGTTAACGCAAGATAAACTCGAGTGTAATACAAGCATGGATGTTTCCCTTAATTTTCGGAGTTTTAGACGACTTTAACGACCTGTGAGTTTTCGCAGGAAATTGACTAATATGAAACGAGGTAAAATTCGCTTCTTTAGCTCAGTGCAGAGTCAGCCATATGCGAAAGGCCATAGCGAGAAAACATTGTCTCCGTTTCTCTCTGCACAGATTAGATTTCCTAAACAGTGGAAACAGGCATTTGGCCTACCGACAGTTCAAAGAGTAACCCAGAAGACTCAACGTCCTCTGACTAATGCACCTAACAGTATCAGCAATTTTTGCATGGCCAGTACAACTGACAATATTTGAATAGAGAGATAAAATCATAGAACCCGGAGGAAACCCACGCATATTCAACGAGTATGCTCAAACTTCACAGAGACAGTCGTTCGGTGCTGGAATCAAACCCGGTCCATGCCTCTGGTAGGGTGCAGTGACAACCATTGGACACTTCCACGAGTTGAAACTTGGCAGTATTTCTCTTTACAACAGATACATATACCTTGGGAAACATATTCCCTCAATCTTCAAAGATGTGCACTGCTAAGATCTATTTCACTTCAGATTAAAATAGCTTCGCATCCTTTCCCTCAGCCAGATGTCAAAATGCTCCCTGCTCCATGTGAACAAGAGCTGCACCCGGTGCGGTTGGACCTCACAGCCTGTTGTCCCAATGTTCCCTTCTCAATGTCAATAGAAACTGCTGCAGGTGAGGTTGTAATATCAGCTCCCAACCTGATATTGCAATAATCCCTGCTGCTCCATGTCAAAGGAAATTGCTCCACGTGAGGCTCAAACTCCCAGCCACGTGTCACAATGCTCCCTGCTCCACAACAATAGAAGCTGCTCCAGGTGACGTTAGAGCTTCCAGCCTCGGCATTTCACGTGCCTCTGTACCGTCAGAGATGGACATCGCCCTCATCGATTACATCATTATTGCCACAGGTGCGTGCTCTTCCCCATCACAATTTCCACTTGGATCTTCGGGACTGTATCACTCAGTTTCTCTGATTCTGGGCCTGTGAACTGGGATTACATGATATTTCGCAGCAGTGTTTACTTGATTTTGTGAGCAAAGTGGAGAAGAAAACCGATGTTAAACTACATTCCTATTGGGAAATACATTTCAACAATACCCTGCAGTATCCCCTAAGCCTTTGATGTTTTGTAGAAATCCATTAGTCTCAGCATTCAACAACTCCAAGTTAAAAATTCACCCCACCCTGAGTACCCACATCTCAGACACTGTTTGGCAACTATTTCTGTTGTGCCTGTTAAGCTGTTCCTGATATATCCTCTGTCATTATCCTTACTGCTTTTGAATAGTATTTTTACATGTGGCATGGGAATCGTGCTTTGCCTCGTGGCTACCGCAAGTTCAGCGCCAGTCTGAGTTATGGCAAAATACATCTTTCACGTTGTATGCTACGTAATACCTGATGTCCCAATGATCCCTTCTCAATGTCAGTAAAAACTGCTGTAGGTGAGGTTGGAGCTCTCAGCTTGATATTGCAATAATTCCTGCTGCTCCGTGCTTAGCAAACGGGGGGAGGAATCAGTAACATATGCCATGAAAATACGCTTCGAGGCGATGATTTCGCGCCTTCAAACACCCCCATTCTGCCATCTCATCGGTTCAGATATCAGGATTCAAACCCATCCTTCCTCGGAAATTTCTCTCCCTCTACAATCACTAACCAAACTTTACGCTGCTACTGCGATTTCACTGATGCATTCCACAATCTAATACTTACATTACACCGTGCAATGTGTTGCTGGGGTGCTGTAGCTCGGTGAACGTGCCTCTAACCAGCATCGGGACCTTCAAACCAGTCGATACATTCAGCTTCCGCGGTTGTGAAATTAATCATCATATAGCAGCATTTACTGACGTAGACCAGAAATTATTGGAGCATCAGGCTCAGGAAGATGATGCAGCGCAGTATTGAGCAAAAGAGAATTTATTGCAAAAGAACATTTTGTGTAGCTTTCTGCGTCATTTATTCCATTTGTTCATTCCACTGTCGTCTGAGTATTGTGTGCAGTTCTGCAATTCACATTTAATCATGGATAATGTAGCACTGGGAACAGTGCAGAAGAGTCAACAGGATATTGGTTGATTGAAGATTGTGAGTTGTGAAGAGAGAATGGACAGACTGGGGTTATTTTTCTTACAGAAGAGTAGATTTTGCAAAGGCATGATTGAGATATAAAATAAAGAGGGGCATGCGTGGGGTAGTCTGAAAGAAATGTTTACTTTTTATCGATCACCGCGGGAGATAGATTTAAGGTATAAGGCGGAAAGAGTTGTAGAGATATGCAGTAAAACATAAACAGCCAACGAGTGTTTCAATCTGGATCTCACTCTGTGGAAGGGTCAGAGAAGCAGAAACCCGCATAACCTTCACCGGTATTTCGATGTGATTTTGTGATGCTGAGCCATACAAGACCTCGTCATGGGAAGTCAGATGAGGATAAGTAAGTTGTTGTTTCTGACAAGAGTACTTACAGTTGTCACGCCAGCCATGTGCTTGATTCTTGAAGTCATATTTGCTGGGCAGTATGTAATGGGCAGGATTCAGTGCTTTCACCACTTTGGTCGGGTTTCGATTCCTAGCCAGGGAGACCGGAATTTATTTTACTCCCAGCAGCACCAACAACAAAAGTGGAGCATCTGTTATGTTAGTCCGTTCAATATTTCGGATGAATTCATGTCCTCGAGAACATCAGAGACAATCTTTCATCCTGTTTAAGAAGGGGAAGGTGCCTCGGAAATCCCTGATCAATCCGACAGTTCATTCTTCATTTTCCTTTGAAACCGCTTCACAAGGAGTTTCTGAAGATTCTCAACACTGCACATTGGCTACGTAATTTATTTCCTTGCCATTTCAAGGAGGCGCAGTGTTTGGGTCAGTGCGTTATGGAAATAGAAAATTACCCATGAGCAGTGTGTTTAACTATTTCTGCTTCCACTCCTCTGATGATGTTGGGGAATTGACTGAAGATTTCTGCAGATCAGGAATTCAAACGTCGACTCGGCTTCAGTTCAAAGGGCACGATTGGTTTGTCAGTTTAATAAAAACCTGCATTGCTCTCGAGCCAGGTGCGAGTCGAACCGACACTCTTCTGACACGTGCTCAGACACGTTTTCCATTGCTGGGTGAGACATGAATGGCAAGACGATCAGCATGTGGGATACAGCATCAACACACAGACACATTTCCTCCATGTTAAGACATGTGTAACCGATTATGAATAGTCTCAGAGAGATTCACGTGGCATAGATTCGCAATGGACTGGATGGACTGGCCGGCTTCTGTCTGCGTGGGAATTACGAAACGTGTTTAAGCCGTCCCTCGCCCTATCGCTGGGACAGAGGGTAAAACAATGGCTCATTTTTAACTCTAGATTCGGCGTTGGGCTCTCGGCAGCAACGCAGCTCCGGGCCGTTTTGATAACTGCCAGTGAGTGAACATTTCTCTTGGATCCTCTTCATCTGCGACAGTGGTGGCTCAGATATCGCAGCAAAGAAATGGACGCCAGTTTTGCATTGGACATTCGGCAGGATTGCTGCGAGAAGAATTCTGAACACCACACAGGCTGCACTCAAGAGACCTCATATAATTTACCAGAAGGAAGAATCTCCAGTGTCAATTTATCCCTTTCCCGCCAGCTCAGCATCTTTCTATTTCTGGGATAAGAGACATTTGGAGAAAATCCACAAATCAAGTTGCAAACTTCCTGTCGTGTAATTGACTCCTTCCGTCGCAAGTGATTGACACTGAGCAGAAGAGCGAATGGACTCTGCCCTCACCCAGCACAGTTTACACATAGAAACAAAGTTGTCCACCAGTGGAGACAGCCCGGTTCGTTTTTATGAGACAAACAGCAGCATCAGAGAGCAGGGAGACAGAATGGGAAGAAGATACTCTGGAAACACTTTGATGTTTGGAATTCTGGAGCAATGTAGAATGGAATTTAAACTGAGAAAAAGTCAGCTTCTGGCAGAGTGGTCAGTGCAACCAGGCTGTGGCTCATTGCTCAAGGGATGTATTTTTTTGTCGAGTTTTCAGTGGTTTAGATATACTCTAAATGCGACAAAGGGAAGCACATTGAAAGTTGAAACATGCGTTTCGGATTGTTCGCGGTGTCAATCCGACTCTAAATGAATCTTTCAGCTGCATTATTGTTCAGATCTGCACGTGAAACTTCAGTTACTGGGGAAGTGAAGTGATTGGCGACAGCGCTGAACAGATTGATGTGAATGGTGTAGTGTATGTGCAATGTCAGCTGTGAAGGTAGATTGGAAAATTGGGTCAGGTCCTGGAGAACAGAAAGCTGAAAGCTGGGCTTCCCTTACCACGGCAAGAGGTGAAAAACCTGCACCCTCACCAACTCCCTTACCTCTGTGCATCGCCCCATAGGTACCTTCTACATCCGGCAGAGTTTACTGCATATGTCAACATCTGTTCTACTGTGTCCGTTGTTCTCGTCGTGGTCTCCTTGACTTTGGGGAGACAGGATGCTATTATGCAGAGCGTTGCAGAGGATATCTCTGGAAAACACGCACCAAACAGTCCACCGTACTGTAGTCGACTATTTCATCTTCCGCTCCCATTCGGTCAGGGCATGCAGGTCGTGGGCCTCCTCCACCATCAAATACAAGTTGCAAGATGAGTGGAGGAAGACCACCTCAACTATCACTTTGGGACCATCCAACAACTCGGCATCAACATTAACTTCTCCAGTTTCTTCATCTCCCCTCCCCTCTCCCTATCGCAGGTCAAAACCTCCAACTCGGCACCGCCCTCTGGAACTGACCTACCTGTCCATCTTCCTTCCCCCGCCTATCGTTTCTACAATCTGCTCTGACCTATCACTGTCTCCCCTCAACCTGCATCTACTGATTGACTTCTCAGTTCCTTGGTCCCAACCTCACTCTTACTCTAGGCCCACGCACCTTCCAATTTGTCTCTCAATCCCGTTCCACCCCCACCCGCCCCATTCCTGATGACGGGCTAATGTCTGAAATGTCGATTTGCCTGCTCCCAACGTTGCCTGACCAGCTGTGGTACTCCAGCCCTCCACTATTTTAATCTGCTTGACCTTTTCTATGTCAAGAATGCTCTCGACAGAGAAAATTTGACGTGAAAATTCTCCAAAGCCTGAAACTATCCAGACCGACTTGGCAGAAATGGAAAGTCACGAGGAAAATAATTATAAATAACACGAGGAAAAATGTGTTCGCAAAGGGAGTGGTGCAATTCCGTAACTCACTGTCTGAGATTGACAAGGAGTGAGACTCCGTGGATGCAAAATGGAATTCATTGTTAACCTGAAAAGGAACAATGTTCAGAGTTACAGGGAGAGAGCAATAATATGACAGCAGATACAAGGTTGGCTGCCGAGCCTCCTTCTGCGCTGTGACACACTTTGCGATTCTGAATGAAATCGCATTTGGTACTACAGAATGTGGGACATTTGACAACGCATATATTCTGCCCAAAAGCAATGAAGGAATTATGACTACATTCTCAAAGTTAAATGCTACATGAAGATGGAAAACTAAGTATTTTTCAGAATGACTGAGAGCTTTTTTTGCAGTTAATAAGCTCAGGTGAGCGGAGTGGCGCATTTGGAGCTTAAAGCTGTGCAACCCCGCGGTCAGTGTATCAAAGCCGTCTCCTCCTGTGTGGCAATTCCGCGAGCAATACAATTTGCTGTGCTTCCAGTCAGTAATGAGATGTGCACAGGGGAGGTAATACGCCTGTGAATGCCTTAATATCATTCTTTTGTTCTCCGTTGGTCTGCTATGATCTAAATTATGCAACATTTCTTCACTGAGATGTGAATAAAGTCGTGAAAATGTAAAACAAAAATCAGTTGTGATGTGTTTCACGCCCTGCTGCAATTTCCCACTCTGTTTCACACAGCGACGTCCTCCCAGCCGATTAAATTTAACAAATAAAGGACTGAACCAAATCAATGTCTGCAATTGGATTTTACCAACACAGTGTGACATTCAGTTTCACCGTTAATATGGAGAAATCCTTTTTGGATGTAGATTTGCTCGCTAAGCTGGAAGGCTCATTTCCAGACATTTCGTTAACTTACTAGGTAACATCTTCAGTGAACCTCATACGAAGCAATGCAGAAAATTCTTTCTTTCTATTTATATGTTTGGGTTTCTTTGGGAGAAAACCGTCAGACTACTGACCCTTCTGTTGAATAAAGATCACTTTTACTGTGTCCAGTGAGTGGAAATATTTGCTGTTGCTAGGAAACATTGCTTTCTGAAACATAAAATTGTGTGTCCATAAATTATGTAATAAAATATCAGTATATAAAACTAAACACTACACTGTCACCAACTGAACGAAGCGGCTACACAAAGGGAGGCGGTTGTGTGTTTATACCCCACGCTGAACAGTTTGTTTTTAATTCTCACACTGTGTGAAGTGAGCATTCACCAAAACGATGGGCATTCCAACTCCCTGAAATAGTATTCACAAATAAAACTGACAGCAACATTTCTCGTGTGATCCAAAGGAGCTGGAAAGAACATTTTGACCAATGGATATCCGCACACAGCACGTTTGTTGACATGGAAAACTCAGGGAGGGAAACATCAGCAACACACCACGAGCCTGACTTGATTTGAACACGCAGCTTTCCGATCTGCAGTCAGATGTGGCACAAGCCCACAGCCACACACTTATTACTGTGCTCCAAAAAGTAACGCTATTTTGCTGCGACAATTTTACGTTATGACTAGCAACACAGGCCAAAGATTAATGCCTTTACTGTCTCGCTCGATCTCTACTCCTCTGCCTCTCGAAACAACGCCTCCTTCTGTCTGTCTGTGTTTTTTTTTCACTCTCACACTCACATATTTCCCCCCTTCTCCAATTCATTGTTTCAAACTCTCTTTCCTCGGCCATTCCCCTCCTGCCTCATTGATTCTCCAGTTTCCTTATTTCCCCTCCCCCACCTTGTTTCAGTCAAATCCCACGAACTCAGCACCGCCTTCCTAACCTGCTACCATCTTCCTGAACTCTCCTCCCCCACCCCACTCCGGCCGATCACCCTCACCTTGACCTCCCTCCACCTATCGCATTTCCAAAGCTCCTCCCCCAAGTCCCTCCTCCCTACCTTTTATTTTAGCCTGCTGGACACACTTTCCTCATTCCTGAAGAAGGGCTTATGCCCGAAACGTCGATTCTCCTGTTCCTTGGATGCTGCCTGACCTGCTGCGCTTTTCCAGCAACACGTTTTCATCATTGATTCGGCTCTAAACTTGTCTCTGGGGAGACTGATTCGAGTCTGTACGTCACAGGGTGGATTCAGGGCAGAGACAACAACCGAGACAACGAGAGACAAAGAATGTGTGAGTGGTAAAATAGACGCGGACTAGGTTTCGTTAACATTTTCCTGATATCGACCTGTACATTCGGCCATTTATGCACAATAGTTCTTGAAATTCACCAAGGAAATTCATCATGTATATCAGAAATAAAAATATCCCATCAGAATAGTTGATGAACCGTAAGCCAGTCCCGGAATCACGTATGAGTGACATGTACAACTGTAAATTATTAGTGACTTAATATGATTCCTTATCTAAGAATTAGGATTAGACCACTCAAGGTACATGTTCAGAATGACTTCAAAACACTGAGTTTGTCAGATTTCTGGAGCTCTTTTGAACATTCAGCAGTGTAAAGTGAATGATTTGTCATCTTTAAATCTGAAATAGACAGTTTTTATTGCAGAGGAGACAGTCACACTCCGTAGATTAACTATTTCAAATCAGTCAGTGGTCAGGGACAGAAGAGTGTGACTTTGAGTGAGGCTGATATAGCGAACGAATGGGTAGTACTGAAGGTGTGTCAGCCCTTCAGCTTAAAAGGTTTGAGGTACTTGCTCCCTGTGTGATTAACATAGCAAATGGAACAGTACAGTGCAGAACAAGCCCTTCGGCCCTCAATGTTCCTCCGACTTGTGAACTGATCCATGCTCATCCGCCTACACTATCCCAGCATCGTCGATATGCTGATCCACGGATTGCCTAAATGCCGCTAATGTGGCTGAGTTGACTACATTAGCGGGCAGGTCATTCCACGCACTTACAATTCTCTGAGTAATGAACTTGCGGCTGACAAGTGCCTGAAGTCTCTCACCGGTCAATTTGCAACTGTGCCCTCTCGTACTAGCTGCCGCCATGATCCTCGTAAAAATATTTATCAAATTCTTTCCTACTTAATCCTCAGGTCATCTTGTATGCCTCTAACAAATTCCCTCTGAGCCTTCTTCTCTCCAGTGAGAACACAATCAAGTCTCTCAGCCTTTCCCCGTAAGATCTTCCCTCCAGATCAGGCAACATCCTGGGAAATCTCTTCTGCACATTTTCCAATGCTTCCACATCCTTCCTGTAATGTGGGTTCAGAAGTATACACACTATTCCAAGTGTGGCCGCATTAGCGTTTTGTAGAGTTGCAGAATGACATTATGGCTCCAGAACTCAATCTTTCTACTAATAAAACCTAACACGTTATATGCTTTCTTATCAGCACTTATGCCAAGTTTCAGGGATCGATGTACATGGACTCCAAAATTACTCTGTACAGCAACACTACCAAGAATATTTTCATTGACCGAATATTCTCCATTTCTGTTATTCTTCCCAAAGTGGGTTACACAGATTTATCTGCATTGAACTCCATTTGCCACCGTTCAGTCCAAACCTGCAGTTTATCCAAGTCCCCCTGCAACCTGCATCATTCTTCAACACTGTACACGACTCCACCGACATTCGTGTCATCGAACATAGATCACAATGCAGCACAGAACACGCGCTTCGGCCCTCAATGTTGCGCCGACCTTTGAACTAATCTAACCTCAGCCCCCTACACAATCTCATCATCATCCATGTGCTTAACCAAGGATTATTTAAATTTCTGTAATGTGGCTGAGTTAACTACCGTGGCAGGAAGGGCATTCCAAGTCCTTCACTCTCTGATATAAGAGCCTGCGTCTGACGTCTGTCTTAAATCTATGAACTCTCAGTTTGTAGTTATTCACTCTCATGCAGTCTGACGTCATCATCCTAGGAACTACTTTCACTGTCTACCCTATATCATCCTCTGATCATCTTTTATGTCTCTATCAAATCCATTTTAGCCTTCTTCTTTTCCATGAGAACAGAACGCAATCTATCAGCCTGTCCTCATGAGACCTTCCCTTCAAACCACGCAACACCCTGGTAAACCTCCTGTGCACATTTTCCATTGCTTCCATATCCTTCTGGTAATGGGGCGAACAGAATTGTACACAATGTTCCAAGTGCAGCTGCACTAGCCTTTTGTATATTTGCAGCACGACATTATGGCTCTGGAAATCAATCCCTCTAGTAATAAAACCGAACACAATATATGCCATCTGAACAGTACTATCAACCTGGGTTGCAACTTTCAGGAATCTATGTACATGGACTCCAAGATCACTGTACCCATTCACACTCCCAAGAATATTTCCATTGATCCAGTTTCAGCCTTCTTCTTAGTTTTCCCAAAGTGAATCACCTTATTCTGCATTGAACTCGAATTGCACCTCTCAGACCAATTCTGCAGTTTATCCAAGTTCCCCTGCATCTTGCAAACATCTTCCACACTGTTCACTACTTCACTGACTTTACCGTCATCTGCAATCTTTCTAACCCATCCACTTATGCCTGCGTCAAAGTCATTATAGAAATGACACACAGCAGTAGTCCCAAAAGCGATCCTGTATTTACTCAAACAGCCTACAATGTGGAACGTTATCAAAAGCTTTACTGAAGTCCATGTAGACTACTTCAACTGCTCTACCCTCATCCACATGCTTCGTCACAGTCTCCAAATTCTCCATGAGTTTTGTGAGAAATGACTTACCCTTGCCAATAACATGATGACTATCTGCAATCAAGTTATTGCTTGCAACATGATTATAAATCCCACCTCTTACAATCCTTACCAAACTTTTTTTCTTACAACATTTGTAAGGCTCGCTGGTTTATAATTACCTGGGTTATCCTACTGCCTTTTTGAACAAGAGCACAATGTTAGCAATTCTCCACTAATCTCGTACTAAACATATAAACAATGACTGCTCAAAGAGCAATGCTAAAGTCTATAACATCCCCCCCAGCTTCTCTCAGAATCCTCAGATCAATCCCATCTGGCCCAGGGGACTTGTCCACTTCCACTACTTCTAGAATTGATAACACCTGCTCCTTACTCAACTCGATCCTTTCCAGTCTAATATCCCACATCACACTTTTCTCCACTACAATATTCTCCTTTTTCCTGAGTGAAAACAGTTGGGGAATATTCGTTTAGCACGTCTCCAGTCTCCAAAGTGTACACACAAAACTTCTCAATTCTGTCTTTGACTGGCCTTATCCCTACCCTCGTCATCCGTTTATTAGTCAAATACCTATAGAAAGTTTTCGGGATCTACGTTATTGTACCTGGCAAAGACTGCTCACGTGATCTCATTGTTCCTCTTATGTCTGTATTTAAAAACGTCAAAGCCAATCTGCAACACTCCATCGCCTCATATGAACCATCTCGTCTCAACGTCATATAAGCCTCTTTCTTCCGCTGAACAAGAAATGTAATTGATTTTGTAAGCAACGGTTCCCAAACCTTATCACTTTCTCCCTGCCTTATAGGGGCATAACTATCAAGGACACACAATATATATTTCTTGAACCAGCGCAACATTTCGATTGTCCCATCCCCTTAATTTTGCTACCGCATTCTATGCATCCGAAGTCCTACCCAATCGCATTATACTTGCCCTTCCCTCGTCTATTACTCTTGCCCTGTGGTATGTACCTATTGCTTTCTATTGCTAAACTAACCGCAATTGAATTATGGCCACTTTCTCCAAAGTGCTCGTCTAACACTAACTCAAACATCTAGTCTGGTACATTACTAAGCACCAGATCCAGTGTAGCCGCCCCTCTGGTCGGTTCTTCGACATACTGTGTCAGGAAACCCTCCTCCACACATGAGATGAAAACCGATCCATCCGACGTACCAGAGGTATAGTGTTTCCATTTAATCTGAGGACGTTAGAGTACCCAGAATGACCAAACTGTTCCTTTCACTCCTACCCAGAATCGTTTGGCCGAACCTTTCCTCCGCATCCCTGGAAGTCTGTGCAGGTCTAAAGAAAAATTCCAGCGGTGTGGCCTCGGCTATCCTGTTCCTTACCTTATCCCATACCACCTCAGAAGATTATCCTTGTCAAGATTACTTTCAGCTACCGTTATGCTGTCCTTGACTCAAAAAAGCCACACCTCCCCATATTTAAACACCTCCCCTGTTCTTAATGAAGATTCCAAATCCTGGAAACTGTAACTCCGATTCCTGACCCTGTCTATCCATGTCCCCGAAATGGCCACATCATCGAAGTCCCAGTTACCTGTCTATGCTGCAAGTTTACACACCTGATTTCGGTTTGTTCTGGCTTTGAAACAGGCACACTTTTAACCAGCTTGCTGTCAGTCAGCACATTATAATCACCGTGAATTCCTCTCCATGCCCTGCCTACTCTCATCCTCGTTTGCACTCGAGCAACACCTCAGGAGCCCATTCCCCTGCTGAGCTCGTTTATCCGAAAACCACCAGCAAATTTCCCACCCAGGACAATCATACCCCTCTGGTTCAAGTGATGTCCGTCCTGCTTGTGGAGTTCCCACCTTCCGCAGAACGAACCCCAATTATCGGTGTTCCTGAAGCAGTCTCTGCTGCACCATCCCTTTAGCAACGTTTTCAATTTATATATCTCCCTATTCCTTTCCTCACGATCACGTGGCGTGGGTAAGAATCCAAAGATAACAACACTGTTCTAGCTCTGAGCTTCCAACCGAGCTCCCTGAAATTCTGCCTTGCATTCATATCCCTCTTTCAACCTATGTCTTTCGTACTTACATGGAACCGATTTGTAGCTGGTCGTTCTCACCCCTGAGGACCGCAAAGACACGATCTGAGACAACACGGACCATTGCACCAAACGCAACACACAGAGCATAAGGCTCGTTCTTCCCAAACAAACCTTCTCACTGGCTCGCTCACTATTGTGTCCCCAATTACTAAAACTCTCCTCCTTTCCCACCTTCGTTTCTATGCAATCGGGGCAGACTCTGTCCTGAGCCCTGCGACTTACTGCATGCCCCTGATAAGTCGTCCCCGAACACTAACCAAAGCGGTATTCTTGTTTTTGTTTTCAGTGGAAAGACCACAGGAGATCCATGCGCTGACTGTTTCCCGCCCTTCGAACAGTTACCAATCTTTCTTCGTGGCTGTGGGAACGTTGGCTGTAGATGATGATGAACAAACTGAGGACACAAATGTGGTAGAGTGGGCGATTCAAGAGGATGGATTGAAGAAAAATGTCGGTATAATCGAGGATATCAGATGCCAGGAAACAGACACTCTTTTCCATTGCCTAAATCAAATGTCCCGATGGCTGTGTTGCCTGTCTGAAGCCCGGTTTCAGGATATTCTTCTGGGCTGCAGAGGAACTTGGTTTGGGACAGGAACGATAACGTTGTTGACATTGGTAGAAAGAGTAACGAGTTTCTGCTGAAGGAATTTAGTTTTTGCTAAATTAGAAAACAGATACAAATCGGTATAACCTCGGGATCCATAAATAAATCAGCACAAGGTCAGCAAAATTAGCGAGGTAAATGTGTGATTGAAAGACTGGTGTGGGAGAAATACATGTTATGTTTTTAGATATTGGGGTCAGAACTGACAACGGATGCAACTGTTGGGATGGGACAGTTTCCACCTACATGATGTTGCGACCAAAGAACTTGAGAATTTGATAACTGGGGTCGGTTTATAGCCCTGTAAAGTGAACTATGGGTGTTGGTTTCAAATGCATCGAATATTATGTGAAAAACTTCAAGAAGTGGAGGGCTTTGCACGGGTTAAGGTTTCCACAACAAGTAATAGGACAGAAACTATGGAAAAGGTAAGGAATCTATTTCCAGAACAGCAATTCAGGGTACAATTCTGAGAAGAGGAGCAGTCACGGCATGCGTGAGGGTATTGTACCTAAACAGAGACAGTGTACGAAAAAAGGTAATCGAGTTTGAAGCACCGTTTGAAATTGGCATGTATGTTATTATTGTGTGTATCACAGAGACCTGGTTGCAAGGGGATCATCTAGGAGAAAGTGAGGACTGCAGATGCTGGAGATTTTGCAAGGGGATCAGGCCTGGGAGACCACTACCAGTGCAACGGATCGAGTAGATAACATTTGTTGATCACGATGTGGCCTCCCCTACATCGGCAAACAGAACACCAAATTGTGGATCGTTACAGGGAAATCTCTGGGACACCTGCACCAACCACACCACCCTGTTACTGATCAATTCAAATCCCCTTTCCACTCCACCAAGGACATGAAGAGTCTGGGCCTACTCCATCGCCAAACACTAACTACCTGACACTTGGACGAAAGAAGCCTCGCCTTCCGCTGCTCCATCCTGCAACCCCATGGGATTAATGTAGAGTTCACCTGTGTTCTCAATTCCATTCCCTGCAATTTATCCGAAGCCTCCAACTCGACACCGCAGTTTTCACCTGTTCATCATCTTTCACATCTATCCGCTCCACCCTCCTCTCCACCCATCACTTTCTCCCGCACCTTCATCTACTTTCTGCATTCTCAGCTATCTTTCCCACAGCCACACTCGTCTGTGGGATTTAATGGGCGGCACGGTGGCACAGTGGTTAGCACTGTTGCCTCACAGCTCCAGAGACCCGGGTTCAATTCCCGCCTCTGGCGACTGACTGTGTGGAGTTTGCACGCTCTCCCCGTGTCTGCGTGTGTTTCCTCCGGGTGCTCTGGTTTCATCCCACAGTCCAAAGATGTGCAGGTTAGGTGAATTGGCCATGCTAAATTGCCCGTAGTGTTAGGTATAGGGGTAAATGTAGGGGTATGGGTGGGTTGCGCTTCGGCGGATCGGTGTGGACTTGTTGGGCCGAAGGGCCTGTTTCCACACTGTAATGTAATGTAATGTAATGTAATGTAATGTAATGTAATGTAATGTAATGTAATCTAAAAAGTCACTTTTGGAATATTGTATCAATTCTGGTCTCCTTCCTATTGGAAGGATGTTGTGAAACTTGAAAGGGTTCAGAAAAGATCTACAAGGATGTTGTCAGGGTTCGAGGATTAGAGCTGGAGAGAGAGGGTGAATGATTTGTTTTCCTTGGAGAGTCAGATGCTGAGGGGCGACCTGATCGAGGTTTATAAAATCATGAGGGCAATGGATAGGATAAAGAGACAAGGTGTCTTCGCTGGGGTGGGAGAGTCCAGGACGAGATGGCATAGGTTTAGAGTGAGAGAGAAAAGATATAAAAGAGACCTGAGGGACAACTGTTTCACGCAGAGGGTCGCATGTGTATGGAATCAGCTGCCAGAGGAAGTGGTTGAGACAAGTGTGATTGCAACATTCAAAAGGCATCTGGTTGCTATATGGATGGGAAGCATTTGTCAGGATTTGAGAAAATTACTGCGGATGCTGGAATCTGAAATCAAAAGAGAAAATGCTGGAAAATCTCAGCAGGTCACATAGCACTGACTTCAGCCTTGATAATTCACAGCTCATAACCTCGCTATAATCTCTCCATGCAATGTCATTATCACCTCTTTATTGCTACCTTTGCTTCTGGAGCCATGACTCACCTTCTCTCATCCTAGTATAAACACCTCCCTATTTCTCCCTTTTTAAAAACTTTGACAAAGCGTCAGTTAGACTCGAAACGTCAGCTCTTTTCTCTGCTTACAGATGCTGCCAACCCTGCTTAGGTTTTCCAGCATTTTCTTATTTGTCAGGATATGGGCCGGCTGATGGCAGATGAAACTAAATTGTGTTGGGATATCTGGTCGGCATGGACGAGTTGGACTGTAATATCTGTTTCCTTGCTGCACATCTCTCTGCTCATGTTAATAACTACAAATGTCAGGGCAAACTCAGACAGCTATTTTCGTTTCAGTGCAGGTTGTAACAGATCAACATAGAGAGCTATTTTCAGTTTAATGCAAGGTATCAGCACTGTTCTCATGACCTGTCCCACCTGTCAATCTTCCTTCCCACCTATCAGCTCCACTGTCCTCATGGACATAGCACCTTTACCACCAACTCCATCCATTTATTGCATTCTTAGCTACCTTCTCCCCAGCCCCATCTGCTCCTATTTATCTCTTCACCCCCGAGGCTCCAAGCCTCATTCTTGATGAAGGGGTCCTGCCCGAAACATCGACTTTCCTGCTCCTCGGATGCTGCCTGCCCTACCGTACTTTTCCAGCACCACTCGAATCTTGTCTACAATATTGATTATCCTAACAGTTTGTCATTGATAGCAAACCTGAATACATCTTGAATTTTAAATGAATGGCATACACTGATATTCGACAACGTCTTAGCTTTGACCAGAGGATGAACAGGACCAGCTGTGTAAATATGGTGGCGATAGTAGAATGTAGCAATTCCATGACACAAAGCTGGATGGGAGGATGAATTTATAAAGAGAATGTGGAGAAGCTTCAGTACGATTTGGACAGGTTGATTGAGTGAGCAAATGCATCTTAGATGGTAGATAATGTAAAAAAATGAAGCTCTCTACTTTGGCAGCAAAAAGCTTGAGGCACAGCCAGGAAATATTCCAGGTGGCTCACAATACCTTGATGACAAGATATGTCAGTCGAAGCAAAACCAAGCACACAACAGTCAGTATTTTTGCTGGCCACCACTTCACAAGGATGTCGTGAGGTTTTACACAAGCCTGCCACACCTACCACGTTTTGGGAAGACCTCAACCCGCAAGAAAAAGCAACTAGAATTCCTGCGCTGGCTTTTGGGGAACCATTCAGTGAGGTGTTAGCGGACTGTGACCCCTGCTTGATTAAAAGCGAGTTCCCAACATAGTCTTATCATCATGGACATGGCTACTCATTTTCCTAAGAATCTCCTTCTGAGAAAGGTAATCCATCCAACTGTCATGAGAAATTTGAACGAATTCTTCACCCAGTATGGGCTGTCCATTGAAATGCAATTAAAACAGTAGTCATATTTCATGTTTGCGGAGTTCATGAATAACTGAATGTCACGCAGCATCCATCCTCAGTGTATTACCCAGAGTCACACAGAAACTAGAACAGGACCATCAGACGTTAAAAACAATTATTAGGGCATCCGATCAAACTTACCTCCATGACTGGGGTAAGAGATTAGATATTATTTTGTTTATCACCAAGGACTTTCCAAATGGGTCCACTGGCTTTATTCTATTTCAGTTAGTTTATGGACACCAAGCGTGGGTGACTGAAACTGTATCAGTAAAGCCCCCCGTCAACATCATGGGGGATATCATTGTCCAGAAATTCAACTTGTCTCACCATATAAACAAAGTGACTACAACAGCAGGTCAAAGGCTTTGAATATTGCATGGAGTAACTTATGTCCTGACTCTCCAAAGTTTGTCCACCATCGACAAGGCCCAATTCAGGAGAGTTATGGAATACTACCCATTTCCCCGTATGAGTGCCGAACCTATGATACCTCTAGAAGCTTCACGCCATCCAGGACAAAGCACAATTTTTTTTTGGCACAACATCTGCGAATACCGACGCTCAGTAGCAGCAGTGTGTATTATTTAAGGTGAACTGCAGGAATTCACCAAAGAGTATCAAGGCCCCGTCCCGTACTGTGACGTCACTGCCCGGTCTGCGCATACGTCCAAATCCCCGGTCAAGATGGCAGCTGTTCACCTCGTAACTGTGAAACATTTACCCGCAAGTTATTTTTCGAGGTTCTCGCTTCTCGCTGGAAGGGTTTATAAACGCATTCCAGCTCCTATGGGGCCTTACAGTGTTGAAAAGCGCCTCCCTCTCATTTCCCACGGAGATAAAGCCGGCACTGCCAATGTGCCGTCCTCCCCTGTAATGAGTATAGAGGGCATTCACCAGCGCGGGCCATGCTGGGTAGTTACCCCGCCTTTGAATTCAGTTATGACAGAAGATTGATCCTTTTCATTAATAACTTTCTCTTTTATCTATTCCAAACTTTCGCTATCCAAATAATCTTTGGAAGAACAAAATTGGAGGTTAGAAAAGCATCTATCAAATCTCTCAAATCGTCTCTAAAACATAACCTTGTCATTAAAGTACTACATCTCTCAAATCATTTTGTAAATTCCCGTCCTAAATTGATAGTTGTGGATTTTGGAACGTCCTTTAACAGATAGATATTTAACACTCAAACCAAGAGATATATCTGTTTATTCTGAATGTCTCTCAATATGTTTCTGTTGTCATCTCATTTTACAGAGAAGTGGAAGTAATGAAAACTGAAGTGTCTCTCTGATTCCAGTTCTGTGCTATCTTCTCAGCTACAAGGTCCAGCTGGAGAGTTTACATTGAAGTACGATGAAATTGGTACAGAGTTGAATATTATTGAGCATTCAATACTTCACTTACTTTGCTGTGGTTCGTTGGTCAGGCCCTGGTATGATCCCTTTACTGTGGATCTGAATCCATGTCCATCCATTGCTCTGCTGCATCCGTGTCCTCCATGACAATCTCTTTGCTATTGTCCAACCTGCGCTACCTTTAATAATGAGGATTTTAACCCGATGTGATAGTTTATTGTTATTCCTTCCAATTATGTTCAAATGAGGGTTTCATCACTGCAGGACCCTAAGCTATGTGCTGTTAATTTATTCCACTCATAGGTGTGGCCTCCTACACAAACATCACTTGGACTTTCCTATGCTCCTAGGTAAAAACAATGACTGCAGATGCTGGAAACTAGATTCTGGATTACTGGTGCCTGAAGAGAACAACAGTTCAGGCAGCATCCGAGGAGCAGGAAAATCGACGTTTCGGGCAAAAGCCCTTCATCAGGAATAAAGCTTGCTTTTAGTCTTCATGCTCTCTCTTACACGCTGTATTCCCTTCCCTTTTCTTAAAACCCCACCTCCCCCGTTCTCTCTTTTTCATTCCTGAGAGGCCCGAGTCTTTTCGCGGTACAGATCATTCCTTGATGCATAATTTTTAAAGAGTTACGTAGAACATGGAACAATACAGCACAGGAAAGGGCCCACGATGTTGTGTTGAACATGCCGCCAAATTTAACACATCCCTTCTAAGTGCGCTTATTCTATTTCCCTCCATTCCTTGTATAGTAATGTGCTTATCTAAAAGCCACTTAGAAGCCACTATCGTGTCTGCCTCCAAAAACTACCTCTGATGGCAGGCTTCAGGCTCATACCATACTCTGCGTGAAAACCGTGCCCCTCACATCTTCATGTTCTTCTGTCTGAAAAACCCGCCCTATGCATTTCACCTTGAGTGAACTTCACAGCCCTCCCAATCTGTGTAACATTCTCCAGACACTCCAACTCTCCCTATCTCTGTAACCACCCCAATCACCCCACCCCTGCCTTTCTCCATAAGCTCATTAAATCACACCATACCTGCCTATCTCTGTAACCTCGCCGAGGCTCTCCAACCCTCTGTATCTTTGTAATCTCCCCGAGTAACTCCATCCCTCCCTATCTCTGTAACCTCCCCCAGTCGCTCCTGCCCGCCCTATCTCTGCAACCTCCCCCAGTAAATCAATCCCTCCCTATCTCTGTATTTTCACCAAATCACTTCACTCACAACTTCCAGCCATGATGGGCTGAATGGCCTATTGCTGCGTTGTGGTGTTCGATTTTCTAACCTCCCAGCATCTACCCAGATAGAGCCTCTCAGAATTCTAGATGTTTCGTTCAATTTCTCTCCCATAATTCAAAATGCCAATGGTTCAAACTCAATCTACTCCACATCTTCCCTTTAGAAAATCCCGTCACCTCCACTATCAGTCGAGTGACATTTCTCTGACCTGCCTCCAATGCAACAATTCTTCAGACATTCATTCTGTTCATAATGTTCTCGGTGTAGTCTGACTGGTATCTTGTATAGATTAGCAAGACCTCCTTATATTTAGACTTCATTCCCATTGTAATAAATGCCAGCATTTGATTTGCCTTCTCTATTCCCTGCTGACCCTGTAAACTATACTTATCAGATTGATACACAAGGATTCCCAAAAGTCTTCGTGCAGTCAGTACGAAAACAAACAGCATTAGCCTGATAGTACATCGGGAACATGGTGGAGTTGCACTTTCCTGATGTAAAGGATATGCCAATAAATGACAACTGGACGCTGAGAAAGAATTGGTGATGCATGCTTCTTTAGAAGTGGAATATTTTTAAATCTGTTGGATCCTATATTTTAGTGTGAGCATTAATGACAGAATAAATAAGTTTAGTGGCGGTAAGGGGATATTTGATATATCAGAAGCATTATGACGAATTTTATCTCGGGTTAAACTATAGTGAGGGAGAGAATAGGACCTTTGAAAGGTCAATGAGGCTGTCTATGTGGAATCACTTTTGATCGCGGAGTTCCGAAAACAAAAAAATTGAGTTAGGATTTACTGTGGAGAATGACATGGAAGCTCGGGAACTTGGGAACACCATAGTGATATCTTGAACAGAGTTTACGTTGGAGAACAGGAGGTGTTGGATATCTTAAAATGCAAAAAGGTTGAGAAAACCTTGGGACATGATCATATGTATCCCAGCACCTTGTGAGAAGCTAGAGAGGAAATTACAGGGCCCCTCGCAGAGATAGTTGTAACATCAACAGACACTGCAGGCTAGTGAGACTGATGGTGAGGTGGGTATGTTTTCGGAGGAGATTCTGAGAGAAAGGATCATCATACACTTGGAAAAGAAACAAATGATTAGCGATAATCAGAATGGAAAATGTTTCCTGAGTGTTTGTGGCGGTAGAGAAATAATAGATCAGGGCAGAGCAGTGGATGATATCTCCATGGACTTTAGCAAGGTCTTTGACAAGGGTCTACATGGCAGGCTGGTTAAAAAGTTTAGATGACACATAACCATGGAGGACCCACCAACTGGATACAAAATTGGATTAATGGTAGGAGTCAGAGAGTGTTCATTGTTGCTGCTCAAACTGCAGGTCTGTGACCAATGGTGTGCCATGAGGTTTGGTGCTGGCTCACTGCTGTGCATCATTTATATAAACGGTTTGGATGAAACTACAGGAGTCATGGTTAGCAAGTTTGTGAGTGAGACTGAAATTGGTGGTAAAAGTGGACAGTGAAGAAGATTATCTGAGAGGACAATGGTATCAACAGTACTGCTGGGCCAGTGACGTTTGGAATACCAGGTGGAAAAAAGAATGATGTCGCATTTTGAGAAGGCAAACCAGGGCTGGACTTGCACAGTTGTACGGGCCCTGGTTCGTATTGTCAATCAGAGACCCATGGATCCAGGTACACAATTCTTTGGAAGTGGCGTCACAGGTTAGACAGGCTGGTGAAGTAAGCGTTTGGGATGCTTGCCTTGGGATGCTTGGGATGATTGGGCAGAGTATTGAGAGTAGGACTTGGGATGTCAATTTGTGCCTGTGCAGGACATTAGTGAAGCCAACATAAAACCATTGTTAATTATTTGGAAAATCTCAACTTGTTCACTTATGTCCTTGGGAGAAGGATAGCTGACATCCTAACCTGGTCTGGCTCATTTGTGACTCCAGACCCATAGCAATATGCTGAATTTGAGCTGCCTCCGTGCAATTAGCAGTGGTGTAATGTATGCTGGTCCAATCAGTTACATCCTCATCCCATGAATGAATAAATAAAAATATATACTTCCAATGCTACCGCTTCATACACCTCCAGTTGCACCAATTCGTACTGGCTTTATAACACCGTTCAGGCCCTTGCCCCGCCCAGTAACACTCTTACCACTTCCAACACAATTGACTCTCCCTGTTCCTATCATCTCATTAAACTCTGACAACGTTTCCTCTTCCTATTGCACTCCTCCTGCCAAAAGGCCACTAGTGATGCCTTTAACAAATACTTCCATGTTTCTAAAGCATTGTTTGGCTTTCTTTTGTCGTCTAAGCATCTCTTAATCAAATCTGGTAACTCCTGCGAATTACTGGGTCAAGACTGTCGAAAGTGCGGGAGGAGGATGGGAAGGTGTCGAGCACCTCGAGACTTGATATGGGGAGAAATGGGAATCCGGGAAAAAAAACAGCAAAAGGAGTGCACTGCCCAACACCTCACCCACCCCTCTTCCATGGCCACATTCTCCACCACGTGTATCAAATTCTGTGGAAGACCACATCTGTCTGTACAGCCACCGACAGACTCCCGTTGAGAGTGGGAGAGAGTCAGCCTCATCTGTAACCCACCGACGATGAGATGATAAGATAGGAACATTGAGTGCCCTCACAATTACCATAGGGCCCATGTTACAAATTCCAATAATTCCCCATTAATGCAGTATCTAACAATGTGATGCTGTAAAGGGGATTTAACACTGACCTTCCATTTCTGTATTCTGACCCTTATTACCCAGAATTTGGATTCATACTCCTTCATAATCTGAGGCCACATATTTCCTTGGTAATCCTAATGTTATCCCTAACAATGAAAATTCCCCATCCTGCTTCCCATTCTGCCTGACTTTCCATAATATTGTGTCGCTGTGAATATTGATGCCCCACCCTGTGCCCACGTCTCCCTGATGGCAATGAGAACGAAATGACGAGTCAAGCGTGCATATCCCTTATTGCAGATACTATGTGCATTCAAATTAAGAAACACTAATTTACTTTTTTACCACAATTTTCCGTAACAAATTTATTTTCTGATGTACAATTTTAGTTAAAATAAGTCCCGTTCTGTTGCTTTCTGTTTACCTCAGCCAGAGCCGCAAGTGTCAATATTTCAATCTTTCTCTATGGTCTTAGGTATTTCATTTCAACTGATCACTGTCCCTCCTCATCTTTGTCAATTGAAAGCACTCTGCATAATCATGATTGACCAGGGCAATGGTCCCACCATTGTACCATTCCATTACAATAGCTGACTCCTCCCTGAGTACTGGTAGCAGTGCCCACTGCATCAGACCCACTTCTTCTGACAACATGATTTGATCCTGATACCTTCCTGCACTCTGGTGATATCACTCAGTATCTCTCCACGTGGTATCCCTCACTGTGTGGGTCTAATTGCTGCCTCTGTCAGCGCTTCTCGCTCTTACAGCTACTCCAGATCCTGAGCCAACAGAATTCTCCATTACAGGGAGACGCAGCAGCATAGGCCAGGGATGGAGACTGGGATTTTCCAAATCTCTGTTGGATTCAGTGCTACAGTGAGGTATCCTCACTGCATCAGTCTAATTGTCCATTCTGTCTATTTCTCTGTCTCCTGCACGAATCAGGATGCTGCTGACTAGCGGAATTCCTAACTTCCGCCTCGTCCATAACCACATAAAGGATGGTTGGTCAGCCAGAGAGAGATGGAAAGAGAGATCTGAACCCTTCAGTAAATCTTACAGCACAGATAACAGCATAGTGAGGAGTTAATGACCTTCTGTATTCAGACCCGGAAGACAGAACATATACACACTGCTGGGCAAGGAACAGCAATATTCTAAGCTAAATTCTACTATCTTGTGAAGATCCTGCTCTCACCTCGCTGTACTGGTCCTCATTGAGACAACACAGGGTAACCCAGGCAGCAATCCTGGCCCATGCTGCATTAGTGATCTCTGTAGTATCGTCCAGTTCAGGACAATACTACAGATTCCTCTGTTTGGAATCTCCGCTGGACCCTGTAAGCTCCTCCTACCAATGCCACCCTCCATGTCAATGTATTTGCCGTTGAACTCTACATCCGTCCCTATCTGGGTAAACTTCTCCAGCTCCTTCAACACTTCTTTATCTGTGAAACGTTCTTCAGTCCATGGAGCTGTCCCAATCTGTGTAATCCCTTCCAGACCTGAAATACCTCCCTGTCTTTGTAATTATGTCAGGTACCTACCTGAGCATCTTAATATCTGTGTAATCTTCCAAGGAATTCCTGAACTTTGGAACGTCCTCCACTTGTTATCCCCTGTGTCAGTGGATGCTATCCAGTTATATCGTCCCTATCATGGAATCTAGTCTCTGCAATCCAAATGATGACAATAAACTCTTCCTCTCGAAAACACACTCAATCTCCGTAAACTCTGCTGGTCCCTCATACCCTCCCCATGAATGTAATCTCCTTCAGTCACAACAAATCTTTCTGCCTTTAAAGTCCACCGCATATGACTTCAATATTTATTTCTGTTACCTTCATGAGCTGCCGTAATTCTCACTGTGGCTCTCACCATGTCAATCCTTACATCCCTCCGTTTCTCTGAAAAGTCCTCCTTATTCTTAAAACCTTCCCTATCCATGCACCTGTTCCAGCCTCCACAACTCTCATTATCTCTGGAAAATCCTTCAATTCAAAGTTAATCCAATAACCTCCAACTCTCCTGACCTTGCTAACTCTTCTCTCGTAGCCTTTCTAGCTCCCTCTAATGCACCTCTCTCTATGTCTCTCCCCTCTCTATATCCCGCCCTCTCTCGCTCTCACACTTTTCCTCTCGTTTCCGTCCCTCTTGCCCTCTGTTTTGCACTTCTCTCTCTCGCCTGCCCTCTCACCCACTCTCTCACCCACTCTCTCTCCTGTCTTGCCCGCTCTCTCTCACTCTCTCTCACTCAGTCTCTCGCTCGATCTCTCTCGCTCTCTCTCACTCTCTTTTGCACTCTCTCTTGCACTCACCCGCGCTCACTCACGCTCTCTCTCTCCCTCTCTCTCTGACACACACTCTCTCTCTCTCTCGCTCTTTCACACTCTCTCGTATCTGCACCCTCTTTCCCTCTCTCTTGCACCGCTGTATTTCCCACTCTCTTGCTGTTTCTCTTTCTCTCTCTCGCTGTCTCATTCATGCTCTTTCTGTCTCTGTCTGTCTGTCTGTCTCTCTCTCTCAGCCCGCCAGCCCTCTGACACCTCCTCTTTCTCACACTCTCTCTCGCTCTCGCTCATGCTCGCTCTGTCTGTCTGTTTATCTCTCAACCTACACTCCCTCTCTCAGCTCCACACTTTCTCGCACCCCTCTCTCTCATCCGTCTGTCTCTCGTTCGTCCTATCTCTTGCACGCACCCCTGTCTCTCTCGGTCTCTTGCTCTCCCCCTCACTCTCTCACACCCCTTCGCTCTCTCTGCCTCTCCGTTTCTCTCCCTCCTGCCTCCCCCACCCTTTTTCTCGCTCTGCCCCGTCCCCGTCGTCCTATCTCACCTCTCTCTCTCCATTGTGCCTCCCTCTATCGCTCATCAGTCTATCTCTAGCTCGCCCTCTCTGTCTCTTGCTCTGCCCCTCTCTCTCGCTCGCTCTCCACTCTCCCCTCTATCTGTATCCCTCTCTCTCTATCCTACTCTCTCTCTTTCTCTGGCCACTGTCTCTCTCGTTATTCTCTCGCACGTTCTCTCTATACCCCTCTCTCCATCTCTTCTTTCTCTCCCTCCTCTCTCTCTCTCACTCGCCCCCTTTCTCTCGCTGTCTCGCTTGTCCTCTCTCTCGCCACCTATCTCCCTCATTCGCTGTCTCGCCCCCCCTCTCTCGCACCTTCTCTTCCTCTCTCACTCTTCTCCCTCTCTCGCCCCTCTCTCTCATTCTTGCCTCCTCTCTCTCACACATGCCCCACTCTCTCATCTCTGCCTCTCGCTCGCCCCGTCTCTCTTTCTTGCAATCCCACTCTATTGCTCCCTCTCTTTCCCTCTCTCTCGCCCCTCTCACTCTCAATCCTCTTTTGCTCCCTCGACTTCTCTAGCGCGCCCCTCTCTCTCTCCCTCTCTCTCTCCCTCCCTCTCTCACTTTCTCTCTCACTCACTCCCTCTCTCACTCTCGCACCCCTCTCTCTCTCATATCTGTCTATCGCTTGCCCGGGCTCTCTCACGTTTCCCCCACTTCCGCTCCCTCTTTGGCACCCTCTCACACTATCTCACTATCCCTATCTGTCTATCCCTCTCTCTGTCTCTATACCCCTCTCTCACACTCTTTGCTCTCTCTCTGTCTGTCGCTCTCTCTCACTCTCTCACACTGTCTTTCGTATCATGCCCTCTCTCCTTGCCCCTCTCTCTTGCTGTCTCTCTTGCTTTCTCTCGCTCCCTCTCTCGCTCTCCCATCTCTCTCCATCTCTCTCACACATTCCCTTTCTCCTCTCTCTCTCTTTCTCCACCTCCCTCTCTCCCTCTCTCACCTCCTCTCTCTCTCATGCGCCCCTCTCTCTCGTGTGCGCCCCCTCTCTCTCACGCCTGTCTCCCATCCTCCTGTCTCTCGCTCTACTCTCTCTCGCTCTCTCCCTCTTTGTCTCTCGGTCTCCTCTCTCTCTCACTCCCTCTCTCGCTCTCCTCTCTCTCTCTCTGTCTCTGCCTCTCTCTGCCCTTCCTCACTCTCTCGCCTCCTCTCTTTCTCTCTCTCATCCCTCTGTCTCTCGCTCGCCGCTGCCTTTGTCTCTCTCACTCTCGCTCTCTCTTTCACTCTCCTTTCCCTTCTCTCTCTCACACACCCCTTTCCCCAACCCTCTCTCTCTCCCTCCGCTTATTGTCAATCTCTCTTGCTCCTCTCTCGCTTTCTCTCTTGCACCTCTATCTCCTTCTCTCTCTCACCCCGTCGCACTCTCTCTCCTCTCTCTCCGTGTCTCTGTGTCTCTCTATCTCTCTCTGTCTGTCTCTCTCTCATCTAATCCTCCCTCTTTCGACTTCTCTCTCGCACGCCCCCTCTCTCATCCCTCTGCCTCTCAATCGCTCTCTCTTGCTCTCTCTCTATCCTCTCTGTCTCGATCTCTCTCACTCTCTCGTATCCTTTCCCTCTCTCCTGCACCCCACTCTCTTTCTCTTACTCTCGCTCCCTCGCTCACTCTACTCTCTCTCTCCCTCTATCCCTGTCTCTCTCACACGCACCCTTTCTCCCCCCTCTCTCTTTCTCTCTCTCACGCACACGCTTTCCCCACCCCCCTCTCTCTCTATCCCCTCACTGTCGCCCCCTCTTGGCCTCTCTCTTGTCCATTTCTCTCCTCTCTCTCTTAACAGCCGTCGCCCTCTCTGTCTCTCCCTGTCTCTCTGTCTGTCTCTCTCAGCTCTTCCTCCCTCTTTCTCTCTCTCTCTCGCGCCCCGCTATCTCATCCCTCTGCCTCTCGTACCCCCAGTCTCTCGCTCTCTCTATCCCTCTTTTCGCTCTATCACCCCTCTTGCTCTATCCCCCACTCTCTCTCTCGGCCCTCCCTCCCTTTATTGCTCCCTCTCTCTCCTCTTATCCCTCTATCCCTCACTCGCCCTCTGTCTCTCTTGCCTCCCCCTCCTTCTCTCTCTCGCTCACCCCTCACTCGCTGTCCTCTCTCTCTCTTGCTCTCCCTCACTCTCTCTATCCCTCTCTCTCGCTCTCTCTCACTCTACCCTATCTCTCTCCCTGTCTACCTATTCTCGCCCCTCGCGCTCTCTCCACACACTCGCACTCTCTCTCCCGTTCTCCCTCTCGCTCTCTCTTCCGCTCTCTTGCATGTCGCGCTCGCTCGCTCTCTCACACACTTACTCTCTTATCTGCCCCCTCTTTCGCTCATTCTTGCACCTCTCCCTCTCTCTCTTCTGCCCTTTCACCCGCGCTCTCACCTGCATTCGCGCCCGCTCTCTCGGTCTCTTGTTCTCTCGCTCTGTCCCTCACTTTCTCACACTCTCTTTTGTATCTCTGCCCTCTCTCCCTCTCTTGTCCCTCTCGTTCTCTCGTCCACTCATTCCTTCTCTCTCTCTCTTGCTACCCCCTCTCCCCCACTCTCTCTCTACGTCTCTCTCGCTATCCCCGTCTCTATATCTCTCTCTGTCGCCCCTCTCTCTATCGGTCTCTCTGGCACTCTCTCATATCCGCTTGCTCTCTCCCACCCCTCTCTCTCGCTGTCTGTCGCTCCCTCTCTCGCTCTCCTCTCTCTCCGTCTCTCTCTCATAACCCCCTTCCTCCCCGTCTCTCTCTCTTTCTCTCTCTTCACCTCCTCCACTCCCTGTCGCCCTCTCTCGCCACTCCCTCTCCCTCGGCCCTCCCTTCCTTTCTTGCTCACTCTCTCTTCTATTATACCTTTATCCCTCGCTTTCCCCTCTCTCTCACTCTCACTCTATCTCTTGCTCTCCCCTCATGCTCTTTCGTTGTCTGTCTCTCTCTACTCCCTCTCCCCCTCACTCTCTCTCTCTCTTGATCTCTCTCTCGTTCTCTCTCTCACTCTCTCTCTCTCGCTCTCTCTCGCTCTCTTACACACTCTCTCTCATACCTGCCCGCTCTCTCCCTTTCTCTTGCACCTCTCTCTCTCCTTTCTCTCGCTCTCACGCTCTCGTATCTCCAACCCTCTTTCCCTCTCTCTTGCACCTCTCTCTCTTGCCCACTGTCTCGTCCGCTTTCTCGCCCGCTCTCTCGGTCATTGTCTTGCCCACTCTCTCTCTACTCTCTCTCACTCTCTTGCTCTGTCGTTCTCTCACTGTCTCTTTCTCTCTCCCTCTCTCACTCTCTCATACTCTCTCTCATATCTGCCCACTCTCCTCCTCTCTCTTACTCAGCTCTCTTGCTCTCTCTCTTGCTCATGCTCTCTGTCTCTCTCTCTGTCTGTCTATCAATCTCTGTCTCTCTCTCTCTGTCTTTCTCTGTCTGTCTGTCTCTCTCTGGCTCTGTATGTCTGTCTTTCACTCTCTCTCTCTCTCTCTCTAAGACCTCCTTCCCTCTCTCGCCTCCTCTCTCTCTCGCTCTCTCTCTCACACCCTGTCTCTCTCATCCCTCTGACTCTCGCTCGCCCCCTGTCTCTTGCTCGTCCCCTCCCTCACAATCTCTGGCCCTCCCCTCTCTCTCACCCCTCTCTTTCTCGCTCTCTCTGCCTCTCTCACATACCCGCTTTCTCCGGTCTCTCTCTGTCTCCTGACCCCATCGCTGTCTCTCTCTCTATCCATCTCTCTATCCCTCCTCTCTCACTATCCCTCCTCTCTCTCTATACCCCCGCTCTCTCGCTCCCGCTGTCGCTCCCCCTCTCTCTCTTTCCTCTGACTCTCACTTGACCTCTGTCTCTCTTGCTCTCCCCTCTCTCTCGTTTTCTCTCTCGCTCTCCTCTCTCTCTTTTTCTCGTTCCCTCTCTGTCTCGCGCTCTCCCCTCTCACGCTCACTCGCACGTTCTCTCTCTCTCTTGTTTTCTCTCTCTCGCTTTCTCCCTCTCGCTGTCTCACTCTCTCTCCATCTTGTTCTCTCTTTCCTGCTCCCTCGCTCTCTCACATTATCTCTCTCGTATCCGCGTCCTTTCTCCCTCTCTCGCACCCTCTCTCTGTCTCGCCTCTCTCTCTTGCACGTGCTCTCTCGCGCTCTCTCCTTTCTCTCTCACACTTTCTCTCTCGTTTCCGCTTCCTCTTTCCCTATCTCTTGCACCTCTCACTCTCGCTCTCTCTCTTGCACTCTCGCACTCTCTCACGCTTTGTCATGCTCTCACTTTTCTCTCACACACTCTCTCTCTCACACTCTCTCTCGTACCTGCCCACGCTCTCGCTCTCTTTTCCACCTCTATCTCGCCACCCCTCTCAGTTACTGTATCTCTTACTCGCGGTCTCTCTTACGCTCTTTCTCACTCCTCTCTCTCATTCTCTCACACTCTTTCTCTCGTATCTGTGCCCTTTCTCCTCTCTCTGTTGCACTTCTCTTTCGCTTGCTCTCGCACCCCCTCTCTCTCGCCCCTCTCGTTCTCACTCTCTCCCACTTGCTCTCATCTCCGCCCCCTCTTTCCCTCTCGCTTGCACTTCTCTCACACTCTCGGTCTCTCGCCCTCACTCTCTCTCGCTCTTGCGCTCTCTCGCTCTCTCACTGTCTCTCCACCTCTATCTCCCCTCTCTCTCTCACATCCGCTCTCTCACACGCGCTCTCTTGTATCAGCACGCTCTTTCCGCCTCGTTCTCGCTCCCTCTCTCTTCCTGTCCTTCTCTCTCTCGCTCATTTGTGCTCTCTCTCTGTATCTCTCTGTCTCTGTCTGTCTGTCTTTCTCTCAGTCATCCTTCCCTCTCTCGTCTCCTCTCACTCTCTTTCTCTCTCTCGCACTCTCAGTCTCGTAACTGCTCCCTCTTTCGCTTGATCTTGCACCTCTCTCTCGCCCCTCACTCTCTTGCTGTATCTCTCGCCTTCTTGTCCCCTCGTGTCTCACGCCCACACTCTCCCTCCCCTCGCCTTCTCTCTCACTCGTCCGCCTTTCTCTCTCTTGGCCCCTCCCTCTCTCTCACCAGCCCAAATTCTCGCTCTCGCTCCTAGCATCTCGCCCCATTGTCTATCTCTTCCGCACTCTCCCAAACCCACTCTCTTCTCTCTCTCAGTCACCCTCTTGCTCTTCTTTCTTTCTCTCTCTCCCAGGCCCTTCACTTTCTCACTCTCATTCTCGCTCTCACTGTCACCTCATCGCTCTCTATCTCTCTCTCTCTCACACACAACCCACTCTTCTCTCGGTCGGGCCCCCTCTCGCTCTTCTCACTCTCGCGGCACTACTTTACTCTCTCGTTCAACCTAAACTTTCTCTCTCTCTCTCTCACTCTTGCACCACTCTCTCGCCTCCCTCTCGCCTCCTCCCTCGCTAACACCTATCGCCCCCTCTCTCATCCCCCTCTCTCATCCCCCTCTCTCACCCCACTCTCTCACACCACTATCTCGCGCGCTTTCTCGCCCCCTCTCTCGACCCTCTCTTGCTCCAGCTCTCGCGCCCTCCCTCGCCCCTTTCTTACCCCTTCTCTCACCCAGCCCTCTCAGCCCTCTCTCTCGTTCCCTCTGTCTTGTCACTTCTTGCATACACCCTCCCTCGCCACCCTCTCTCGCGGCCCTCTCTTGCCCCGTCTCTCATCCCTTCTCCTACCCCTTCAATCGCCACCACTCTTGTCCAACTCTGCCACCCCCTCTCTCTCGTCTGCTCTGTCTCGTACCCTGTCGAGCACACTCGTCTCTCGCCCCATCTCTCTTCTCCTCTCTCGCCCCCTCCTTTGGACCCTCTCTCACCACCTCTCTCGACCCCACTCTCTTGCCCCCTCTCTGATCCCACTCTCTAGTACCCCCTCTCTCGCACCCCTCCCTCACATGCCTCTCTTGCTCCCCTCTCTCATACATTCTCTCGCGCCCTCTCTAGACTCAACTCTCGCCCGCTCTCTCGGTCCCCTCTCTCAACCCACCTCTGCCCCCCCTCTCCTGCAGCACCCTCTCTCGCCCCCTCTATCGCTCCCCTCTCTGGCCACCCACTCTCGCCACCTCTCTTGCACTCTCTCTTGCCTCCCTCTCTCGTCTCCCTCTCTCACCACCTCTCACCCTCCCCCCGCCACCCTCTCTCTTGCTATCTCTCTTGCACTGTCTCTTGCCCCCTCTCTCGCCACCTCTCGCCCTCCACCTGCCCCTTCTCGCCACCCGCTCTCGCCCCACTTTCTCCAGCTCTCTTCCCCCGTCTCTCACCCCCTCTCTCGCCTCGCCACTTGTAACCCTCTCTCGCCCCCTCTCTCGACCCCTCTCACGCCGCGTCTCTCGCCCCCTGTCACTCCCCCTCTCTAACCCCTCTGTCGATAGCCCTCTCTCGACCTCCCCTCTCAAAATCGTCACTCGACCCACTCACTCGACACCCTATCTCGACCCACCTCTCTCGCCCCCTCTCTCTCGTCCTATCTCTCGTCCCCTCTCTCACGTGTCATCACTCGCGTCGCCACTCTCTCGCCCCCTCTCCTGCAGCCCACCCTTGACCCCCTCTCCCTCCTCTGCCGCCACCCACTCTCACCCCCTCTCTCACCCCTTCACTCGCTCCATCTCGCGCTCCCATCTGTCGCCCCCTCTCCATCGTGCCCTCTCTCTTGACTCTCTCTATCGTCCCGTCTTTCTCGCCCCCTCACTCTCACGCCCTCTCGAGCACCCCGTCTATCAGCCCCTCTCTAGCCCCATCTTTCGCTCTGTCTCTCCCCCCACTCTCTCTCCACTCGCTCACTCCTCTCTCTCGCTCCCGTCTCACACGTCCATCTCTCGCCCCGTCTCAGTCCCGCATTCTTGACCCCCTTCTCTCGACGCACACTCTCGACCCACGTTCTCAAACCCCACTCTCGCCCCCCTCTCACCCACCCTCTCACCACTTCACTTGCCACCTCTCTCGCCACACTGTCGCCCCTTCTCTCATACCCCTCATTTGCACGGTCTCTCGCGTCCCCTCTCGAACACCCCATCCCTCGGCCCCTCTAACTCCTCCTCATTCGCACCCTGTTTCCCCTCTTTTGCCCCTCTCTTGCCCACTCTGTTGCCACATCTCTCGTGCCTTCTCTCAAATCCATCTCTCGCCCCCACTTTTGCAGCCACCGCTCTCGCTCCCTCAAAGCAACCCTGTCTCTCCCCCTCTCTGGCCCCCACTCTCGACACCTCTCTCACCCCCTCTCTCTTGCCTCGCTCTCTTGTCTCCCTCAGTGGCCAATTCTCACCTTCCCCTCGCCCCCTCCTCACCTCTTGCATCCCTATCTGACCACGTCTTTCACCTCCTCCCTTGTCCAATCTCTCACCCACTCTCTCTCCCCCTCCCTCGTCTCCTGTCGCGCCCCTTCACTTGCTACCTATCTCGCCCCTCTGTTCCCCCTCGCTCTCGCCCCTCTCTCTCGCCCCCTCTCTCTCGCCCCCTCTCGATAACTCCAATCTCTCGCCCCCTCTCTCCCCTCCTTCAATCCCTCTCTCGAACCCTCTCTCTCGTCCCCTCTGTCTTGCCCCTCACTCTCGTGCCCACTCGCGCAACCCCGTTTCTCGGCCCCTCTCTCGCACCATCTCTTTTCCCATCTCTCGTCCCCTCTCTCGCTTTCCTCTCTCGCTCCACTCTCTCACTCCAGTCTCACACCACCATCTCTCCCCCTCACTCCTCTTCTCTCGACCCCCTTCTCACGAACCAATCTCTCGACCCACTCTCTCAAAACCTTCTCTCGAACCCATCTATCGCCCCCCCTTACGTCCCCTCTCTCTCGTCACTCTGTCTCGTCGACTCTCTGTTGTCCGCTCACTCTCGTACACTCTCTCATCCCCTTTTCTCATTGCCTCTCTCACGTCCCCTCCCTTGACTCCCTCTCACTCCTCACTCTCGCACCCTCTCTCGCCCTCTCTCTCACACACACCTTGTCTCGCCCCTTCACTCGCTACCTCTCTCGACTCCTTTGTCTCCCCGTATCTCTCATCCTCTCTCGCATACCCCCTCTGTCTCGCCCCTCATGAGCACTCCCCTCTCTCAACCCCTTCTCTCCCCCTCTCTCGTCCCCCTCTCTTGCCCCTTACTCTTGCAACCCCTTGAGCACCCATGTTTCTCAGCCCCTCTCTCGCACCATCTCTCATCCCATCTCTCGACCCCCTCTCTCGTTCCCCTCGCACGTTGCCCTCTCTCACTCCACTCTCTCGCTCACATCTCTCGCACCCCTTTCATGCCCTCTATCGCCCCTTCACTCGCCACCTCTATCGCCAACCTCTGTGGTCCCTCTCACTCACACGCTCTCTCACCCCCTCTCTCGCCCCCTCTCTTGCCCCCTCTCGTACCCCCTCACTTGCCCACTCCGCCGCCAGATCTCTCGCGCCTTCTCTCAACCCCTTGTCTTGCCCCCTCTCTCTCTCACCCCTATATCTTGCACACTCACTCTCGTCCCCTCTCGAGCACCCCATCTCACACCCACTCTCTCGCCCACTCTCTCCCTCCCTCTCTCGCCTTGACCTCTTGGCTCCCCTCACCCCAATTCTGGCCTGCTTCACTCACTGCTCCCTCTCTCGCCCCCTGTCTCGCCCCCTCAGTCACATCTCTCTCACGACACCTCCTCTTGACTCCCACTTCCGACTCCCTCTCTCGACCCGCTCTCTCTCGCCCCCTCTCTCTTAACCCCGCTCTCTCCTCTCCACTCTCGTCCGCTCTCTTGCGCCCCTGTAACCCTCTCTTGCCCACTCTCTCTCCCCATCTCTCATCCCATCTCTTGCCCCCCTATCTCGCTCCCCTCGTTTGGTACCCTCTCTTAGTACACTCTCTCGCCCCCTCTCACTCACCCTCTCTCGACCGACTCTCTCAAAACCCTCTCTCGACATGCTCTGTTGCCCCTCTCTGTTGTCCCCTCGCTCTCGTACACTCTATCTGGCCCCCCACTCTCATTCCCTCTCTCTCGCTCACTCTCTCACACCTTGTCTCGCCCCTTCACTCGCTACCTCTCTCAACATCTCTGTTGCCCCTCTCTCTCATCCCCTCTCTCTCGCCCCCTCTCTCTTGCCCCCTCTCACCTCGTCTCTCGCCCCCACTCTCACCCAGTGTGTCGCCCCCTCCATCGCCCCTCCCTCGCTCCCTCTCTCGTCCTTTCTCTCATCCCCCTCTCGTTCATCCTCTATCTCATCCCCCTCTCTTGCCGCCACACTCTTGCGCATTCTCGAGTCCCCACGCCTCTCGGTCCTCTCACGCCTCCCTCTCTGAACCCCCTTCTCTCTACCCACTCTCTCGACCCACTTTCACAAACTCCTCTCTCGACCCCCTCTGTCACCCCATCTCTCTCGTCCCCTCTCTCTCGTCCCCTGTATCTCGCCCCCCTCTCGACCTCTCTCTCGCCCCAAGTCTTGCCCCATCTCTCGCCCTCTCTCTCGATCTCTCTCTTGACACCCCCTCTCGCCCCCCTGTCTCGCGTAATCCTCGGCCCCCCTCACACCACTTCTGGCCCCCTCTCTTGCAGCTCCCTCTCTCGCCCCCTCTCTCGGTCCATCTATCAACACCCCTGTCTCGACCCACACTCCCGACCCCCTCTCTCTACCCACTCTCTATCGCCCCCCCTCTCTCTCATTCCCCGCTCTCTCATGCCCTCTCTCATGTCCCCTCTCTCTCACCTGCTCACTCGTCCCCTCGCTCGTTGCCCTCTGTCACCTCGTCTCTTGCAACCCTCTCTTGCCCCCTCTCTCGATCCATCTCCCGCCCTCACTCTCGCCCCCCGCTCTCACCCCATCTCCCCATTGCTCTTGCAACCCACTCTTGTCCCTTCTCTTCCTACCTTTCTTGCCCCCTCACTCACCCTTCCTCTCTCGCCCCTCTCTCACCCTTCTTTCTCGCCCTGCTCACTCGCCCGCACTCTCGCACCATCTTTCACTCACTCTCTCACCCACCAGTCTCGCCACACTCTCTCGACCCTTTTCTCGCCCAACTCTCTCGCCCCCTCTCCCGCCCCTTTTCTCGCACTCTCTCTCGCCCCCTCCTTCTCTCGCTGCCTCTCTCACGCCATGTCTCTCCCTCTCTCTCGCCCCCCTCTCTTGACCCCTCTCGACCCCTCTCTCGCCCCTCTCTCTCGCCTCCTCTCTCACACCCTCTCTCGCCCCATTTCTCTCTCGTCCCCTCTCTCATCTCCTCTCTCGCACACTTTTGTCACAACCTCTCCTGCCCCCTCTCTCCCTCTCCCGCTCCCTTTCTCATCCCTTCTCTCGCCTCTTTTCCCCCATCCTGTCTCTCTCTCGCCCCCTCTATCACCCCATCTTTCTCTCTCGCCCCCTCGCTCACCATCATCTCATCCCCTCTCTCGCACCCTTTCTCACCTGCACTCTCTCCCCGCTTTCTCTCTCTCTCTCTCTCTCACCACCTCACTAACACTCTCTATTGCACCCTCTTGTGCCAACTCTCTCACACCCTCTCTTTCGCCGCCCTCTCTCGACCCCTCTCTCACCCCTCTCTCTATCTAGTTCTCTGTCACATCTCCTCTCTTGCCCCCTTCTCTCTCTCTCGCCTATCTTTCGTGCCCTCTCTCTCATTCCCTCTCTAAACCCCTCTCTCGCCCTCACTCTCTCTCGCTCCCTTGCTCGCACCCACTCGTCACCACTCTCGCCTCCCCTCTCCCTCTCGCCCCTCTGTCTCACTCGCCACCCGCTCTCGGCACTCTCTCTCTCGCCCCCACCTCTTGAATCTTTTCTCACCCTCTCTCTCTCTTTCTCGACCCCCTCTGCCTTCTCTCTCTCTCTGTTACCTCCTCTCCCGCCCCTCTCTCTCAATCGTCCCCTCTCTCGCCCCTCTCACTCGTTCTCGGCACCATCTCTCACCCAATCTCTCGCTCACCCCCTCTCTCGCCCCCTCTCTCGCACTTTATCCCGCCCACTTTCCTACCCCATCACCCTCTCTCACCCCCTCTGTCACCCTCTCTCGCGACGCCTCTCTCTATCGCTCGCCGCTCTCTTGCATCCTTTCTCTCCCTCCCATCGCGCTCTCTCTCTCATGATTGCACCCACTCTCTTGCCTGTCTCTCTCGCCCACTCTCGAATACCCTCTCTCGCGCCTCTCTCACACCGTCTCTCACACGATCTCTCCCCGCTATCTCACGCCTCTTTTCATCCCCTCTCTCTCTCGTCCTCATTCTCTGATCCTCTCTCATCCCCCTCACTCTCACGCCCCCTCTCACTCTCTCGCCCCCACTCTTGCACGCTCTCTCGTTCCCGCCTGTCTCTCGCCTCCTGTCTCACCGTCTCTCTCTCTCTCGCTCTCCACTGTCTTGCGCACTCTCTCGCCCACTTCTCGCTCCCTCTCTCTCACACTAGCCCCCACTCTCTAACTCCCTCTCTCGCCCTCTCTCTCGATCCCTCTATTGCACAATCTCTCGCCCCCTCTCTCGCCTTCTCTATCCCCTCTTCCACCCCTCCTTTCATCCCCTCTTTCTCTTGCACCCTTTCTCTGACTCTCTCTCATCCCCTCTCACTCACTCGCCCCCTCTCTGGCCAACTCTCTCTCTGTCGTCCCCTCTCTCGCCCCTCTCTATCTTCCACTGTCTCGTCACCTCTCTGGACCCCCTCTCTTGACCCCCCTCTCGCCGCCTCTCTCGCCAGCTCTCTGCCCTTGTCTCGTCCATTCTCTACCCTCTCTGTCACAACCTCTCACCCTCTCTCTTGCCCCCTCTCTCCCGTATCCTCTCTCTTCCCATCTGTCACCCCCTGGCTCACCCACTCTCTCGCCCTCTCTCTCTTGCCCCCCTCTCGACTCCTCTCTACCCCTCGCTCCCCCTCTTTCTCTAGCCAGCTCTCTCTCGCACCGTTTCATCACCTCTCTCGCGCCCTCTCTCGCCATCCCTCTCTCAACCCCTCTCTCGTCCCCTCTCTCGCCCCCTCTCACTGTCTCACCATTCTTTCTTCCCCACTCTCGCCCACCTTTCTCGCACGGTCTCTTGGCCCGCTCACTCACACTCCCGCCCCCTCTCTCTTCCACACGCTCGTCCCCTCGCCACCGCTGTCTCCCTCTGTCTCGCCCCCTTTATCTCCCTATCTTTCTCTCTCGACCACTCTCCCCGCTCTCTTTCGACCTCTCTCTCGCCATCACTCTCGACTCCTCTCTCACCCCCTCCCTCGCCGCCTCTGTCTCTGCTTCCCCCTCTTTCACTCTCTTCGTCGACCCCCTCTCCCACCCCATTCTCTCACCCACTCTTTCTCCTCTTTCTCTCCCTCTCTATCGCCCTCTCTCTCTCGCTGGCTCTCTCACCCCTTCTCTCGCAGGTCCTCTCGCCAGCTCTATCTCTGAATCGCCCCCACTCTCGCACCCACTCTCGTCCCCCTCTCTCTCGCCCACTCTCCCTCTCTCGCGCCCTCTCTCAACCCTCCAAACACCCTCTATCTCTCGCCCCCTCTCGCTTTCGCCACCCTCTCTCTCACCCCACCTCTAGACCTCTCTCGCCCCATCTCTCGACCCCCTCATGCTCCCTCTCTCTCTCACCACCCCTCTCACCCTCTCTCTCGTCCCCTCTCTCGCCCCTCGCTCTCCCCCTCACTCGTCCCGTGTCTTGCTCTCTCTCTCAGATCCTGTCTCTCTCTCTCACGCCCCGTCTCTCGCCCCATCTTTATCTCTCTCTCCCTCTTCGCCCCCTCTGTCTCTCTCACCCCTTCTCTCGCTCCGACTCGCGCCTTCACTCTCGCCTCCTCTCACCTAACTCTGTCGCCACTTCTCTCTCTCTCACCCGATCTCTCACCCCTACACGTTCCCCTCTCTCATTCCCACTTTTGCCCCATCTCGAAACCCCTTGATCTCTCGCACCCTCTCACCCCCTCCCTCGCCCCCTCTCTCTCTCACTTGCGCCCTCTCTCGCCCCTCTTTCGACCCGCTCTATTACTCCGCTCTCTCGCTCCCTCTCTCGCCCCCTTCCTTCAACCTCTCTCTCTCTCGTCCCCTCTCTCGTCCTCTCACTCTCTCTCGACCCCTATCTCGCCCCCTCTATCGCCCTGTCACTCTCTATCGACATCTCTCTCGTCCCCTCACTCGCTCCCGCTCTCGCCCCCAATATCACCCTGTCTCTCTCTGTCGCCAAGCTCTCGTCCTTCCTCTCTCTCTCGCCACCTCCCAATCTCACACGCCTACCCTCTTGCCTGCTCTCTCGATTCCCTCTCTTGCCCACTCCCTCGCCTCCTCTCTCCCTCTCTCTTCCCATCTCTCGTCCCCGTCTCTCGACCCCCTCTCTCGACCCCTCACTCGCCTCCTCTCTCGAGCCGCTCTCTCTCTTATATCCTCTCTAATCCCCTGCAGTACAGGAGTTGGGAGTTCATGTTGTGGCTGTGCAGGACATTGGTTAGGCCGCTGTTGGAATACTGCGTGCAATTCTGGTCTCCTTCCTATCGGAAAGCTTTGAAACGTGAATGGGTACAGAAAAGATTTACAAGGATGTTGCCAGGGTTGAAAGATTTAAGCTATAGGGAGAGGCTGAACAGTCTGGGGATGTTTCCGCTGGAGCGTCAGAGGCTGGGGGGTGACTTTATGGAGGTTTACAAAATTATGTGGGGCATGGATATGATAAATAAACAAAGTATTTTTCCCTGGTGTCGGGGAGTCAAGAACTGGAGGGCATAGGTTTTGGGCAAGAAGGGAAAGTTATAAATAGACCTAAGGGGTACCTTTTCACGCAGAGGGTGGTACATGTATGGAATGAGCTGCCAGAGGATGTGGTGGAGGCTGGTAAATTTGCAACATTTAAAAGGCATTTGAATGTGTATATGAATAGGAAGGGTTTGGAGGGATATGGACCAGGTGCTGGCAGGTTGGACAAGATTGGGTTGGTATATATGGTCGGCATGGACAGGTTAGACTGAAGGGTATGTTTCCATGCTGCACATCTCTATGAATCTATGGCTCTTCCCCCCTTCTCGCCCCTCTCTTGAATCTCTCTAGAACTTCTCTCGCGCATCCCCTCTCTCGCCCCCCACTCTCACCTCCATCTCTCATCCCCTCGCTCGGCCCTCTCTCTCAATCCCCTCTCTCACCCCATCTTTCTCTCTCGCAACTTCTCACGCCCCCTTTCTCTCTATGTTGCCCCATGTTTGTCCTACTCCTGCTTGTCCCCTCCCTCACCTCCTCTATGACCACCTCTCTCTCTCTGTCGGCTGATCTCTGGCACACACTCTTTCCCCTCTCTGTCTCTCTCGACCCCTCTCTCCGCCCTCTCTCGAACCTCTCTCTCCTACTCTCTCTGGTCCCGTCTCACGAACATCTTCTTGGCCCTCTTTCGACCCACTCTCGAACACCTCTATATCGGCACCCCTCTCATCACCTCCTTTACACCCCCAATCTCGCCCCCTCTCTCATGCCCGCTCTCGCCCCCTCTCAGCCCCTCACTCACTCGCATCTTCTCTCGCCCTCGCTCTCTGTCTGTCGCCCCCTGTCACGCTCCCTATCGCCCCCTCTCTCACCTCCTCTATGGCTCATTCTCTCGCTCCCTCACTCGCCCCCTCTCTTGCCCCCTCTCTCGCTACCTCTCTCGGCACCTCTCTCTCTCTCTCTCTCTCACCCATCCTCTCGCCTCTACTCTTACGCTCTCTCTCTCTCTTTCGACCCCTCGCTCACGCCCTCCCCCGCTCCCTCTCTCTCTCGCTTGCACACTGTGTCGCCCCTCTTTCGAGACACTCTCTCGCACCTCTCTAGCCCTCTCTGTTGAACCTCGCTCTCATCCCCTAGCTCGTCCTCTCTCTCGCCCACTATCTCGCCACCTCCATCGTCCCTTCTCTCTCTCCCCCTCTCACTCACTCTCGCCCACTCTCTCACTTGCTCTTGCACCCCTCTTCCTCAGTCTCGCCTCCTCTCTTGCCCTCTCTCTCGCCAGCTTTCACTCTGACACGCCCCCACTCTCTCACCGTCCCTCGTCCCGTCTCTCTCTCTGTCTCTCGCCACCTCTCTCTCTTTTGACTCTTCTCTGGCTCCTGCTCAAGCACTTATCTCTCTCTCGCCACCTCTATCGATCCGTCTCTCTCTCTCGCCAAGCTCTCCACCCTGCTCACTCTCGCCCCCCTCTCTCATCACCTCTCTCGTCCTCTCTCTCGCCACCTCTCCATCTCACTCACTCTCTAAAGCCCGCTCTCGAAATCCCATAACTCGCCCACTTCTCTTAACACCTCTGTTGCTCCCTCTCTCAACCCTCTCTATATTGTCCCCTCTCTCATCCAATCTCTCGCCCCCCTTATTCTCTATCGCCTTCACTCTCGCCCCCACTCGACCCCTCTGTCGTCTCTGCTCTCTCTCTTGCCCCCACTCTTTTCCCTCTCTCTTTCTCTTTCGCCCACGGCTCAACACCTCTCTCTCTCACTCCACTCTCACGCCCCGCTCACCCCCCCTCACCCCCTCTCTCGACACACCTCTCTCTCTCAACCCCTCTCTCACCCCATCCCTTGCCCCTCTCTCTCTCGCTTGCCCCATCTGTCGCCCCCGCTCTCAACCACCTCTCTCACCACTCTCTCTCGTCCCCCTCTCTCCTCAACCCTCGAACCTCTATCTCTCTCGTCCACTCTCTAGCCCCCTCTGTCACCCCTCCTTTGTCTCACCCCCTCTGTCACCCCCTGTCTCGCCCACTCTCGCTGTCTCGCACCATCTCTCTCTCTCACCACCACTCTCCCGCCCCTCTCTTGCCCCTCCTCCCGCCAGCTCTCTCTCTGAGTCGCCCCCACTCTCGCATCCTCTCTCGTCCTCTTCCACTCTCGTCCACTCTCTCGTTCCCTTACTCGCTCCTTATCTCTCTCACCCCTCTCGTGCACCCTCTCTCGGCCCCACTCTCCACAGCTAGCATCTTCTCTCGCCCCCTCTCTCACACCCTCTCTCGCAGCCTCTCTCTCTCTCTCGCCACGTCTCTCATCCCATCTCTCGCTCCTTCACGCTCCCTATCTCTTTCTCTCGCCCCATCTCATCCACTCTCTTGCCCTCTCTCTCTCACCTTCTTCTCTCTCTCGCCCACTCTCTCACCCTCTCTCATAACCTCTCTCGCTCGTCCGCCCCCTTGCTTACTCTCTTGTCCCACTTTCTTGCACTTCTCACCCATCTCATGCCCCCCTCTCTCGCCTCCAATTTCTCTCACTCGCCCACTCTCATGCTCCCTCTCTCGCCCAGTCTCTCAACTCCTCTCTCACCCCACAATCTCGTCGCTCTCTCTCGCCTCTCTCTGTCTCACACCCTTTTTCTTACCCCGTCTCAGGCCCCCACTCGAGCTCTCTAGTCCCCTCTCTCTCACTCCCTCTCCCAAGCATCTCTCTCGAACCCCTCTCGCAAGCCCCTCTCTCGCCCGTACCCTAGCCCCCTCTCTTGTCCGCTCTCTTGACCCCTCTCTCAAGCCCCATTCTTGCCTCCAGTCTAGTCCCCACTCTCGCCCACTCTTGTTCCCACTCTGGCAAACGCTCTCGCCCCCTCTCTCACCACTCTCCCGGCCCCTCTCCCGCCCGTACTCTCACCCCCATTGTCGCCCCCTCTCTCACTCTTTCGCCGTTACGCTCACCCCCTCTCTCACTAGCACCCTGTCTCGAACTCCTCTCCCACCCCCTCTCTTGCGCCCTCTCTCACCATCTCTCAAGCCCCCTCTCTCGCCCCTCACTCGCCTCACCTCTTTCACACTTGTCTCACCCCTCTCGTACCCCCTCTCTCGGCCCCACTCTCTCCCGCTAGCAACTTCTCTCGCCCCCTCTCTCACACCCTCTCTCCAGCCTCTCTCTCTCGCCATTTCTCTCGTCCCATCCCTCGCCACTTTACGCTCCCTATCTCTCTCTCGCCCCATCTCACCAGCTCGCTTGCCCTCTCTCTCACCTTCTTCTCTCTCTCGCCCACTCTCTCACCCTCTCTCATACCCTCTCTCTCTCTCGCCCGCCCCCTTGCCTACTCTCTTGTCCCACTTTCTTGCACTTTTCGCCCATCTCACGCCCCCTCTCTCGCCTCCACTTTCTCTTACTTGCCCACTCTCATGCTCCCTCTCTCGCCCAGTTTCACAACCCCTCTCTCACCCCACACTCTCGCCCCTCTCTCTCGCCTATATTTCTCTCACCCTTTTTCTCACCCCTTCTCAGGCCCCCACTCGAGCTCTCTAGTCCCCTCTCTCTCTCTCCCTCTTCCAAGCCTCTCTCTCGAACCCCTCTCCAGAGCCCCTCTCTCGCCCGTACCCTCGCCCACTCTCTTGCCCACTCTCTTGACCCCTCTCTGGAGCCCCACTCTCGCCTCCAGTCTGGTCCACACTCTCGCCCACTCTCGTTCCCACTCTCGCAAACGCTCTCGACCCCTCTCTCAACAGTCTCCCGGCCCCTCTCCCGCCCCCACTCTTGCCCCATTCTCGCCCCCTCTCTCACTTTCTCGCTGTTACGCTCACCCTCCCCTCACTAGCACCCTATCTCGAACTCCTCTCCCGCCCCCTCTCTTGCGCCCTCTCTCACCATCTCTCAAGCCCCCTCTCTCGCCCTCACTCGTCCCACTTCTTTCACACTTGTCTCACCCCGCTCCCTCTTCTCGCCCCTTCCACCCTGTCTCTCGCCCCCTCTCTTGCCTACTCCCTCGCCCCTCTTACGCCCCTACTCATGCCACACCTCTCTCGTCCCCCTCTCGACCACCTCTCTCGTCCCCCTCACCATCTCTCCCACCCTGTCGATCCCCTCTCTCTCTCGACTCCTCTACCCTCTCGCCCCAACACTCACCCTCTCGCCCTCTCTCTCGCCCACCTCTCTGTTTTGCACCCTCTCTCAATATTCTCTTGACCCCCCCTCTGTCCCACTCTCGTGCCCAACTCTCTTTCTCTTTTGCCCCCTCTCTTTATCTCTCGCCCACATCTCGCCGCCTCTCGTGCCCCCTCTCTCCTCTCCTATTTCTCTCTCTCGTCCTCTCTTATGCTCCCTCTCTCGCCCCGTCTCTCACCTCCTCTCTTGCCCCAGACCTTCGCCCCTATCTCTCGCCTCTCTCTCACCCTTTGTCTCAACCCTCGCAGGACACCTCTCTCGCTCGCTCTCTCGTCCCCTCTCTCTCACTCCCTCTCCAAAATGTCTCTCTCGAACCCCTTTCCTGAGCTGCTTTCTTGCCTGTACTCTAGCCCCCTCTCTTGCCTGGTCTCTCGTCCCCTCTCTCACCACCTCTCTCGCCTGCTCTCCCCATCTCTCGTGCCCTCCTCTCGTCCCCAGTCTGCCCCCCACTGTCACAACCTCTCTTGTCCCCACTGTCACAACCTCTCTCGCCCTCTTCTACCTCCTCTCTCTCCACTCTCTCTCTCGACCCCTCTCACGCCCCTCGCTCTCTTCCCCTCACTCTCAGCTTCCCTCAGTCTTCCCATCTCTATCCCTCTAGCCCCCTCTCTCACCCTGTCCCTTGCCCCCTCACTCCCCCAACTCTCTCTCTCGACCTCTCTCTCACCCCCTCTCTCCCTCTCTCGCCGTCTAGCTCTACAGCCTGTCTTCCTTCTCTCTCTCTCTCGCCTTCACTATCTCCCTCTCTCTCTCTCTCGCCGCCTCCCTCGCCTTGTCTCTCGGCCCCACTCTCGCCCCTCTCTCTCACCTCTCTCTCTCGCCCCTCTCTCAACATTTCTCTTGCCCCCCTCTCATTCTCGCCCCTTCTCTCATCACCTCTCTCTCTCGCCCCGTCTCACTCTCTATCGCCCATCTCTCTCACTCTCGCACAACTCTCACCCCCTCACTCGCCATCTCTCTCACCCTCTCTCTCGCCCATCTCTCTCTCCCCTTCTCCTCCTTTCACTCTCTATCGCCCACTCTCTCCCTCTCGCCCAACTCTCGCCCTCTCTATCGACCCAGCTCTCTCTCTCGCCCACCTCCCACACCCTGTCTCTCTCTCTCTCACCCCCTCTGTCGCTACTCTCCCGCCCCTATCCCGCCACAACTCTCGCCCCCATTCTTGCCCCCTTGCTCACTCTCCGGCGTTTTGCTCACACCCTCTCTCTTGCTCTCACTCTCTCTCTCGACCTCCTCTAACGCCCCCTGTCTTGCCCCCTCTTTCACCCCACCTCTCTCGCACACATCTCCCCCGCCCCACCTTCTCGCTACTTCTCTCGACCTCCTTCTCATTTCCTCTCTCGCTCCCTCTCTCGCCCCCTCTCTCGCACCATCTCTCTCACACCCCTCTTCCTCGCTGACCCTTCGTGCCCCCACTCTCGAACTCCTCTCTCGACCCCCCGCCCCCTCTCCCAACCCTCTCATGACGCAACTCACTCCACATCTCTGTCGCCCACCTCTCGCCCTGTCACCCGCTTCTCGCCCACTCTCTCAGTCTCTCGCCATTTCGCACATATCCCTCTATCTCGCTCGCACCCTCTCTGTACCTCCTCTGCGCCCCCTCTCTCGCCCCCTCTCTCACTCTCGCCTTCTCTCTTGCACAGTCTCTCGCACCTCTCTCACTCAAGCTGTCTCGCACACCTCTCATCCGACCCCTTCTCGCCCCCTACGACCTCTCTCGCCCCAGCTCTTGCGCCCTCCCTCACCACCAATTACGCCTCCTACACCCGCCACACCTCTCTCGCTCCCCCTCTCGCCCAGCACCCACAACTTCTAGCTCACCCTCTCGACCCCCCTCTCTCGCTTGTTTCTCGCCCCCCATCTCGCTACCCTCTCTCGCCCAATTTCTAGCCCTCTCACTTTCTATCGCTTCTCTCTCCCCCTCGCTCCCATGTCTCGCCCCGTGTCTCACCTCCTCTCTTTCCCTCTCACACCCTCTCTCGACAAACTCCCGGCCCCTCTTCTCCCACCCACTCTCGCCTTTATTCTCGCCCCGACTCTCACTCTCTCGACGTTTTGCTCACCTCTCTCTCTGGCTCGGACTCTCTCTCGACCTCCTCTCCCACCCCGTCTCTGGCCCCCTCTCTCGCCCCTCTCTCTCGCTCTCGCCATCTCTCTTGCCCCTCTCTCTCCCCTCTCTTGCCCCACGTTTCTCGCACACCTCTCACACTGCCCCACTTCTCGCCCCCACGACACCCACCCTCACCCTCTCTTTTGCCCCTTCCGTCGCCCTCTTAAACACCCCGACTGCTGCCCCACCTCTATCGCACCCCTCTCGCCCACCACCCGCCACTTGTCACCCACCCTCTCGACCCCTACTCTCGCCTACCGCTCGCTCTCTCTCGCCCCCTCTCTCGGCCCTCTCTTGGCCCCTCTCTCGTCCACACCCGTGCTCACCTTTCTCTCTCGCTCCCCACTTTGTCTGTCTCTCGCCCATCTCTTGCCCCCTCTCTCTACCCACTTCTTTCCTTCCCTCGCCCCCTCTCATGCGCCCTCTCTAGCCCTGTTTCTCACCCCCTCTCTCCCCCCCTCTCCCAACCCCCACTCTAAGCCGCTCTGTCTCCCCACTGTCTATCTCTCCCCCTCTTTTGCCCCAACATGCGCCCCTGCTATCGCTGCATCTCTCGCCTCTCTCGCCCTCTCACGCGCCTCTCTCTTGCCCCCTTTTCTCGCTTCCTCTCTCCTTTATTTCTCTCTCGCAAAATCTATCGCCACTCGCTCTCGCCCCCTCTCTCTAGGTCCCTGAACTCTTCCCCTCTCTATCCCTCTCGCCCCTCTCTCGACCCCTCACTCTCTGCCACTCTCTCACTCTCGACCCATCTCTTGCCCCCTCTCTCGCACCATCTCTCGCCCCATCTTTCACCCCTCTCTCTTCACGTCTCTTACTACCTGTTCCAACTCCCTCTATCGACCCCCTTCCCAGACGCCCCTCTCGACCCCTCTCTCCCACTCTGTTGCCCCATTTCTCCCCCACTCTCTCTCTCTCGACCCTCTCTCTCGCTCTTTTGCACCCTCTCCCGCCGTCTCTCCCCGTCTCTCGTCTCCCACTCTCGCACCCTCTCTCGTGCCCTCTCTCTCTCTCTCGCAACATCTCTCGATCTCTCTCTCACCCCCTCTCCATCACTATCTCTTGGCCCCTGTCTTGCCGCCTCTCTCCTTTCTCTCATACTCTCTCTCTCGCTCACTCCCTCTCTCTCTCGTTCATCCTCTCTCTCTCCCTTTCCCCCTGTCTATCTCATTCCCTCTGTCTCTCTCGTTCTATCCGTCTCTCACCCTCTCTCTCTTTCCCCACTCTCTCGCTCCCTTGCTCTCGCTCTCCCTCCCAACACCCTCACTCTCATTCCTCAGTCTCAATTGCCCCCAATCACGCTCATCTCAATTCTTTCTCTCTCGACCCTCTCTCTCTCTCTCGCCCTCTGTCGATGTCTCTCTCTGACCCCATCTCGCCCTTCTCTCTCTCTCGGCCCCCGCTAGCTTGCTCTCACTCTCTCGCTCTCATTATCGCCTCATCTCTCTCTCCCCTGTCTCGTTCTTTCCACCTTTCTCCCTCTCTAACGCCGCCCTCTCGCTCTCTCTCTCACCCCCTATCTCTGTTCATCTCTCGCTCCCGCTCTCTATCTTTGTCCTGCCCACTATCTCTTGCACTCGCCCGCGCCCTCTCTCCCTCTCCTGCCCTGTCTCTCTCTCCCTCTCTCTATTGCTCGTGCCCCCCTCTATTTATCTCTCGATTCGTCTCTCTCTTTCTCCCTCTCTGTCTTTCTCTCACCCACTTTCTCTTGCTCTCGCTCACTCTCTCTGCCCCCCATACTCTCTCTCTCACCCCTTTTCTCCCTCCATCCTTCTCGCTCTCTCTCTGTCTATGTCTATCTCTCTCTCTGTCTCGCCCTCTCTTGCTCCATTGCTCTCGCCATCGCTCTCGCTCTCACACTCTCCCTCTTTCCCGGACCCCTCTCTCCTTCTTGTTCTTCCTCTCACTCTCCTCTCTCTCAACATCTCTCCCTCTCTCTCGCCTTCCCTCTCTTTCTCGTCCACGGTGTCTCTCCCCGTCTCACTCTCTCTCGCCCACTTTCTCTCTCTCGCCCACCCTCCCCGCTCCACTCAGTCTGTCAACCCTCTCTCTTGCACCCTCTCTCTCTCTCCTCTCTGTCTCTCTCTGTCTCTCATCTCCATTCTCTCTCTCGTCCCCTTTCTTTCCCTCTCCCCCTCTCTTTTGACCCCCCCCTTTCTGTCTATCTCTCTCCTGCCTCCCTCTCTCTCTCGCACTCTCCCTCTCGTCCCCAATATCTAGCTCTTCCTATCTCTTTCTCCCTCTCACACTCATCCCCTCTCGCTTTCTCGCGCCCCCTCGCTCACTTCCCTCCCTACTCTCGCCCCTTTACTCTCTCACTCTCTCTCACCCTCTCTCTCTCGTCCCCTTTCTCTTACCGACTCACTCTCACTTGGCAAACCCTCACCCTCTCAATCCCTCTGTCTCCCTCCCCCCGTTTGCCGCACTCTGCCTCTATCACTCTCTCTCTCTTCTCCCGCTCACTTTCTCTCCCTCACTCTCTCCCTCCCCCTCTATCTCTCCCCTCTCTCTTTCTCCCTGTCTCGCGCACTCTCTGTGAGTCTCGTGCCTCTCTCTTTCTCTCTCACTCGCTCGCTCTCCCGAATCCTGTCGAGCTCTCTCTCTTGTTCCTTCTGTCTCTCTTGCTCCCTCTCTCTCTTTCTCGATCCCTCTCCCTGTCTCTCAGCACCCCCGCTCTCTCGCCCCTGCTCTCTCTCACCCTGCTCTCTCCCAGTCATTACCCTTCAATCTCTCTTGCCCCTCTCTTTCTCTCACCGCCTCCCTCTCTCACCCTTTCTTTCTCTCACCCCCTCTCCTTGGCCCTCTTTCTCTCTCTTGCCCCCCCTCTCACTCCCCCTCTCTCTCGCCTCTATGTCTCTCTCGTCCTGTCTCTCGTTCTTTCTCGACCCTGTATCTCCCTCTCTCTCTCGCCTCTTCTCTCTCTCACCCACTCTAACTCTCTCTTTCCCACTCTCTTGTTTAATCACGCTCTCTCTCTCGCCCTCACGCTCTCTCGCCCCTCTCTCACTGATTTCGCCCCTCTCTCTCACTCCTTCTCTCTCTTGACCGGACACTTTTCCCTCACACTTTTCTCTCTCTCTCTCACCTCCTTCTCCATTGTCCAACTCTCTTTCTCTCTTACCCCCTTCTCCCACCCTGTCTCTCTCTCTCTCGCCTTCTTCCTCTCTCTTACCCTCTCCCTTGCCCCCTCTCTCTGTCAGTCCTCTCTCTCGATCTCTCTCTCTTGCCATCCCGCGCTCTCTTGCCCGCCTCTATGTTTCACCCCTTGTCTCTCTCTCACCCCCTCACTCTCTCGCCTCCTCGTTCTGTCTCTCTGCCCTCTCTTTTTTCTCTCTCTCCTCCCACATCTAGCTAGTCTCCTTTCTCTCTCTCGTCGCCCTTCTCTCTCTCTCTAGGTCTTGCCCCCTTTCTCTCTCACCCTGTCTCCATCGCCCTCCCTCCCTCTCTCTCGGTGTCTCTCTCTCTCTCTCGCTGTCTCTCTCCTTCTCTTTCTCTTTATCTCGACCATTCTCTCTCTCGCCCCTCTCTCATTATATCCTCCCCTGTGTCTCTCTCTCTCCGTCACCCTACCTCTCCCTTGCCTCCCTCTCTCTCCCCATGTTCCTTCAGTCTGTCTCCGCCTTCTCTCACTTTCGAGCCATCTCCCTTTGTGTCTCTCTCGCCCCACCTCCCTCCGTTTCTCTTTGAATCTCTCTCCGTCCTGTCCCTCCTTCCCTCTGTATCTGACACATTGTCTCCCTGGTTCTTCCATCTCCCTCTGACCCAGAGACTGGGGGGGGGGTTGGTGTTGAGGCTGTGTCTGGGCGTAGTGAGAGGATAAATGTACGTGGGAGGTGGGAGGAGGGCAAAATGGGGTAGAGGCAGAATTGTGTTCGGGAGACGGAGACAGCAGGAGAGTGTGAGTGCGTGTGAGCGGGAGAGAGAAGAGTGAAGACAGGTATATAAACAATACAGGATGTGAGAGAGAGAGAGGAAAGAGGGAGAGTAAAAATGTGAGGTGGTGAGAAAGAGAGAGTGTACAGAGAGAGAGAAGGAAAAAAATGAAGAGAAACAGTGGGAGAGAGGAAATGGGGAGGCCAGGTCGCAGTGAATGGATTTTCCAGAGGTGAAAGGAAGCACAGAGTGAGTTAAACCCAATTCCTGCGCTCAGGGCGCGGTCCCCTCCCCTTCCCTGAGGACCAGGACTTGGGGCTGAGTCCGTCTCTTTCCAGCTCAGCTTCTCCAACGCAAAGATACACAACAACATCGTTCACTCTGCTGCTCGGCACGCTTTAATGAACATTTATATGATACAAAATTGAAGTGATGGACACAGTCAGTGGGACAATGCCTTTTCTCACTGGCCCGTGAGCTGTGAGAAACATTGAAATGTGTCCCTGGAACACCCCTGTGTGATAATCTTGGACAATCCAGCGCCACCCTCAGTCTGTTACCATAGCGACCAGCTGCTCCATTGCTGAACAGAAATTAGAAAATCCCGGATGGTTTGATTACGGAGTGAATTTGACTGATCGATGCATTTGGGTGAAGGGATTATTCAGCACATTCTTCAGCTGCCGCCTGAACTTAGTCTGGGTCACGGCAAAAATCACGGTGTTTGTGCAGCAACTGAGGAGCTGCAGCATGAAGCCCAATTCCTGCACAAACCAATCTAGATCTACAGACTGATACCCAATAATATGCATCCGTCTCGATATAGAAAACACCATTAACATTGACCATAACAGGATGAAATTGGCCGAGATCACAAGCAGTAAAATTATGAATTTTTTTCGGTTACTCATTTCTGTGTCGGACTGAGCGTCCCCATTGTTGTGAGCGCCGAGTCTCTGCGGGCTCTGCTGGTCATTAAAATGTGTCTGACGATGAGAACATTGAGCAGCAGAATCAGGACAAATGGGTCACACGGGGTTAGAATGTGGTGGAGGAACTCGATTGTGACCCAGACACTGGAGAATAGAACAGCGTCTGTTACGTCACAAAACCAGGGGAGGTTCCCCAGCCAATACCGAGCCGTGAACATAAAATACCAGGAAATGTTCTTTAAACAATTCAGCACATTCACTGCTCCCAGAACCACAGCCGCCGTTTTCTCACTGCAATATTTACTTTTAAGCTTCTGGTAAAAAATGGCCTCAAACCGATCAAAGGTGAAAGTGACGGTGAACCACACAGAACAGTCAGTGGCTGCATAAAGCAGGACGGCGTGAACACTGCATACGGAGGTGGACTCCAGGAAGTAAAACTGTTCCCACTAAACAATAGGAATGTGTCTCAGTATCATGCCGAGGATAATGACCAGGAGATCCGCCGCTGCCATGGCCCCCAGGTAACGTCTGACACATGGAGACAATCCACAAACTTTATAAAGTCGGACGTAGATGGTCACTACGTTAACTGTGAGGAAGGAAAACAAACCCATTATCCATCAGCCTGGAGGCAAAGGGACCCGTTTAATTGTGCACCCAGTGTCACTGTATTCAGAGATTTATTAAAATAATTGGAGCTGGAATAAATTACTGACAAAAATTTGACATAAAACACAATAAACCCTCGCTCCCCAAACACACAGAGACACATCCATAAGGACAGATGGTTTCTAGAACATTCCCACATACTCGATCACACGAGAGCAGATACAGGTCACTTCCTCCCAGTTCTTAATACGGAGGGTGAAAGCGTTGCTGTCCTGAAGGATTCTCTCCCAGTTTCCTAAAGATAAATGGAGTATGGAAATTTCTGTATTTTAGTCAAAATTGTGTTCGATCCAGTGTTGTGAAGAAATGTAAACGCAGGGAAAACGTATTCACCCTTTTAACTGCCTGAGGTGACTTCGGAACAGTGTCTGCTTCTTCCTGGAACGGTATCTCTTCCCTCGGGATCTTATCGTTTGTTCAATTCACTGACGTCCGGCCGTTCACAAAAAATGTCAAGGATAGAATGTTACCAGGAATGTCAGTTACAGAATGTTGGGGACAGAATATTCCGAGGGACTCCTAGACCTTTCCCACCTATCCACTCCACCCTTCTCTCTGACCTATCACCTCTCCCCCACCTCCATCTACCGATTACATTCCTAGCTACCTTCCCCCAAGCCCCAGACACCCCCAATTAACTCTCTGCCCACCGCCCCAAAAGTCTCATTCTTGATGAAGGGCTCATGCCTGAAACGTCGGTTCCCCTGCTCATTGGATGCTGACTGACCTGCTGTGAAATTCCAGCACCACACCCCCTGTCAGGAAACAGTGTGACACTGTCATACTCACAGAATCAGGCCTGATGGGTAATACTTCATGAATCCCCATCTCCACCCCTTGATATATCCTGTCCCACCAGCAGGACAGACCACCAGTAGTGGGGGAACTCTGGGATACAGTCTGGAAATGATTTACCCTGTAATTCCCCGACATTAATTGCAGATACCGAGAAACCTCATGGTAATAGGTCACAGATGGTCAATGAAATCATCTGATAATGGACATCTCCTGCTCCTCACCCTACCCCTTGGTAACAACTCAGTTTCCCTCGATGTTGGAAACAAATCAGAGGAAGCACTGAGGGTGACAAGGACACAGAACGTCCTGTGGGTGTGGGAATTCAATGTCAATCACTAACAGTGTCCCCACAGGCCCACCACTGACTGAGCAGGGAGAGCCGTCAAATACACAGCAACCAGACTGGGGGAAGTGATGGGGGAACCAACAAGAGGGAAACATTCTCAACAAACCCCTTGTCCCAGATGGATCTATCCCTAACAGTAACTGTAGGAGCAGATGGCACACAATCTTGGTGGAGGGAAAGTCTCAGCGTCATATTGTAGATACTGCCCATTGTGTTATGTGGCACTTCGTCCTGTGAAGTAGGACATACTTTTAAAGGACAGAGCACACGGAAACTGGGCATCCATGAGGCACTGTGGGCTAGCAGCAGGTGCAGCATCAATGGCCTCCCCTCCATTATAAAGTCAGAAGTAGGCTTTTCACTGATGGTTCCAAAATGTTCAGCACCATTCACAACTACACCGATACTGAAGAAGGCTATTCAGCCCATCAAGAGATTTAAACAGGAACGGAATGAGGCCATTCGGCCATTGGAGGCTTTTACTCAGCAATTGGAACAGATCTTTTAATCTCTCATACCTATTACAGAGGAAAGGGAACGGAAAATACAGCCTTTCAAGGCTGCTGGACTGGAATCAGGGAAGATGGATTACCGAGCTAGGAGCAGGGATAAATTAGGAAGAAATCAGTCTCTATTCGTTTAACACTAATTAACCACTGCAGTGACAAAGGGACCAGTGCTGGGGCCTCAAGTATTTGCAAACTGTATCATCGGTTTCCAGAAATGGAACAAACGTGTTCGAACTAAATTTAAACTGACACTAAGATAGGCAGGAACTGAAGCTATCAAGGGAAGGGAAGGAATCTGTAAATGGATAAGCAATGGAAAAATTGGATAATCGAATATAACGTGGGTAACTGTGAACCTGTGATGTTTTTTTCAGCGGGAATAAAAGGCTGCGAATATAAACGGAGCTGGATTTCAAGACTTAATGAAAAACTGAGTACTAACCCATTCGGACACAGAAGTGTTGCTCCATCTCCCTGATGGTGTACTCACTGATGCTTCCAGGGGCTCCATTGCTCTCAGTACACACGGGATATTTTGATGTGGTTGGTTGGCTTTGCGGAGTGGTGAAGGTGTGTGTGTTTTGAGCCTTTATTCGAGAGGCCATCCTTTCTTTCTCTGTGGAGACCCGAGGATGGCGGGATGGTCAGCCTGCTTCTGAATAAAGAGGCTGTCGCTGCTGCCAAGGTATTCACCAACATGATGTACTGTGCATGGGCACACTGTAACATTGATGGCGTGAGAGATGGAAGGCCGAATCACAAGAATGGGAACTAATGGCATTGCCAGATCATTGAAATGGTTAGTTATATCACATTCACAATGCACCTCACAGAACCAGTCCAGACATCATAATCCCAGAGGAACTATCTGTTCACCATGGAACCCTGTGTAAACCAGGCTAGTGTACTGCTCAGTACAAACCAGCAATCTGTCCAGAGTTGAACCCTGTGCAGATGCATCCATTGCACGAGTCAATACAATCTGCAATGTTTCCAGAGTGAAACACTGCGCAGATAATGTCAGAGCATTGATCTATAAACCCGGATTATATATCTGTCCAGCACGGGGTGCAATGCAGACCACTGCAGTGCACTGATCTATGAACCCAGAATAGATATCTGTCCACCAAGTGGAGCTATGCAGCCCACAGCAGTGTACTGATCTATAAACCCGGACTAGATATCTGACCAGTACCGGGAGCTGCGCAGACTGCAGTAGTCCATTGATGTATAAACCTGGATTAATATCCGTTCAGCACCGGGAGCTATGCAGACCACAGCACTGCATGGGTCTATAAACTAGGACCAGATATGTGTCCAGTACAGAGAGCTGTGCAGACCAAAGCAGAGCATTGATCCATAAACCAGGACCAGATACCTGTGCAGCACCGGGAGCAATGCAGACCACAGCTGTGTATTGATTTATAAGACTCAATCAGATAGTCTGACCAACGCAGTGAGCTACGCAGGGATCATCTGTGAAATAATCTGTAAACCCATCGAGCTGTGTACGTCACTCCAGTACATTGCTCTGTAAGCTGTGTTAGATCGATTCCGAGCGTTGGGAAAATTGCAGTCCATGCCGGAAGTGGCAGGATGTGCAGCTCGCATCCATTTACTGCTCCATATCTTCATTATGACATGACAAGTGTTGCTGTGGGTATGAAACTCAGCCAGAGAGACATAGCGGGGCAACAGTTTAAATATTGCCAAATTGGAGGTTTTTGAGGTATAGATGGAGAGGTGAATATCGAAAGACATGTCGTGGATGGATGTGTTCACAAGTTTCAGAATGTTGAAATAAAGATAATTCAATTGCATCCTTCAACATTCGGTTGATGGACGGTTTTGGAGCGTTCTAGCAATAATTTATCTCAGTATCATATTCATTGAGTGTGACAGAGTGATTGTCTGTCTGAGGCCGAGCTAGTTTCCTGCTGCTGTCTTATCAAACTCACCATATTAACTAACCACCCCACCCCATGGTGTCCCTCTTATTCAATGCCAGTCCTATTCTCCCACCCATCATGGCTGGAGGTACTCACCATTGCCAGGATGCCCTGGATATTCCTTGATCATTGGCGCTGGTGACACCTTTGGCAAGCCAATGGGCACACTGTTGCGCTTTTTCAGTTTGGAGTGGCCCTGCACAGTTTACCCCGAGCATGGCAGATATAGGGCAATTATACCACGGTTTGTTGACAGGGGCACGGAGGTCCGGGTGAATAGGCTAGTACGGGGGTCATTCTCTGCCGAGTTGGCCACACCTCCAGCCCCACCGAGCATGGTCTGACCTCCCCACCCAGTACAGTGCAGTATCTGCTATCTGAAGAAATGTCCAGCAATACAGGACAAACATCGATAGCCTAACCCGCTCTGTCAGGATAAAGCTCATTGTATTCTGTCTGCTACCTCACAATCACTGTATCTCTGTTATAGCACCTACCCCCGAACAAGGCTCATACTCCACCACCCTCACTACTGCATGCAACACCATCTCTTATTCTCTCTCTCTCTGTCTCTCTCTCTTTTCCTCTTTCTCTCTCTCTCCCTCTCCACTACAACCCCCATACTAATAACACTGCATGGATACAATACCGTGGACTGATTCCCCCTGGACACCTCACAGTTCCCCTCACCTACACCAGCACTAACAGCAGGACCACCCATTTCCTCCCTCCGTCCCTTTCTCCCATTCCGGGGAAAGAGCCTGGAATAGGACAGAAAGGGCCAAGCCATGGAGGGGGTGGGGTGGGAGTGTATGGAGTGCCCGATATCCGTTCCCTCAACCCCCTCCCTCCACCATGTGGGAAGCACCCTTTTAAAAGCCGTAGAGGACCAGGACGCCTTGTGTGGAGATTCTGAAACATTCCCATCCCACCACCCGAGTAACGAGGAATGTTCAGTGAAGGGAAATTCTCACTTTCAACACACTGGCAGTTCCGTTTCTCCCCGGCACGACTTAGACTTCGTGATCCTGATGCCATCTTCTTTTTGTGTCGAGATGGTCCAAATGGAAACCCCACAGTCTCGGTGGGTTGGAGGATGGGCTCACCACGTATCATCACCACCACCTCCTAGGACTGGAGCATGGAGACTCCCTCCTACACCTTCTCCTGTAAACAGCTCAGATACTGAAACTAATCTATGATATTTACTGCTCACCAAACTTGTCGTGACATCTTCAATAATCTGTCCTCATATACACCCAGGACCCTGCTCCTGCACCCCGTTTCTCATGGTACAGCCTGTTTTAAACTGTCTTTCAATGTCTGCCCTAAAAAAGTACATCACCTCACACTGCTCTGCATTGATCTCCATCTGCCATACACCTGAACACTACACCAACGTGTCACCGTCTGCTAGAGTTCCACCCTGTACTCCATAGACCTTTCAGTCCTTCCAGGTTTGGTGTCATCTACAAACGATGAGATTGTCATAGCATCATAATCACCATGAAACAACTGAAATCCTGCCACACACACGAGAGTGACCAAGTGAAATACTGCCATATTCCCATGGACGGAGTCGAATAATGACATGCTGTCAATTGAGCAACAAAACTCCTGACACACAAGAGAAGGAGTAAATGAAATATTGACAAACAACAGAGCAAGAGAAATGCGGATAGGCTCCACTTATCTGTATTGGCATCAGGGTATTAGCGTTATGAAGTTAAAAGTGTGTACTGTTTATACAAGAGAGAGAGAATGCTGTTCTGAACTGAGATAATATACAGAAATGATCTGGAAGAGGGCACTATTGGTATGATCAGCAAGTTTTCAGGTGACACGAAGATTGGTGGAGTAGCAAATGCATAAGGAACTGTCAGAAAATACAGGGGGACATAAACCGACTGGGGAGTTGGGCAGAAAAGTGGAAGCTGGCTTTCAATCCAGACAAATGTGAGGTGATGCATTTAGGCAAGACTAATTCTAGAGCGAATTATACAATGAACAGAAGAACCTTGGGAAATGTTGATGGGATGAGAAATCTGGGAGTGCTGTTCCATTGTAACCTGAAGGTTACTACACAGTGGATGGAATGGTTAAGAAGGCATATAGTATGCTTGCCTTCATTGTACGGTATATTGATTATAGGAGCTGCAAAGCCATGTTTAAAATTGTACAAGATATTGGTTTGGCCGCATTTATAATACTGTGTACAGTTCTGGTCAGCACATTACCAAGAGGATGTGGACGCTTTGGAGAGGGTACAGAGAAGGGTTACGAGGATGTTGCCAAGTATGGAAGGCCCTAGCTATGAAGAAAAGTTGAGTAGGTTAGGTGTATTTTCATTAGAAAGAAATTTAATGAAGGTGGACCTCATTGAGGTTTACAAAATCATAAAGGGTATAGACAGGGTGGATAGAGACATACTTCTTTCCAGAGTGAAGGACTCAATAACGAGAGGTCACACTTTCAAGGAGACATGTGTAAAGTTTAAGGGGAATACACGCATCAAGTACTTCACACAGAGGGTGGTGGGCGTTTGGAACGCGTTGCCAGCAGAGGTGGTAGAGGTAGGCACGGTAGATTCACTTAAGATGCGTCGGGACAGATGCATGATTAGGAGGGGAGCAGAGGGATACAGATGCTTAGGAATTGACTGACAGGTTTAGACAGTAGATTTGGATAGGCTCAGGCTTGGAGGGCCGAAGGCCCTGGTCCTGTCTGAAAATGTTCTTTGTTCTTTGTTCTTTAAGAGTTTACAAGCACCTGTGATATGAGAGGATAGCAGACCCAGAGTGTCAAGGACAATCGAAGATATGCAATATTTGGCTGTGAAATAGATCCCTGAGTTGGTTGCTCTTTGGACAACATTTCGAATTTTTAAGTTATGCCCCAGGAACCTAAAACCAAATCAATTTTGAATTTATTGTATTTCGATAAACGAATCAATGAGATAATCCGACGTTGTGGATATTAAAAATGCAGACACTTTAAAAATTGCAGAACAGTGCAAATCCCATCAACACAGATCCAAGAAATTAGGAAACTCTCTCGTTTAGAGGTACATTTTCATGTGAAACTTTTCTGCAGTAAAAAGAAAGAAGATGACCCAGAGAGATCTACATCCGGAAGAAGACACCGAAAACAACAGCTGCTATGTGGTTTTGAAATTAAGTTTATGCAATTTAATAAGAATCTTATTGAAACAGTATATTGCTATAGAGTTGGTTTCGAGTAATAAGCAGTTATAGAGTCATAGAGATGGACAGCATGGAAACAGACCCCTCGGTCCAACCCGTCCATGCTGAACAGATATCCCAACCCAAGCTAGTCCCACCTGCCACCAAACGGCCCATATCTCTCCCTTCCTATTCATATACCCATCCAAATATCTCTTAAAGTTTGCAATTGTACCAGCCTCCACCACTTCCTTTGGTAGCTCATTCTGTAAACGTACCACTCTCGGCGTGAAAAAGTTGCCCCTTAGGTCTCTTTTATATCTTTCCCCTCTCTCCTTAAACCTACGCCCTCTAGTTCTGGACTCCCCGACCCCAGGGAAAATACTTTGTCTATTTATCCTATTCATGCCTCTCATAATTTTGTAAACATCTTTAAGGTCATCCCTCAGCCTCCGACGCTCCAGGGAAAACAATCCCGCCTGTTCAGCCTCTCCCTGTCGCTCAGATACTCCAACCCTAGCAACATCCTTGTAAATCTTTTCTGAACCCTTTCAAGTTTCACAACATCTTTCCGATAGGAAGGAGACCAGAATTGCACGCAATATTCCATCAGCAGCCTAACAAATGTCCTGTACAGCCGCAAGATGACCTCCCAACTCCTGTACTCAATACTGTGGCCAATAAAGGAAAGCATACCAAACGCCTTCTTCACTATCCTATCTAACTGTGACTCCACTTTCAAGGAGCTATGAACCTGCACTCCAAGGTGTCTTTGTTCAACAACAATTCCTAGGACCTTACCGTTAAGTGTATAAGTCCTGCTACGATTTTATTTCCCAAAATGCAGCACCTCGCATTCATCTGAATTAAACTCCATCTGCCGCCTCTCAGCCCATTGGCCCATCTGTCCAGATCCTGTTGTAATCTGAGGTGACTCTCTTCGCTGTCCGCTACACCTCCAATTATGGTGTCATCTGCAAACTTACTAACTGTACCTCTTATGCTCGCATCCAAATCATTAATGCAAATGGCAAGAAGTAGAGGCCCAGCACCGATCCCTGTGGCACTCGAATGGTCACAGGGCTCCAAACTGAAAAAAACGCTCCACCCCTCTGAGTTGTGAGTAGTTGATGTAAAGTGTTCACTTTCGAGTTAGAAGACAAACTGATGTTATTATTTAATTTGGGGGTTCTCTGTCACTCATATTTAAACAGTTAACGAGGTTAATTGAGCATTTCTTTATGTTTAGTTTAAATTACCAGATGAGCTCAAAGCTGTGTATAAGAATTGTTGTGTGTATATCTGTGTGTCTCTGTGTGGGGCAGGTCTGGCAGTCTCTACGTTGTTTAAAGTGATGCAATGCTACCCTCCCCTGTCCTCCCCACGCCACGGCATAGGCATCGGCAATGGAATTTAATCAAAGAATTGAGATGGCTAATGTATAGCGTCCCTTAAATTGGAAGTCAGTTACAGATTGGAACATTATCAAGGGGATTGGGGTCGATCCATTCAGAGAAGGAGAGGGAGAGGGCAGCTGCTCACAGCAGCATCCAAACTGATGCATTATCAATGTACTGATCTAAATGTTCTTTAAACGTTGTATGTGTCCCTGCTTTCACCACTTCCTCTGGAAGTTCATTCCACACACAAGCTAGCTTCTGTCTAAAATTATTGCCTCTCATGACTTTTGTAAATCTTTTTCCTCACAACATAAAATATCCCTCAGTTTTGAATCCCCAACTCTCGGGAAGAGACATCAGCCCTTCAGCTTATCTGTACCACTCATGATTTTATAAATCTCCTTAAAGTTAACCCTTAATCTCATATTCTCCAGTGAAAACAAAATCCAGGCTGTCCAGCCTCTCCTTTTCGCTCAATCCCTCCATTCCGAGCAACATTCATGTCAATCTCTTCGGAATCCTGTCCAGCCAAATAATATCAAGGTCAATAATATCGAAGTGAAAAGTCAAAGTATTTTTCCGGCTTAGATTACTTTGATTAGATTACTTACTTACAGTGTGGAAACAGGACCTTAAGCCCAACAAGTCCACACTGACCCTCCGAAGAGCAACCCACCCAGACCCATTCTCTGACAGTTACTCCTTCACCTAACACTATGGGCAACTTAGCATGGCCAAATCACCTGACCTGCACATTTTTGGATTGTGGGGGGAAGGTTTATAATGAGAGGGGAAAAAGTTAAACGTGACCTAAGCGGCAGGTTTTTCACACAGAGTGTGGTTAGCCTATGGAATGAGCTGGCAGGATGACGAGACTGGACACAGCATTCCAGAAGAGGTCTCATCAATGTTCTATACAACCTCAACATGATGTTTCAATTCCGATACTCAAAGGTCTGACCAATGAAGACAAGTATGCTAAACACCTTCTTAAACACACTAACTATATGAGATGAAAATTTTAAAGAATTATACCTGACTGCCTAGGTCTTTGTTCTACAATATTACCAAAGGCCTTATTTTTAATTGTCTAGGTCCTGCTCTTGTTAATTTATCAAATCCAATACCGCAGATTAATCCAAACTAAACTTCATCTGTCACCCCTCAGCACAGTCCGTGATATTACTGCCTCCTCCCCTTCCCCCTTCAATTTAAAATATCCTCCCCCTCTGTTGGAGGCCTTCATACTTCGGTCTTGATTTTCACACAGACCTGAGCTTGGTTTACCTTGTGTAGTTAGGGGAAGGATGGACAGATTGCAGACACTGTCAGTGGGAGGAGAAGCTGAAGAGTAATCAGCAGACTGGTATCATTTCATGGTTTTAGGAAGAGGGGAGTCGCACGTTTGAGATGGGTATTAGTGATCGGTGCTTTGGGGCCAGAAATTATGCTCTTTCTTCGTCTCTGGTGTTCAGTAATGAATATCTATTTAAGACCTTCATTGTGCATAGTGTGTCTGCAGGATTACTTTCCATAATATTGTAGACTACAGATAATAGCAATTAAAGATTTTCATAGTTAATTACGATGGCACAGCATGTGCACTCAACATCCTACAGTTAAGACAAATACCTTACATTTGTTTAACAAAACAAAGTGTTTTGTGTAGTTCAGTAATGGTAACCTGATTATAATAAATCCATACCGAGCTGAATACTGACAGTCAAAATATGACCCAAAATGTGGGTATAGTAGTGTAGTGGATTGTGTCCCTGCCTCTGAACCAGAGCTCTGGATTTGATTCCAATTCCTGAAATTGTGCGGTAGTGTTCCTAGCTCTGGACTAGAAGGTCTGAATTCAAGTCCTGCTTGTTGAAGAGGCATGCCACTGCATGTCATAACAGGTTGAGGAGCAAACACACAGGAGATTAATGTTACAGCTTTATGGGTATTGCCCAGTAGTGCTCGTGTCCCTCCCTCTGGGCACAAAGGTCTCCGTGTAAATCCCACAGAAATGTGTCATGATACATCTGAACAAACTGATTCAAATGGTATTAGAATTGTGACTTGATGGAGAAGGAAGATGTGTCAGTATTGAATTTCAGAATTTAGGCCCGGGATGACCGAAAGCATAGCCATTCGTGTTGATTGGAGACGCATTTCGAAGTAGTAGAGGTTTATAAAATCAGAATGGTCATGGATAAGGTAAATAGTCAGGGTTTTTCCCCAGGTTAGGAGTGTCCAAAACTAGAGGAAATTTGTTTAAAGTGAGAGGGGAAAGGTTTTGATGAGGACTAAGGGGCACCTTTTCACGCAGAACGTGTTGTGCATAAGAAATGAGCTGCCAGAGGAGTTGGAGGACGCTGGTACAACTACAACATGTAAAAGGCATCTGGATGCTGACAGACCTGCCGAGCTTTTCCAGCAATTTCTGTACTTGTTAAAAAATACATTAATTTTGACACAGGTATTCTAAATTAATTAAACATTTTCTTTATTAATGACGCAGGGACATATAAACATATCTTCAAATCGTTCGACGCCATTTTCTGCTGAGGGTATATGTCTGTGCATAACAGCAGCAAAGATGCACCTACAGGGAACAGGGAATGTGATGGAGACATTGTTTGGACAATGTACAACGAAACTACACATGATCCAGTTTGGGAAAGGACGACAGTATTGTGTGATTCAACTCAGAGAGGGAGAAAATGCAATCTGCTCGAGAAGGCATGGCGTATTGCACTCTGTCTCTCTTTCACAGCAATGCGTGCGAACTAAAAAGAAAAAGCCCTACAATCATCGTTACCGTTCTTATTCTTGTAGAATTCCTGCAGTGTGGAAACAGGCCCTTTAGCCCACCAAGTCCATACCAACCTGCCAAACAAAACCTTCTCAGACACTTTCCCCTTCATTTACCGCTAAGTAATGCACCTGACCTCGACATTCCTGAACACTATGGACAATTTAGCATTAACAATCCAACAAAACTGCACAGCTTTGGACTGTGGAATGAAACTGGAGCACCCATTAGAAGCTCACGCAGACAAGGGGAGAATATGCAAACTCCACACACAGAGTCGCCCGAGGCTGCAATCGAACGCAGATTTCAGGTGCTGTGAGGCATTAGTGCTAACGACCGAGCCACTGTACTACCCTTTGAGCAATCCCTAACCAGAATTTATTGGGATCTCATCACTGCCTATTGCAAAGGGAATTCAGCCAAATCCAACTGTTTCAGGACGAAATCCCATTGCGTGCAGCCTGTGTGAGTAGAATATCTTCAGAAACGGAATAACATTTTGGGTAAGCTCTCAAGTTTTCCTTTTGCCATGAGTTACACTATTATCTGGACAAAGTTCTTTCAACTTGAATTTGCAGAGATTTGGTTTATTGGTTGTGTATGTGTGTGTGCGTGAGAGAGAGAGTGTGTGTGGTGTGTGTGTGTGTGTGTGTGTGTGTGTGTGTGTGTGTGTGTGTGTGTGTGTGTGTGTGTGTGTGTGTGTGTGTGTGTGTGTGTGTGTGTGTGTGTGAGCGCGCACGCGCGCCCCAGTGTTTTTAGAGAGGGAAGTGTCGATTCTTTATTTGCAATATCGAAACAGTTTGCCATTCTTCTTTCCATCGTAGTTTGAGTAAGTTTGCTCTGGATCGTAAACGTGCTATTTTAGCAGATTAAAGAAGCTAGCCTAAAACTGACACTGACCCAGTCTGAGACTGGTATCATCGACCATATCACCAACCTGGTTAGATTTAATATTTGCTGTGAGCAGTGGAGGAGCGTGACTAGAAAAGGAAACAGTGACCCAAAAAGCCGGGAAACTATAGACCGGTGAGACTGATGTCAATGATTGGTAAATTGTTAGTGGGGATTCTGAGGGACAGGATTTACACCCATGTGGGAAGGTCAGGGCTGATCCTAGTCGTCAACATATCTTTCTGCATGGGAAATCATGTCTCATTAATTTGATTGATTTATATGAAGAGGTGACAAAGAAGCTTGATAAGGACAGTTTGGAAGACATTGTCTATGTGGACCTCAGCAAGGTGTTCATAATATTCAGATTGGTAGACAGATTAGCACGTTTCGGTAACATGGGACACAGAGGAAGCTAGTCACAATTGACTTGAAGGAAAAGGGGTATTTTGCACACTAGAGGCTTGTGACCAGCAGTGTGCTGCAAGAATCCGTACTGAGTTTACTGCATTTCATCATTTATGTAAAGGATTTAGATGTGAATGTCAGGGCCATAGTTAGTAAGTTTACAGATTACATCAGAAAGGTGGTGTAGTTGATTATCTCAGAGTACAACGAGACCACAGTTAGATGGGCCAAAGGGGCAAGGAATGACTGATGAAGTTTAATTAAGATTAATACGAGGTTTGGTATTTTATGAAGGCAAAGCCGGGCAAAAGTTGTACACTTGTTGTGGAACAAAAGGACCTAGGACTGCAGATGCATTGTTCCTTGAAAGTGGAGTCGCAGGTAGACAGAGTGGTGCACATCACATTTGGCACATTTGCCTTAATCAGTCAAAGCATTGAGTATAGGAGTTGTGGTGGCATGTTGCATCTGAACAGGATGTTGGTGATGCCACTTTAAGAATACTGCATACACCTCGGTTTTTTGTAGAAAAGATTTACACCGATGTTCCACGACTGGAGATTTTGAGTTTCAGGGAGAGGTTGGTTTGGTTGAGGTGCTTTCCCATGGAGTGTCAGAGTCTGAGGGGTGACATTATAGAGGTTTATAAAATCATCAGGGGCATGGATATTCTGAACAGCCGCGTGCTGATCCCAGGATAGGGGAGTCCAGAACAAGAGCGCATAGCTTGAAGGCGAGAGGATGAATGACTTAGAAGGGACATGAAGGTAAATGTTTCACATGAAGAATGGTGTGTGTACAGAAAGTGCTGTCAGAGGAAGTGGTGAGGTCGGTTACAATCGCACATTTAAAAAGAACCTGAAAGAGGAGGGATATTGACCAAAAGCCGGCAAATGGGACTAGATCAGATTTGATATCTGATCGGAGTGAACAGATTGGACTAACGGGTCTGTTTCCATTCTGAATCACTCTCTGATTCTGAAAGAGGGATAACGAAAAATTCTGAAAGGACATTTAAAATCAGAATTCTCTTCAGTGGAGGTTTATCGTGCCTCATTGATTAAAAGCTGCGTTCGTTATTTATTTGACAGGGAAGTGAGTCACAGATAATTGGACACAGACAGGAAAGTGGGGCTGAGACTACAAATTGATCAACCACAATCTTGGTGGAGAAGGCTCAAAGTATCTAATGACCCACTCTTGCTCCTCAGTCCCATGTTTCTGTGCTCCATTCAGCCACTCAAATCTGCTAGACAGGAGCAGTTGGAGGCTACTTAATCCTATAATCTGGTGCACAGAAACAGAGGAGAACATTCAGCCCTTCAAGACTGTCACACACGCTTTGAGGTGATTTGGGAAATGTAATTGGAAAACCCAGGCTGGCTATGAATGAGGCACCCCATCTTTTTTTACAGAGCTTCCCCTCTCTGCAACTTGTGCTTCATTTGTTGATCATGTTTTCGAACCAGACTCACTGTGAATACTGCCAACACATCTAACCCAGCGATGGCTCACAAAATCCTCTGTTCTCCCTGACTACAATACACAATAATAGCACATTCATGAAAATTACACACACTAACTTTCCAACAACAGAATGTGAGAACATCAGAAACAGGGACAGGTCGTTCTCTTCCCAAGCCTGCCTTGCCCTTCACTAAGATCATGACTGATCTGTTCTTGGTCTCAAATCATCTTTCATCCCAATTCTTCATAGCCCTCAACTCTCTGACAAGTCAATATCATCTACCTCCTCTAAAATCCTTTCAGTCATCTATCTCCCCGAACACTCTGGAGAAGAGAAATCCTGATATTCAATATCACCTGTTTGAAGAAAACACTTGCTGCTCCTATTGATATGAACAAAATAAGTTGACACAAGGGTTCAGGTAAAAATGACTGGCCCCGCTATCAAGGCAGTGGTTGACTTCTGCTGACATTAAGGAGCTTAACAAAGCTAGACTTAATAGGAATCAGAGTAAACTCTCCACTATTTGGAGTCAAACATGGCACAAAGGAAGATGTTCATCATCTCGGTCCTGGGTCACCTCTGTGGGAGTTCATCTGGGTAGCTTCCTCTTCACAAACATCTTCAGCTGCTGCATCAATGTCTCCCGGTCACCACCCTCCCCATCGTAAGATCAGAAGTGGGGATGGTCACTGAAGATTCCACAACGTTCAGAATAATTTGACCCCCATTAGCTCCTGAACTGGTCGGTGTCCATGTGCAGCAAGACCCGGACACCACTGAGGCTTGTGCTGTTAAAGTGTCTGTAACATTCATTTAACAGCCCTTCATGACACTGCACATTACCACAGTAAAATAAGAGTTCATTCAGTAGCTCACGCTGATTTCTCAGGAATATGAGGAAGTCATTCAGCCCATTGACACGATTGGAGAAGAACATTGACAGCCCATTCAGTGCGTCCAGCCTATTAGCCAGGAAGTGAAGGTGTCTAGTGTGATGGACCACACCAGAGCACCTCGAAAATATTTGAAGGCGGTAGCATAGACTGAAATGTTTTCTTATTTTAAAGGAAATGTAAAGTGTCTGTTCCAGATACAATGTGACTGATCAAACTACTCGGTGTAAAGCAAAACACCATTTATTTAAACATGAAAGATAAACTGAAACCAAAGAAAGAGGAATTTAGAATAACGTAATTCTATTCGACAATTTAACAGAATAATAGATCAAGAGACTATTACTAATGAACTGGTCGAATATAGGAAAATCCCATAAACTCAGCCCCTGGCGAAAAGGAATATTCAGGCACAAATTGCCACAAACATTTCTCCAATCCAGGAATTAAAAACAGCATCAAGAGAAAATTCAGAGAGAGTAGCAGCCAGGAGACATCCACTGAAGGTTTATGATGTTGCTGAGAAACCAAAACCCAGAGATCATAATCTGTGAGAGCTGGCCACACCCATTCAGGCTGTATTAAAATTAACCGTAGGCATCCCGAGCTGTTTACTCAAATGGTCTTAACTAGCCAGCTTGGTTACTATCATTCAATCTCTCTCTTAAAGGAAACCAGGACAAAGTAACCTCTTAAAGCTGCAGCATCATCACACTAGTAAGCACAACAAGCTGTCAAACAGGAACCAGGGCTTACCCAATAAGGCCCTTGGCACTGAGCAATCGGATGATGAAGAAGCCAATCAGTCCATTGAGTCACTTACACAGCAAAAGGGTGAGGCCACTCAGCCCCTTGAGTGAATTATACAGGAACATGAGGAAGCCATTCAGCCCCTTGAACCACTTATGCAGTAACAAGAGGAGGCCATTACCACGTCGACGCACTTACACAGGGACAGAATCAGGTAATTGATGCTGATTATGCCGAAAACGTCGATTCTTTGCTCATCCGATGCTGCCTGACTTGCTGTGATTTTCCAGCAATCCACTCTCTGCTCTGAACTCCAGCATTGGCATTCTTCACTGTCTCCTAATTGATGCTCTAACATGATGAACAAGTGGAGCAGAGGCTGTACCGACAGACTGCTCCACGTTGTTCCTTGTGGCTCCGTTGCTCATGATACACACGTGGATTTTAACGTGGTTTTCTAGTGGCGAGGAAGGAAGCCATATGTCTTTTGTGAAGTCTCAAGAAGGCATCTTTCATTTCTGAGAAGACATCATGGTGTTCTGTATGTCTGGTGAAAGCAGGTGGGAATAGCTACCTGTTTCAGATGGAAGATATTGTGGCTGCTGTTGGGGATTGTTAACAACATGAGGTTCAGTACGGGATCACATACCGACTACCCAATAACGTGGAGAGATTTAGTTAAGGCATATAAATTATTAGGAAAGCCACGTTGGACTGATGAATGGACTCTCTAACGTCAAATAATGCTGATCTTGTTCATGTTGACCTTGGCTAGTGCACATCCTGTCAAGTCTAACCTGTATGCCTTACTCTGATCAAGTATATTTTCACCCTATGAACTGTCTGGCCATGCTTACTATGATCTGCTTCCACTGCACATAACTAAAGTGTTTCCCTATACTGAGGAACACGTGGCAATTAATCAAACCATTCAATCCTGGGTAAAGTATGGAATTTCTCACCCTATCAATGTCTCTTCTGGAAATAAGTGAACGGTGCCACTCTTCCTGTTTGTGCCACCATTTCTTCGTCTCTCACATCTCTCCAGATTAAACACTCAGCTTCTTCACTCTGCAGTCATGATACCATCACCCGTGACTGTGGTAAGGAGATTATTCCTAACAAAGGAAATCAAATCTGTAGATTACCCTAAATGCTCTCGCAGCAAGGCTCGACGACAGCAGGATATCTTTACTTATGCACTCGAATCATCTTTCAATGTAGGACATTATACCATTGACTGCACCCATTACTTACACAGGGTTTGATGTGGAGCAGTCAGCATAGACTTGTGAGTGAGAGATCATGTTTCCCAAATTTGTTAGGGTGCTTTGATGAAGTGACCAAGAAGGTTGACAAGGGCAGAGCGTAGTCTCCATGGATTTCAGTAAGGGCTTTGATAAGGTTCCACATGGCAGGCTGCTCTGAAAGGTTACATCACGTGGAATGCTGGGAGGACTGGCCAATTAGATACACAGTTGGCTTGATAGTTGGAAGCAGAGGGTTTCGTGGAAGAATGCTTGTCAGACTCGAGGCAGGGTCCATTGCTGTTTGTTAACTATAATTTGGTTGGGAATGTACAAGGCAGGATTAGTAACTTTGCAGATGACACTAAAATAAGTGGGAGCGTGATCAGTGAGGAAATTTAACAGAAATTGCAACAGGACTTAATCAACTGGGGAAGTTGGCCGAGAAATGGTAAATGGAATTTAATATAGATGTGTGGAGATCTTGCATTTTGGAAAGTCAAATCCAGATAGGAGTTTCAGCGTGAATGGGAGGGCCTGTCGGGGTGTAGTGGGCATAGAGACCTCGGTGTTCAGGTGCACGGTTCCCTGAGTCACAGTTAACGGGGCAGTGAAAAAGGCTCAATGTTTTTGCGAAGATTTGTAGCTCGGGTGCTCGTTGTTGTGGTTCTGTTCGCCGAGCTGGAAGTTTTTGTTGCAAATGTTTCGTCCCCTGGCTAGGCGACATCATCAGTCCTTGGGAGCATCCTGCGAAGCGCTTCTTTGATGTTTCCTCCGGTGTTTATAGTGGTCTGTCCCTGCCGCTTCCGGTTGTCAGTTTCAGCTGTCCGCTGTAGTGGTTGGTATATTGGGTCCAGGTCCATGTGTTTGTTGATGGAGTTTGTGGATGAATGCCATGCCTCTAGGAATTCCCTGGCTGTTCTCTGTCTGGCTTGCCCTATGATAGTAGTGTTGTCCCAGTCGAATTCATGTTGCTTGTTGTCTGCGTGTGTGGCTACTAAGGATAGCTGGTCGTGTCGTTTCGTGGCTAGTTGATGTTCATGTATGCGGATTGTTAGCTGTCTTCCTGTTTGTCCTATATAGTGTTTTGTGCAGTCCTTGCATGGTATTTTGTACACTACATTAGTTTTGCTCATGTTGGGTATCGCGTCCTTCATTCTGGTGAGTTGTTGTCTGAGCGTGGCTGTTGGTTTGTGTGCCGTTATGAGTCCTAGGGGTCGCAGTCGTCTGGCTGTCAGTTCTGAGATGCTCCTGATGTATTGTAGTGTGGCTAGTCCTTTTTTTTGTGGTATGTCCTCGTTCCGTGGTCTTTCTCTTAGGCATCTGTTGATGAAGTTGCGCGGGTATCGTTTTTGGCGAATACCTTGTATAGGTGTTCCTCTTCTTCTTTTTGCAGTTCTGGTGTACTGCAGTGTGTTGTGGCCCTTTTGAATAGTGTCCTGATGCAGGTTCGTTTCTGTGTGTTGGGGTGGTTACTTTCATAGTTTAGGACTTGGTCTGACTGTGTGGCTTTCCTGTATACCCTTGTAGTGAATTCTCCTTTCGGTGTTCTCTGTACCATCACGTCTAGGAATGGGAGTTGGCTATCCTTTTCTTCTTCTCTCGTGAATCGGATTCCTGTGGGTGTGGCGTTGATGATCCGGTGTGTTTTTCTATTCCGTGTTTTTAATGATTACAAACGTGTCATCGACATATCTGACCCAGAGTTTGGGTTGAATTTGTGGTAGGACTGTTTGTTCTAACCTTTGAACAACAACTCACCAGAACGAAGGACCCGATACCCAACATGAGCAAAACTAATGTAGTGTACAAAATATCATGCAAGGACTGCACAAAACACTATATAGGACAAACAGGAAGACAGCTAACAATCCGCATACATGAACATCAACTCGCCACGAAACGACACGTCCAGATATCCTTAGTAGCCACACACGCAGACAACAAGCAACATGAATTCGACTGGGACAACACTACTATCACAGGGCAAGCCAGACAGAGAACAGCCAGGGAATTCCTAGACTCATGGCATTCATCCACAAACTCCATCAACAAACACATCGACCTGGACCCAATATACCAACCACTACAGCGGACAGCTGAAACTGACAACCGGAAGCGGCAGGGACAGACCGCTATAAACACCGGAGGAAACATCAAAGAAGCCCTCCGCAGGATGCTCCCAAGCACTGATGATGTCGCCTAGCCAGGGGACGAAACGTTTGCAACAAAAACTTCCAGCTCGGCGAACAGAACCACAACAAATTATCACGTTCTTGAGTAACATGTCAGAAAGAGTGAAAACACTTCCATCTCTTACTATTAGAGGCCGAGAGTAAGTGTGTGCTGCAGATGCTGGAGATCAGAGTTAAAAAGTGTGGGGTTGGTAAAGCACTGCAGGTCAGGCACCATCCGGGGAGCAGGCAAGTTGACTTTTCAGGCTGAAGCTCTTCATCAGGAAAGTGGGGGGAGGTGGTGAGGAAGGGAGAAAGAGACTGAGAAATAAATAGGAGGGTAGGGTGGAGCTTGGCGGAAGGTAGCTTGGAAGGCGACAGGTTGATGTCGATGGGGGCTGATGTTCATGGGTCAGAGAAGAGGGTGAATTAGATATGCGGAAGGACAGATGGAACCCTCAAACCATACGGCATCAAAGTCGACTTCACCCATTTCAAAATCTCCCCTCCCCCAACCCCATTCCAGATCCAACCTCCAAATTAGCATCACCCTCTTGAACTGTTCTAACTGTGCATTTTCCTTCCCACCTATCCACTCCATCCTCCACTCCGACATATCACTATTACTCCCACCTACATCTTCCTATCGCCCTCCAAATGACCTTCCCGCCAGCTCAGCTCCTACCCTCATATTTATTTTTCAGCCCACTTGTCCCCCTGCCACATTCCTGAAGATGGGATTATGCTTGATATGTCGATGGTCCTGCTCTTTGGATGCTGCTTGATCTGTTGTGCTTTTCCAGCGCCTCACTTCTCAACTATTAGAGGCTGAAAAGATCCAGCCTCTTGCAAAATCATTACTTCTTGTCCTTCTCATCCTGTTCTTTCTGAGTAAACTTTATCCCAGATGTGTATTCTTTATACAGATCAGGCACTGTCTCTATAACTACCCCCTGCCTCGGCTGTACACAAACCTGCAGCTCCTCGACTGTACTTGGGGTCCCATTTCCCAGTTTCACTAATGCCACTGGCTTAGTCTCTTCTACTCATCTTTTTCCAAAGTGCCTCATTTCAATGACCTGGAATGTGCGTCCCAGATTACTGCAGTGAAAACGACCTTTCCCAGTACCCTTCTTAAACCATTGGCACTGTAATTTTATGTGTTCTACTCCCTTATAGTGAGAACACCTGAGGCCTTTCACCTGCTTTCCACCTCGTGGGCTTCTTTTTTCACCTGTGGTAATGTATTGCCAGTGTGCTCTACTGCTTGTTTTGTAGTGTAGGATCTCCCATTCTCCCATGCTATATCCGTCAAAGGATGAAAATCCTCCCAGAACCTAAATTTCATCTCATGCGCCAATGCATATTTACCTGCCATTTCTGCTGCGCTTCTCACTTCTTGAACTCACATGAATTCTGACCATCTCTGGAAGTGAGTCTTCAAACGCCTCCAGAAGAATAATCTCCATTCAAGCCTCATATGTTTTATCCATTTTTAAGGCCCGCACCTATCTATCAAAATGACTGTGTTTAATTCTTTCAAACACAACATAAGTCTTACCTAGTTCCGTCTCTATGTTTCTGAACAGCTGTCTATATGTCTCTAGTACCAATTCATAAGCACTCAAAATAGCCTGTTTGGCATCTGCATAATCTGTTGCCCCCTCACCTGACAGCGCTGCAAATACGTCACCAGCTGTCCCCACCAGCTTAGTTCTCACCGAAATATGTCAACATATTAACGTAGTTGTATGCATACCGACGTTATCCCTTCATTTTCATCCTGTTAATTTAACTTTCTAATCTAACTCCCAACTTCTGAATTTCAAATTCTCTCTCTCTTTTTGTCTCTTTCTCTTTCTCTTTATTCTTTCCCTCTCTTTCTGTTTCTTTCTTTATCTTCTAACTCCAGTTGACACATTTGCAATTTAGGTTTTTCTAACTTTCCTGCAGTTGTCTCTTTCTCCGATACACCAAAGTAATTGACCAAGTTCATTACACTTTCAGCTTCCCTTTTGTCCCTGGTTAAACACAATTCTAATCTATTTGTTAATTCTAAACGTATGTCCTAACTCTATCTTTCTAAACTTTCTTGGCAAATTTGAGAATCATCTTCAAACTCAAGAACCTCTTCAGTAATGCTAAAAGACATTTTTTTTAATTGAACCAACTACAAGAGAACAAAATTAAATGAATTTTCTCACCTGTTTTATTTGAAGATTTAGGTCACAAACTGCCAAGTGATAGAATCTGCTGTGACCTTTTGTACCCAAATCTGTTAAATCTGTCCAAATCCCGTACGAGAAGCCCTTGCAATGTTATGATGTCGATGTCGATGTCGAACCCTCTGTTAATTAAAACCACACACTCAGAAAAGCTCACCCCGCCTCGTACTCTATTAAAACATGAGTGACAGAGAAGTCTCAAATTCCACTATTAAAAGAAAAATAACAATTTGTAAGCATGTAAGTTAGCTCACTGAGCTTGAAAGTTTGTATTCAGATGTTTCGTCACCATCACCAGGTAACATCATCTGTGAGAGACTCTGGTGACTCACCGGTGGTATGTCCCGCCTCTCTATTTTTGGATCTTGGTGTTCTATGGTGGGTGATGTCATTTCCAGTTTTTTTTCAAGGGAAGGTAGATAGGATCTAAATTCATGTGTTTATTAATGTACATCTGGTTAGAATGCCATGCCTCTAAGAGCTTTCCTGCGCATCATTCTTTCGCCTGTCCGAGGATGTGTGTGTTCTCCCAGTCAAAGTGGTGTCCTTCTTTGTCTGTATCTATGGAAACGACTGATAGTGGGACATGTCTTTCGGTGGCCAGTTGGTGTTCAAGCATCCTGGTAGCACGACAACGGGACAGTTTGAAATGGACGAAAAATGATTGCACACACACTGTTTAATCGGTGTGTGTTCAGATAAGTAATATCATTCACATGAGCAAAATATATTCTGAATGAACAACGGAGACAGAGTTAACAGAAAATGATGCACACGATGTATAGCGTTTATAAAGCATTAAAACATTATTTGATTCTCATCTGAAGTGATATGTTTCCCTTCTCTCAACGTTTCCTTGTTTCTGGGATTCCCGACTCTTGTCTCTCATTCTTATCAGGATGCGTGATATAAATTCTTGCTTTTGATGTCCCAACTTAATTCAGTTAATCCCCTTTCTACCAGGACTTAAATATATTGGCCTGCTGGGTTCTTTCCAAAGCTAGTGTCTGTTGTGGTTCTGTTCGCCGAGCTGGGAATTTGTGTTGCAGTTGTTTCATCCCATGACTAGGTGCTTGGGAGCCTCCTGTGTCGCGCTTCTGTGATGTTTCCTCCTGCATTCATAGTGATTTGTATCTGCCGCTTCCAGTTGTCAGTTCCAGATGTCCGCTGCAGTAACCGGTATATTGGGTCCAGGTAGTGCTGTCCCAGTCGAACTCATGTTGATTGTCATCTGCTGTGTGGTTACTAAGGATAGCTGGTCATGTTGTTTCGTGGCGAGGAGGCTCGTTCCGGAGTGTCTCCTCTCTGCAACTTATGCTTCATTTTTGGGTCATATTGTGGACCTAGATTCACTGTGACTACTGCCCACAGACATCACTCAGAAATGATTTACAAAATACTTTACTTTATCTGATTGCAACATTCAATAACAGAGCATTCAGGAAAATTACAACCATTAACTTTGTGATTACCAATATGAGAACAAAAGGAACACGATCACGTAATTCGGACAGTCAATCCTGATGTGCCATTATACACGATCATGGCTGATCCAAAGTCAGCATCAACTCCATTCAATTCCCAATTCTTCACACCCCTCAAGTCAATGATAGAGGTCAAAAACCAATCTACCTCCTCTGTAAGTAAGTAAGTTGGGATCTAGATCCACGAACCCTCGAGTCTAGATAGACCCTAACATTCGCTACCCTTTGTGAGAAGAAAATACTCTCTACACAGATACAATAATCTATTGATATATTCAAAAGAGATGAACACAGGAGCTCAGCAAAAGTGACAGACCCTGATGACAAGGCAGGAGTTGAGTCAGAATGGCATCAAAGAGCGCTGACTAAATTAAATTTAAGGGTATCAGCCACAATATCCCCTCTGGTTGGGGTCATCCATAGCACAAAGGAAGATGCTCGTGACGGGCGGACATCAATCTTTTCAGTACCAGGACACGTCTTCATGAGTTCGTTTGGGTATCTTCCTTAGCACAGACATCTCCAGCTGCTTCATCAGTGTCTTTCCCCCACCATAAGATCAGGAGTTGGCATGGTCAGTGATGATTACTCAATGTTCAGAACATTTTGTGCCCCATCAGCGCCTGAACCAGTCTGTGTCCATGTGCAGCAAGAACTGGACAGCATTCAGGTTTGTGCTGTCAAAGTGTCGGTAACATTCATGTAACAGCACGGCCCGGCAATGCACATTTCCACAGTTAAAAGAGGAGCTCATTCAGTATCTCAAGTTGGTTGTACACGGATATGTGCAAGCCATTCAGCCCATTGAAACTACTGAACAAGAAGAGGGACAGCCCATTCAAACCTTCTACCTGTTCCACAGGAAGAGAAGCAGTCTGGTTAGCGCATCTAACTGTAAAATAGGAAAGTGCAGAGTCGAATCAGGCCCTTGAACCTGTTCCATGCGATCAGGAAGAGGACATTCACCCCCTCAAGGGCTTATGCAGGAACAGGACGGCATCATTCATGCTCCAACATGACAAACCAATAACGCAGATATGCAGTAATAGAGGGCTACGTTATGTTAATCATGGTTCCATTCTTTGTGGAACACGATACCTGGTTTGCTGGCAGTGAGGAGGGAAGCCACATTTTCCGTCTCAAGTCTCAAGGAGTCTTCCTCCATCTCGGAGAAGCCAGATCCGTGTTCCTCATGGGGTTCAGAAGCTGGTGGGAATAGTTAACGGTTTTAGAATAAGAGATTGTCGCTGCTGTCGGGATTGCGCATGCCATGACGTTCAGTGTAGGATCACACATCCTCTACACTCTATTAATGTGGGGAGATTTTAGTCAAAGACTGAACCTCTGTCTCTCTCAATTAACATGGAGAGAGGGGGTGAAGTCGGGGAAACGTTCTCAGAGGCACTTAAACTATCGAGAATCATGTGACCCGAGTAAAAAGAAAACTATGGATACTTTCTCGTTGTTAGCATCTGTTTAGAACATAATGAATGGTTGTCCATTCCCCTCAAGGTTCAATGAAATTACCTCTTTTTCTATTAGAGTGCTACAGGTTAACCTTCACCACTTCCTCATTTTACCATCATCCCAGGGATTAGTCTGGTGATACTCTTTCACACTTCTCTTTTATAATTTCTTATAAAAGAGAGAAAGTCTGTCCCAAATCCCCAAATACTGCCTCAGCAACACTCTCAGGGTTGATCAAAATAATTGCCTTCCCTTCCTTTACCGTTTCTGTTTCTTTCTTTTGTGTCAAAAAAAAACACTCATTCTTTATGCACTGAGTCTGGCGTGGAATTTACAAGTTCTTTCCATCTATGCGTCAATATCAATAAAGCCAACACCAGACGTGGAGGTGAAGAATTTCAATGAGATAGAATATAACTAAAACAGGGACTTGTCATCTTCCTTCATGGAAATGAGCTGAAGGCCCATGGAAAAGAGGCAGAGGAAGGGAGCTCGCTTTCCTTTTGTTCTTCCCTTACAGGATGTGTGCAGCCCTGGTCAGGCCAGCATGTTATGCGATCTTGAACTGAGTGGCTGGTTCAGCTGTTCCACAGGACAGTAAAGAGTAGAACATATTGTTGTAGATTTGCATTCACACAGAGACCTCACCAGGGAAGGATGACCCAGTGCCTTCCCTGAAGGACATGAAACAAGAAGATGGGTTTTTATCACAAATGATAATGGTTTCATTTTAATTATATCAATTTACTTCATGAGATATCAATGGATTATTATTCGATCGCAGTGTATTATGAGTCAATGACTTGACCACCATACACTGTCTCCCCGTCTACCAAATTCTGTGCAGAAAACAAGTTAAATATATCAAGTGCAATTGTTTTGTAGTGAACACATGGTTAGAAGGGACTTGAAACAGCTGTATCCGGAATTAAGAAAGGCACAAAAGATGGTTTATTCAGCATTTGCACTGAGGCTGAGGAGGAGGCTGGTATATCATAATGGTGGTCCTGGATAGGATTTGCGAGTGGGGAGGATATGGAGATTTAAATCTGTGAAGGACTGAAAGGATTATAGAGTTTGATAACGGGCTGATACCTCCTTGCATATCAGTGAGAAATTTGTGAATAGTAATTTCGCTTCATATATTTTATAATGAAAGGAATTTTTGATCGGATCTGAAGACATTGTTTTCCACTTTTCCAAAATTTACAGATCATGAGCAGAAATTCAATTCGAGTGAATATAATTGACAAATATAATGACTTACTAGGAACACCGACTATAGCGAGGATGGGATAGCAACCACCTTGAATAATCCAAAGGAGATCCTCGCTCTGCGATGCTAATGATGTCCAAGGCTGAGAAAGCCAGTAAAGACCTGCGGATAAACTCCGGCCCATTGTTAGAACATTCCAGTCTCATGTTCTCAGATTCTGATCCATTGTTGGTACATTCCAATCGAATGTTTTCAGATACTGATCTTTCCGAGTCCTCTCTCATGGGCTGCTGATCCCTATCTGTCGGTGATGCTCCCGGCCATGCTATGGCATAACACAATGAACGTAGCCCATTTATCATTACAAATGGAATCCCTCCACTGGGATTATTAGAATCCATGGAAATTGACATTAATCACAGTCGCTGAATAATCATCTCCAGTCAACACGTTTCAATTCAATATTGATTTTATTAAAATTCAAAATAGTGTTTAAAATTTACACATTTGGCATGGAGTATGTGGGTGTGACTGAGGGAAGGAATGTTGGAGATGGTAGATTGATTGTGTGTAATCATTCAATCTGCCTTGGATATGGGAATAATGACAGAGGATTGTTGGAACATAAACCAGTTTCTCCATTTAGAAATGGAAACGTACAGCCTGTAATACTGATCATTGATTATAATGTTGAGAGAACTTCTATTGTCCACAATCTGAGGGGAACATGTGCTGAAGACAACACGGAGTATTACAGTCAAACGTCATGGAAATGTTAGCAGTGAATTGTATGTGACAAATAAAATTCAGATTGTTATTTGAGGATCAGAGAAGGCAAGTGAGGTTCATATTGTTGATGTTATTGACGTTAATGAACTGTGATGAAGTACTACTTACTGGACTTCAGTTACAGTGTGATTATAACTTGGGGGAGGAGACAGAAAGCAGATAGAATTGGGGGCAATGGCTGCTGAGACTGGAAGGAGGGTTAATGACATTGCCCAGTCATCAGTATTGGAACGTTCCTCTTTATAAACCATATGAAGTTCAGATTCAAAGACACATCTACAGTGAGGAATGAGGAGAGACAACATTAATCATACGACGAGAAGACATAGGAACAGAAATTTGGCCATTCAGCCCATTGGGTCTGCTCCACCATTCGATCATGGCTGTTAAGCTTCGCAATCCTAAGCTCCTACCAACCCGGGAATACCAATGTTCCACATATCAGAAGCCCTGCCTCCCCTACCAGCGCTTTGGCCATGTACTTAACTGTACTATCTTCCTAATCCTAACATCATTGGCTTTTGGCATATTAGAGTCTCTTTTGAAAATTCAAATATCCTTTCAGCACAACCCCGGCAAGACTTTTTCTTTAACTTGATAGACTTGACAATAAACTCTTCAGAGTCTCCTCAATAACTTGGAAAGACGAGTCCACTGAATCAATCCAATGACCACAGGATCTGATATCTATCATCTCCACCAAAACTGTTTGACAAGAAAAATAAATAGTCAAACAGTGATAGGGATGCACAGCACGGAAGCAACTCGTCCATGCCGATCAGTTATCTTAGCTTAATCTAATCGCATTTTCCAGCACTTGGCCCAAATACATCTAACTTCCTGAAGAAGGGCTAATGCCCGAAACGTCGATTCTCCTGTTCCCTAGATGCTGCCTGACCTGCTGCGCTTTTCCAGCAACACATTTCCAGCTCTGATCTCCAGCATCTGCAGACCTCACTTTCTCCCCAAATACATCTAAACCTTTCCTATTGATATACACATCCAGATGCCTCATCAATGCAGTAATGATACTAGCGTCCACCACTTCCTCTGGCAGCTCATTCCATACACACACTACAATCAGCGTGAAAAAGTTGTGCCATAAATTCCTTTTATATCTTATACATGTCGCCATAAACCTATACCATCCAGTTCTGAACTCACCCACCTCAGGGAAAAGACTTTGACTGTTAATCGTCTCCTTGGCCCCTCATAATCTATATACCTCTATAAGGTCAACCTCAGCCTCTGACACTGCAGGGAAAACAACCCCAGCATATTCGTCCAGTCCCAATAGTTCAAATCATCCAACCCTTGCAACATCGTTGTAAACATTTTCTGAACCTTTTCACGTTTCACAACATCCTTCCGATAGGAAGGAGACCAGAAATGCACAAAATATTCGAACATTGGCTAATCAATGGCCCTTACAGCGGCAGCATGACTTCGCAACCCCTATATTGAATGCTCTGGCCATTAAAGGAAATCATACCAAAAGCCTTCTTCACTATTCTATCTGCCCCAACTCTACTTTCAAGGAAGTATGAAACTGCACACACATATGGAACATCTATTTCAGGATGAAGAAGAAAAAACGCAAGTTAGTCCAAATGACCAGTAAGTGTCTGAGCAGATGAATGCCATTCAGCCTATTTACTCTGCTTTGCTCTTCAATGGTATTTTAGCTATTCTGTTCCTTTAAATGACAGGGTATTTACCCAGCATCTCTATCGGATCAAGAAATGCTCAGTTTCTTTGTGTGCACAGCCCTGTGTAGGGATCATCCAGTGCCAGACGTCGGGATGTGGGGGAGTCCCACGGCTGACACAAGGACAGGCTGCATGCAGTGACGGAGGGACTGAGGGACTGAGAGAGACTCAGGGACACTTCACTCACGTAAGTGTCGGGCAAGATTCCTAAAAACCCTCTGGAGCCCCAGAACCACGGCAGCTTTTACAACAAATTTACCACATTTCTACCTCGTTCAAAAGCGAAATAATATCCATGGCAGCAACCCGAATCAATCATAGAAACGTACTGTGAACAGAGAGAAAAGAGTTCATGTTTCTCATGCAGACACGGGGAGAATGCAAAAACTCCACACCGGCAGTCAACAGAGCTTGGAATTGAACCCGAGTCCATGTTGCTGTGCCACCATGTTGCCCAACGATGGAAAATAGGATTAGTATAGTTCCGTGCTTGCTTTCGACAGTCAGTTAACTAGAATGCTCTCACTCAGTCGATGTAAGATTTGGAAGCCATTATATCGCAGCAGAGGATACTTTAAAAAGCAATAAAGTGGTAATCATGAGGAGCGGGGTGGAGGTTTGCTCGCTGAGCTGGAGGTTTGATATCCAGACGTATCATTACCTGGCAATGTAACATCATCAGTGGCGACCTCCAACTGAAGCGAAGCTGTTGTCTCCTGCTTTCTGTTTATATCTTTCTCCTGGATGGGGTTCCTGGGGTTTGTGGTGATGTCATTTCCTGTTCGTTTTCTGAGGCGTTGATAGATGGCATCTAGATCTATGTGTTTGTTTATGGCGTTGTGATGGGAATGCCAGGCCTCTAAGCATTCTCTGGCATGTCTTCGCTTAGCCTGTCCCAGGATAGATGTGTTGTCTCAGTCGAAATGGTGGTTTTGTAGTGCTACGAGGGAGAAAGGGTCGTGTCTTTTTGTGGCTAGCTGGTGTTCGTGTATCCTGGTGGCTAACTTTCTTCCTGTTTGTCCTACGTACTGTTTGTAGCAGTCCTTGCATGGAATTTTGTAGATGACGTTGGTTTTGTCCATGGGTTGTACCGGGTCTTTTAAGTTTGATAGTTTTTGTTTGAGAGTGTTGGTGGGTTTGTGTGCTACTAGGATTCCTAGAGCTACTAGTGCTGCTTTAAATTGAAATTTGTTAATTTATTGATTACAACTTACATTAGCAGTTATACAAAAAATGTAAGCATGAGATATGTAAGCCAGCTCGGTTTGGGAAAGGAGATTGCAGGAGTTTTGTTAAGATACATAAAAGGGAGAAAGGCAAGAGTGAACATTGGAGCACGAGAAAATGCGGCTGGCTACAGAGAAAGGGAGAACAAAGAACTGGAGGATGAACTGAACAGGTCCTATGCATCAATACTCACAATGGAAACACTAGGGGCGTTCCAGAGCTTCAAGCGAGTCAAGGGCGAGAGATGAGTGTAATGATCAGCGCTGAGGACAAGGTGCTGGGGAAGCTGCAATGTTGAAGGTGGATAAATCACATAAACTGGAAGGATGCCAACCCAAGGCTCCAATGGAGATAGCGGAGGAGATTGTGGAAGCATTGGTGGTGAATTTTCAGGAATAAACGTCATCGGGGGAGTGCCAGAGGACTGGAAAATGGATAATGTAAAATCTTTGTGTAAAAAGGAAGGAAGGCAGAAGACAGTAAAACATTGGCCAGTTACCCTGTTGTAGGTTATTAGTAGTATTTTAGAGTCCATTATTAACAATGAGATTGCAGAGTACTTGGAGGTGTGTGGTAAAGTAGTGTTGAGTCAACATAGCTTCGTCAAGGAGAGATCCTGCGTGACAGGTCTGTCAGAATTCTTTCAGAAGGTATTGAACAGGTTTGACAAAGGAGAGCTATGATTTGATTGGCTAATAGACAGTTTGGAAAAGCGCAGCAGGTCAGGCAGCATCCAAGGAACAGGAGAATCGACGTTTCGGGCAGAAGCCCTTCTTCAGGAATGAGGAAAGTTTGTCCAGCAGGCTAAGATAAAAGGTAGGGAGGAGGGACATGGGGGAGGGGCGTCGGAAATGTGATAGGTGGAGAGAGGTCAAGGTGAGGGTGATAGGTCAGACTGGGGTGGGGGCGGAGAGGTCAGGAAGAAGATTGCAGGTTAGGAAGGCGGTGCTGAATTCGATGGATTTGACTGAGACAAGGTCGGGGGAGGGGAAATGAGGAAACTGGTGAAATCCGAGTTCATCGCTTGTGGTTGGAGTGTTCCTAGGCGGAAGATGAGGCGCTCTTCCTCCAACCGTCGTTTTGTTGTGGTCTGGCAATAGAGGAGTCCAAAAACCTGCATATCCTTGGTGGAGTGGGACGGGGAGTTGAAATGTTGAGCCACAGGTTGGTTGAGTTGGTTGGTCCGGATGTCCCAGAGGTGTTCTCTGAAACGCTCCGCAAGTAGCCGGCCTGTCTCCCCAATATAGAGGAGGCAACATCGGGTGCAGAGGATGCAATAGATGTTGTGTGTGGAGGTGCAGGTGAATCTGTGGCGGATATGGAAGTTTCCTTTGGGGCCTTGGAGGGAGGTGGGGGGGAGGTGTGGGCGCAAGTCTTGCCCCTCCTGCGGTTGCAGGGGAAGGTGCCGGGAGTGGAGGTTGGGTTGGTGGGGGGTGTGGATCTGACAAGGGAGTCACGGAGGGAGTGGTCTTTACGGAATGCTGATAGGGGAGGGGAGGGAAATATATCCTTGGTGGTGGGGTCCGTTTGGAGGTGGCGGAAATGACGGCGGATGATGAGCTGTACATGGAGATTGGTGGGGTGGCAGGTGAGGACCAGTGGGGTTCTGTCCTGGTGGCGGTTGGAGGGGCAGGGCTCAAGGGCGGAGGAGCGGGAAATGGAAGAGATGCGGTGAAGGGCATCGTCGACCACGTCGGGGGGGAAATTGCGGTCCTTGAAGAAGGAGGCCATCTGGGTTGTGCGTTTTTGGAACTGATCCTCCTGGGAGCAGATGCGGCAGAGTCGAAGGAATTGGGAGAATGGCATGGCGTTTTTTCAGGGGGCAGGATGGGAGGAGGTGTAGTCCAGGTAGCTGTGGGAGTCGGTCGGTTTGTACCAGATGTCCGTGCTGATTCGGTCGCCTGAGATAGAAAAAGGAAGGTCGAGGAAGGGGAGGGAGGAATCTGAGTCTGTCCAGGTGAATTTGAGGTCGGGGTGGAAGGTGCTGGTGAAGTGGATGAACTGTTCAACCTCCTCGTTATAGTTCACAAACAGCAATGGACCCTGCCTCTAGTCTGACAAGCATTCTTCCACGAAACCCTCTGCTTCCAACTATCAAGCCAACTGTGTATCTAATTGGCCTGTCCCCCCAGCATTCCACGTGATGTAACCTTTCAGAGCAGCCTGCCATGTGGAACCTTATCAAAGCCCTTACTGAAATCCATGGAGACTACGCTCTGCCCTTGTCAACCTTCTTGGTCACTTCATCAAAGCACCCTAACAAATTTGGGAAACATGATCTCTCACTCACAAGTCTATGCTGACTGCTCCACATCAAACCCTGTGTAAGTAATGGGTGCAGTCAATGGTGTGATGTCCTACATTGTAAGATGATTCGAGTGCATAAGTAAAGACATCCTGCTGTCGTCGAGGCTTGCGGCGAGAGCATTTAGGGAAATCTACAGATTTGATTTCCTTTGTTAGGAATAATCTCCTTACCACAGTCACGGGTGATGGTATCATGAGTGTAGAGTGAAGAAACTGAGTGTTAATCTGGAGAGATGTGAGAGACGAAGAAATGGTGGCACAAACAGGAAGAGTGGCAGCGATCACTTATTTCCAGAAGAGACATTGATAGGGTGAGAAATTCCATACTTTACCCAGGATTGAATGGTTTGATTAATTGTCACGTGTACCTCAGTATAGGGAAGCACTTTAGTTATGTGCAGTGGAAGCAGATCATAGTAAGCATGGCCAGACAGTTCATAGGGTGAAAATATACTTGATCAGAGTAAGGCATACAGGTTAGACTTTACAGGATGTGCACTAGCCAAGGTCAACATGAACAAGATCAGCATTATTTGACGTTAGAGAGTCCATTCATCAGTCCAACATGGCTTTCCTAATATTTTATATGCCTTAACTAAATCTCTCCACGTTATTGGGTAGTCGGTATGTGAACCCGTACTGAACCTCATGTTGTTCACAATCCCCAACAGCAGCCACAACACCTTCCATCTGAAACAGGTAGCTATTCCCACCTGCTTTCACCAGACATACAGAACACCATGATGTCTTCTCGGAGATGAAAGATGCCTTCTTGAGACTTCACAAAAGACATATGGCTTCCTTCCTCGCCACTAGAAAACCACGTTAAAATCCACGTGTGTATCATGAGCAATGGAGCCACAAGGAACAACGTGGAGCAGTCTGTCTGTACAGCCTCTGCTCCACTTGTTCATCATGTTAGGGCATCAATTAGGAGACAGTGAGGACTGCCAATGCTGGAGATCAGAGTAGAGAGTGGATTGCTGGAAAATCACAGCAAGTGAGGCAGCATCGGTTGAGCAAAGAATCGACATTTTCGGCATAATCAGCATCAATTACCTTATTCTGTCCCTATGAAAGTGCATCGAGGTGGTAATGGCCTCCTCCTGTTACTGCATAAGTGGTTCAAGGGGCTGAATGGCTTCCTCATGTTCCTGTATAATTCACTCAAGGGGCGGAATGGCCTCACCCTGTTGCTGTGTCAGTGACTCAATGGACTGATTGGCTTCTTCCTCATCCGATTGGACAGTGCCAAGGGCCTTATTGGGTTAGCCCTGGTTCCTGTTTGACAGCTTGTTGTGCTTACTAGTGTGATGATGCTGCAGCTTTAAGAGGTTACTTTGTCCTGGTTTCCTTTAAGAGAGAGATTGAATGATAGTAACCAAGCTGGCTAGTTAAGACCACTTGAGTAAACATCTCGGGATGCCTACGGTTAATTTCAATACAGCCTGAATGGGTGTGGCCAGCTCTCACAGATTAGAATCTCTGGGTTTTGGTTTCTCAGCAACATCATAAAGCTTCAGAGGATGCCTCCTGGTTGCTACTCTCTCTGAATTTTCTCTTGATGCTGTTTTTAATTACTGGATTGGAGAAATGTTTGTGGCAATTTGTGCCTGAATATTCCTTTTCGCCAGGGGCTGCGTTTATGCGATTTTCCTATGTTGGACCAGTTCATTAGTAATAGTCCCTTTGATCTATTATTCTGTTAAATTGTCGAATAGAATTACGTTATTCTAAATTCCTCTTTCTTTGGTTTCAGTTTATCTTTCATGTTTAAATAAATGGTGTTTTGCTTTACACCGAGTAGTTTGATCAGTCACATTGTATCTGGAACAGACACATTTCCTTTAAAATAAGAAAACATTTCAGTCTATGCTACCGCCTTCAAATATTTTCGAGGTGCTCTGGTGTGGTCCATCACACTAGACACCTTCACTTCCTGGCTAATAGGCTGGAGGCACTGAATGGGCTGTCCATGTTCTTCTCTAATCGTGTCAATGGGCTGAATGACTTCCTCATATTCCTGAGAAATCAGCGTGAGCTACTGAATGAACTCTTATTTTACTGTGGTAATGTGCAGTGTCATGAAGGGCTGTTAAATGAATGTTACAGACACTTTAACAGCACAAGCCTCAGTGGTGTCCGGGTCTTGCTGCACATGGACACCGACCAGTTCAGGAGTAAATAATCTATCCCTAACATCTGTCCTATACCTACCACCCCTTAATTTAAAGCTATGACCCCTTGTAATAGCTGACTCCATATGTGGAAAAAGATTATCATGGACAACCATATCTAAACACCTAATCATCTTGGTCACCTCTATCAAGTCACCCCTAAATCTTCTTTTCTCCAATGACAACATCCTCAAGTGCCTCAGCCTTTCCTCCTCTGCACCCGTTCCAGTGCCTCCACAGCCTTCCTATAGTATGGCAACCAAAACTGCACACAATACTCCAGATGAGGCCGCACCAGAGTCGTTTCCACTGCAACATGACCTCAGGACTCCGGAACTCAATTCCTCTACCAATAAAAGCCAGTATGCCATATGCCTTCTTCACCGCACTATTTACCTGGGTGGCAACTTTCAGAGATCTGTGTACATGGACACCAAGATCCCTCTGATCATCCACACTACCAAGTATCCGACCATTAGCCCAGTACCCCATCTTTTTGTTACTCTTACCAAAGTGAATCACCTCACACTTACCTAAATTGAACTCCATTTGCCACATTTCTGCCCAGCTCTGCAGCTTATCTATATCCCGCTATAACCTGACACATCCTTCCTCACTGTCAACAATTCCACCAACTTTCGTATCATCTGCAAACTTGCTCACCCAACCTTCTAACCCCTAGTCCATGTCATTTATAAAAATGACAAAACAGCAATGGTCCCAAAACAGATCCTTGTGGAACACCGCTAGTAACTGCACTCCAAGATGAACCTTTACCATCAACTACTCCCCTCTGTCTTCTTCCAGCCAGCCAATTCCTAATCCAATCCTCCTACTCACCCTCAATGCCATACCTCCGTATTTGTTGCAGTCGCCTACCATGGGGAACCTTATCAAACGCCTTACTAAAATCCATATACACCACATCTACGGCTTTACCCTCGTCTACCTCCTTAGTCACCTTCTCAAAGAATTCAATAAGGTTTGTGAGACACGACCTGCCTTTCACAAAACCATGCTGAATATCCTTGATCACATTATTCCTATCCAGATGTTCATAAATCCTATCCCTTACAATTCTCACTAAGACTTTGCCCACAACAGAATGAGACGTACCGGCCTATAGTTACTAGGGTTATCCCTACTCCCCTTCTTGAACAAGGTAACTACATTTGCTATCCTCCAGTCTTCTGGGAGTATTTCTGTAGACAACGAGGACATAAAAATCAAGGCCAATGGCTCTGCAATCTCCTCCCTTGCTTCCCAGAGAATCCTAGGATAAATGCCATCAGGCCCAGGGGACTTATCTATTTTCACCCTTTGCAGAATTTCCAACACCTCTTCCCGACGTACCTCAGAGCCGTCCATTTTAATTAATTGTGATTCAGTATTCACATCGGCAACAGTGTCCTGTTCCTGTTCCTGAATGAATACTGACGAAAAGTATTCATTCAGTGTCTCCCCAATCTCTTCAGCCTCCACACACAACTTCCCACTACTATCCATGACTGGACCTATTCCTACCCTAGTCATTCTTTTATTCCTGACATACCTATAGAAAGCCTTTGGGTTTTCCCTAATCCTACCAACTAAGGACTTTTCATGTCCCCTCCTTGCTGCTCTTAGCTCTCTCTTCACATCCTTCCTGGCTACATTATAACTCTCAATCGCCCCAATTGAACCTTCAGTCCTCATCTTTACATAGGCCGCCCTCTTCCATTTAACAAGAGATTCCAATTCCTTATTAAACCACGCCTCCCTAACACGACCCTTTCCTCCCTGCCTGACAAGTACATACTCATCAAGGACATTCAATACTTGCTCCTTGAACAAGCTCCACATATCAATTTCGCCCTTCCATTGAGCCTACTTTTCCAAGCCACGCACCCTAGGTCGTGCCTCACCGTATCATAATTTCTCTGCGCCCAGCTATAACTCTTGCCCTGCAGTGCACACCTATCCCTCTCCATCACTAGAGTAAAAGTCACCGAATTGTGGTCACTGTCCCCAAAGTGCTCACCGACCTTCAACTCGAACACCTGTCCTGGTTCGTTATGCAGAACCAAATCCAGTATGGCCTCGGCTCTTGTTGGCCTGTCTACATATTGTGTCAGGAAACCCTCCTGAACACATTGGACAAACACCGAACCATCTAACGAACTCGAGCTATAGCTTTCCCAGTCAATATTTGGAAAGTTAAAGACCCTCATAACAACCACCCTATTACTTTCACTCTTCTCCTGAATCATCCTCGCAATCCTTTCTTCTACGTCTCTAGGACTATTAGGAGGCCTGTAGAAAACTCCTAACAGGGTGACCTCACCTTTCCTATTCCTAACCTCAGCCCAAACTACCTCAGATGGCGAGTCTTCATCCATCGTCCTTTCCACAGCTGTAATACTATCTTTGACAAACAATGCCACACCTCCCCCTCTTTTACCCCCACCTCTGACCCTACTAAAACATTTAAACCCTGGAACCTGCAACAATCAATCCTGTCCCTGTTCTACCCATGTCTCCGTAATAGCTACAACATCGAAATCCCGGGTACCAACCCACGCTGCAAGTTCACCTACCTTATTTCGTATACTTTTTGCATTGAAGTATACACACATTCGAGCCACTTTCCTGTTTACAGCCATCTCCTTTGAGATTGATGCCATGTTCCTAACCTACCTATACTCCAGGTCCTGCACCCTACAGCTACAGTCTGGGTTCCCATGCCCCTGCAGAGTTAGTTGAAACCCCCCCAAAAGCACTAGCAAACCTCCCCCCAAGGATACTGGTGCCCCGCAGGTTCAGGTGTAGACCATCCTGTTTATAGAGGTCCCACCTTCCCCATAAAGTTCTCCAGTTATCCAGATACCGAAATCCCTCCCTCCTGCACCATCCATGTCGCCACGCATTTCACTGTTCTCTCTCCCTATTCCTCGACTCTCTATCACGTGGCACGGGTCACAAACCAGAGACAACAACTCCGTTTGTTCTAACTCTGAGCTTCCAACCTAGCTACCTGAAAGCCTGCCTAACATCCTCAGCCCTCTTCCTACCTATGTCGTTGGTGCCAATGTGGACCATGACTTCGGGTTGCTCCCCCTCCCCCTTAAGGATCCGGAAAACACGATCAGAGACGTCACGTACCCTTGCACCTGGGAGGCAACATACCAAACGTGAGTCTCTCTCGCCCCCACAAAACCGCCTATTTGTGCCCCGAGCTATCGAGTCCCCAATAACTATCGCTCTGCTCTTCTCCTCCCTTCCCTTCTGAGCAACAGGGACAGGCTTCGTGCCCATTGCTTACCCCTGGTAAGTCACCCCCCCCCCACAAGTATCCAAAACGGTATACTTGTTCTTGAGTGGAACGGCCGCAGGGGGTCCCTTCACTGGCTGCTTCCTCCCAGTCCCCCACACTGTCACCCATCTGTTTGTAATCTTTGGAGTTATTACTTCCCTAAAGCTCCGATCTATGACCCTCTCTGCCTCCCGAATGATCCTAAGTTCATCCAACTCCAGCTCCAGTTCCCTAACACGGTCTTGGAGGAGCTGGAGATGGGTGCACTTCCTGCAAGTGTAATCAGCAGGGACGACCATGGCATCCCTCACCTCAAACATGTTGCAAGAGGAACATTGCACTGCCTTCACTGCCATCCCCCTAAAAGTAACCTTTTTTAAAAAAACTAAGTCTAAAGAATATAACAATCAAAATGCAGCACTTACCTACTTACAACAACGGGTCTTATTATTAGTTTCGAGGAGGAGGGTGGGTGGGAGACTCTGCAGTTGTAGAGTCTCGGGATGAGCCGCCTTGCTGATATATATGGTTACTGCTTTCCTTCCCGGCTGCCCCTCTGGTCCTCGTCACTTGCCACGCTGCTCCCGCTCCTTCTGTGAAAGGGAAATCACCGCTGTCCACTACCGGTAAGTAATTTCTTAAAGAAACTGCCTTACCTTAGCTGCAGGAGACAGTCACACTCCTTAGACTAACACAAATTGAGCCAGTGATCAGGAACAGGAGGGTCTGAATGTCAGTGAGACAGGTAGAGGGATCCAGGAGACAGGGTTTCAGGAGCCTGACACCTTATCCTTGTCTCAGAGTTTCAAACGTGTTGCCCCCTGTGTGGAGAGAAACGGGGACTGCAGTGAGAATGAGCTGACTGATTTCAGCACTGTGGGTGCAGTGAGACAATCAGGTCGGGGGGAGAAAAGAGAAATATTGCTGCAAATGTGGATAGTATAGTAAGAAGCGAAGACACTGATCACTGTGAACAGGATCGAGAGTCCCGAGGTTATGTTGCCTGCCTGGTGCTTGGGTTTTGAATATCTCAGCTGGGATGCAGAGGAACTTATAGTGGGACAAGCCACGTAAGTACCAATGATATTGATAAAACCTAGGGCAGAGGCTCTGCTAAGCGAGTATGAAAAGCTAAGAGCTAAATTAAAAGCAGAAACAAAACGGTAATAATCTCTGAATCACTAACTGAGCCACAAGGTCAACAAGATTAAATTGGTAGATTGATGGCTTAAAGATCAGTGTGGGAGAAATGGGTTTGAATTCATGGGTTATTGCCACCAGTACTGGGGAAAGAGGGACCAATTCCAATGGGGTAGCTTTCATCATAACTGTGCTGGGACCAGAGCCCAAGCAAATCGAATAACTAGGGCTGTAGATAGGACTTTAAATAAATTGTGGATGTAGGTGTGGGTTGTGGGGGTGAGATAGTCAGATATAGGGGAAATGCATGGTGCATAAGAAATAAGGTAATTGAGCTCATGGCACAGATCAAAATTGGCAGGACTGACGTGGTGGGCATCACGGAGCCATGGCTGCAAGGGAATCAGGATTAGGAGATGAATATTCAAGGATATCCAGCCTATCGGAAAGATAGGCAGGTGGGCAGAAGGTGTGGGGTTGCGTTGTTAGTAAGAAATGAAATTAAATCAATAATAAGAATTCAAGTAGGGTCAGATAGTGTAGAATCTGTGAGGGGGTGAGGTGGAGGATTCACCAGATGAAATGAAGTCAGTGACCATAGTTGATACAATGGTTGATATGCCATGGTGGGGTCATGGTACGGGGGAGATAGGAAGATATACTGAGAGCTGGTACTCAGCGACTGTAACGTAGAGGTCAGTCAACGAGATTATAGCAGCAGCATCCTTATCCACTTAGGCTGAATAACACTGTCAGATTTGGATCTAAGCATATAGAATGTCGTCTGTTCAATAGGTGATAGGTTGGATTGGGTGAGGGAAATGCAGAGAAATTAAGGCAATCAATGTCACGTCCTGAGTTCTCAATTAACAGATCGAGTACACATAAAAGGCCAGAGGGAGGGGTCCAGTAGAGGAAGAGTGTTGGAGTGAAAACGAAATCCTTGCGCACACACTGTAATTAACAAGTAACAATTTATTTATATACGGTCAGCACGGTGGCTTAGTGGTTAGCACTACTGCCTCACAGTGACAGGCACCCAGGTTCGATTCCAGCCCGGGGCGACTGTTTGTGTTGAGTTAACACATTCCTCCAATGTCTGCGTGGAGTTAACACATACCTCCAATGTCTGCATGGACTTTCCTCCACATGCTCCGGTTTCCTCCAACGATCCACAGATGTGCAAGTTAGGTGAATTAGTCGGTGTAAAAATAGGATAATATACTAGAGAAATGCATCTGGGTGGGTTACTCTTCGGAGGGTTGGTGAGGACATGTTGTGACGAAGGGCCTGTTTCTGCACTCTAGGGTTCTATGATTCTAACTCTAACAGTGAACAAATTACTAACGAACCGAACAATCATTCTATAACCAACTACTTACTCTGGAATAAATCAATCTTCTACTGGTACACTGTTTCTATAATACAGGTTCCACTCTAAAATCCATTGTTCATAAGAACAATAAATTTAAACTTGGTTTCTCGAGGTTTATACAGAATGGATCCTCCTGAACCTTTCCTCATCTTCCTCTCTCTGAAATGCCTTCTCAGTTGTTTTCTGGTGTCAAGAATACCTGCTAATCGTGCTGTGTATCTTTATAGATGTATAATGCTTTTTAGATAGAGCATAGAGATTTATTGTGAGACCCTAATACGTCTTTCTCAGATGACACTTCGCTCTCACTGGTTTTTCAGATTGCAGTTTACTCTCCCCTTCTGTCCAACTGCCCCTCTGTTATATATCCCTCCTTGTCACAAGATTTTTTTATAATATGATTGGTTTCTAAATGTTAACACTGAAATGGACCCTTCGTCTCCAAGTGTCTTTTTAAATTAATTGGCAGAATTTAAACTGTTTTCTGGGTAAAAATGCTGCTGGGACCTGATAACTGAACAGTTTTAATCCATTCTGTCAAGCTGGGCACCTGCAAACCGTTTACCCACAGACTTTTATTTCTCTGTTAAACACCACGAAAAGCACATGACCCTTTCAAAGGTCGTCACAGTGTTTCTCCCAATTTTCCAAGTTTGCCATTTTTACACACCAGTTTCATGACCATCATCTTATGTCCACGTGATGCATTGCGTTTCATACCTTTTCAATCTTTACATTCTTCATTATGCAGGCAGATTTTTTTGCCAACAATACAAATTGTGCCCACTTTCCAACGGAATTGACAATATAATATTTTACTCCGTGTCCAAACTGTCCGTTTGCTGTAATGATCATATGTTTTGGAGCTGTGTGACTATCATGCGAAGGGATCCACCTTGAGTCAATGAAGAATGCAGAAGAGCATGGTGGTAGCAGCACCAAGTAGACCTAGATATGAGGGAAAAACCTATTATTGTCTTCAGCTACAAAAAAGGCAGACTTGGATGTTAAACAACATCAGCAGCAAGTGATGGACAGAGGTCAATGATCCCACAATCAATCGTTCAGATATATCTCTGCAGTCCTGCTACATGAAGTTATAATAGATAGTGGACAATGAAAGAGACCATTGGAGGAGGAGGCTGCTCTCCAGTAATGAAATCCCCAATAATGGGGGAGCACAGTACAGCAGGAAAAAAATAAAGCTGCTGCATTGGGAACGTTCTTCAGCCAGAAGGGCAGAGCAGATGATTCATTTCAGCCTCCTTCAGTAGGCCCCAGCATCACAGACCCCAATCTTCAAATAATTCAATTCACTCCACACAATGTCAAGAAACGGGTGGAGACACTGGAAGCTGTGATTTTACTCCAGAGATTGCCACATCTCTCGCCAAGCTCTTCCTTTCCAGCAAGAACACTGACATTTACCAACAATGTGATAAACGGCCCAAGTATGCCTTGGGAACAAAACGCAGTGCCCTTGCATTGCAACCAGTCACTGACCCATCGGTATATGGTCTACTGTGGAAATGTGAAGGAAGGTGTCAGCAATAATGGGATCAATCAGCAATAAATTACTCAGTGTCATTCAGTTAGTGTCTCGTCATGCTCACTCAGCTCCTGGCCGCATTGCAAGCTCAGTTCAAAAGAGTGGAATTCCAAAGGGAGATTGATAGTAATTACTCTTCACATCAAGGCACCATGCGACAGGGTGTAACAATAGGACCCTGAGTAACAGTACTATTAATCGGAATCTGGGGGAATTACTCTCCTGTTTGGAATTATCCCACAACCCCGCACCGCCCGTTTCTACCTCCTGCCCAAAATCCACAAACCTGACTGCCCCAGCCAACCCATTGTCTCAGCCTGCTCCTGACCCACCTAACTGACCTGCTGCGCTTTTCCATCAACACATTTTCAGCTCTGACCTCCAGCATCTGCAGTCCTCACATTCTCCTGTTTGCAATTATCCCCAGCAACAATAATGCTTGTTATCAGTGTGAGCAATTATGCCCAGCAACAATCACGCTTGTTGTCAGTGTGAGTAATTATCCCCAGCAACAATAACGCTTGTTATCAGTGTGAGTTATAATCCTCAGCAGCAATAATGCCTGCTGTCAGTGTGAGTAATTATCCCCAGCAACAATCAGGTCTGTTGTCAGTGTGAGTAATTATCCCCAGCAACAATAATGCCTGCTGTCAGTGTGAGTAATTATCCCCAGCAACAATCAGGCCTGTTGTCAGTGTGAGTTATAATCCCCAGCAGCAATAATGCCTGCTGTCAGTGTGAGTAATTATCCCCAGCAACAATCAGGCCTGTTGTCAGTGTGAGTAACTGGAACTCCAGGAGAGTCTGCAACCATTCCTCAGTAAAGGGAGTGTCCGAGGCTCAACCATTTCCAGCTGCTGCAAATACCCTCTCTCCATCATAAGGTCAGACGAGGGAATGGTGACTGATTATACCATTCCTGAAACAGACCATGTTCAAATGCCAAACGACCTGGAAAATATCCAGGTTTAGTCTGACAACCGGCAAGTAATAATCACGCCACAGAAATATCAGACAAATACGACGATAAAGATTCAAATCGTCCTTCTTTGGTTTTGAATAGCATTACAATCACTGAGTCCCCAACACGATGTTCATCAGCATCCTGGGTGTTGTTATTGACCAGAAATTGCCCTGAATTAGCCACATGCATAACACTATCGTCAAGAGCAGGTCGGAGGATACGAATGGTGCAGTGAGTAACTCACCTGCTGAATCCATAAAGCCTGTCATGGATTACATCCCAGGAATAATCCAGGACAAAACCAGTCCATTTAATTATTATCACTTCCTCCATCATCCATTTACTCCCGCATTGATGCCAAGCAGTAGCAGTGTATACCATCTACAGGATTCACTGCACCAAGGCTTATTGGACAGCACCTTCTAAACCCACTGTCACCTAAAAGAACATAGGCAGTAGGTTTTTCGGAAAACAGCTATCTGCAAGCTCGTTCCTTCATGCGGTCAGATGCGATGAGGCTTGCTCATGAGTTTATAATTCTCAACTCCTCAGATCACAAAATCAGTCCAAATGCATCAAGACTGGGACAACAGCCAGGCTTGGGCTGACAATTGGCAAGTAACATTTGTGCCATACAAATATCAGACAATGACCATCATAAATTATCTCACCATCACTACTCAACATTCAAAGACAGTGCCATTGCTGAATCCATTCGTGTTAGCGTTCTCAGGTATATGCAAAACCCATATAGTTGCTATGGTTAGAACAGTTGAATAAAGGGAACTATGGCACTATGAGGGAGGAGCTGGCCAGAGTTCAATGGTGCAATACCTTAGCAGGGATGACATTGGAGGAACAATAGCAGATATTTCTGTGTGTACTGCAGAAGATGCAGGATCAGTTCATTCCAAAAAGGAAGAAAGATCATACAAGGAGGCATGGGTGGCCGTGACCGACGAGTGAAGTTAAGAAACATATAAAGTTAAACGAGAAAAAGCATTACATTACAAATTAAGTGGGAAAACGGAGGACTGGGAAGCTTTTAAAGAACAACAGAGGATTACTAAGAAGGAAATACGCAGAGAAAAAATGAGGTACGAAGGTAAACTGGCCATAAATATAAAGGAGGTTAGTATAAGCTTTTTTAGGTATCTGAAAGGCAAAAAAAATGGTTATGACTATAATTGCTCCCTTGAAGACAGAAGCAAGCGAATATATTACGGGCAACAAAGAAATAGCAGAAGAATTGAATTGGTACTTCAGATCTGTGTTCGCTAGGGAAGACACAAGCAATCTCCTTGAAGTAACAGTGGCTGAAGGATCTGAACTGAAGGGAATTCATATTTGCCAGGAATTGGTGTTGAAGAGACTGTTCGGTCTGAAGTTTGATAAGTCTCCGGGGCCAGATGGTCTACATTCCAGTGTACTGAAGGAGGTGGCAAGAGAAATCGTGGATGCGTTGGTGATAATTTTCCAGAATTCGATAGATTTGGGATAAGTTTCTGCGGATTGGAGGGTGGCAAATGTTGTACCACTTTTTAAGAAAGGTGGGAGAAAGAAAGTAGGAAATTATAGACCAGCTAGTCTGACCTCAGTGGTGGGAAAGATGCTGCAGTCTATTATAAAGGATGAAATTACGACACATCTGGATAGTAGTAACAGGATATGTCAGAGTCAGCATGGATTTATGAAGGGGAAATCATGCTTGACTAATCTTCTGGAATATTTTGAGGATGTAACTCTGAAGATGGACGAAGGAGATCAGTGGATGTTGTGTACCTGGACTTTCAAAAAGCTTTTGATAAAGTCCCACATAGGAGGTTAGTGAGCAAAATTAGGGCACATGGTATTGGGGGCAAAGTACTGACTTGGACTGAAAATTGGTTAGCTGTCAGGAAACAAAGAGTAGTGATAAACGGTTCCATTTTGGAATGTCAGGCAGTGACCAGTGGGGTACTGCAGGGATCAGAGCTGGGACCACAGTTTTTTACAAGATATATTAATGATACAGAAGATGGTATTAGTAATAACATTAGCAAATTTGCTGATGATACTAAGCTGGGTGGCAGGGTGAAATATGTGGAGGATGTTAGGAGATTACAGGGTGACCTGGACAGGTTAGGCGAGTGGTCAGATGCATGGCAGATGCAGTTTAATGTGGATAAATGTATGGTTATCCACTTTGGTGACAAGAACAGGAAGGCAGATTAAAACCTAAATGGAATCAATTTAGGTAAAGGGGCAGTACAAAGAGATGTTGTACAAAGGGTGTTCTTGTACACCAGTCAATGAAGGTAAGCATGCAGGTACAGTAGGTAATGAAGACGCCTAATTGCATGCTGGCCTTCATAACAAGAAGGATTGAGTATAGAAGCAAAGAGGTTCTTCTGCAGCTGTGCAGGGCCCTGGTGAGACCACACCTGGAGTACTGTGTGCAGTTCTGGTCTCCAAATTTAACGGAATACATTCTGACTATTGAGGCAGTGCAGCGTAGGTTCACGTGGTCAATTCCTGGAATAGCGGGACTACGTTACGCTGAAAGACTGGAGCGACTGGGCTTGTATCCCCTTGCTTTTAGAAGACTGAGAGGGGATCTGATTGAGACATATAATCTTATGAAATGATTGGACACTCTGGAGGCAGGAAACATGTTTATGCTGATAGGTGAGTGCCGAACCAGATGACACAACTTAAAATTATAGGGTAGACCATTTAGGACAGAGATGAGGAGAAACATCTTCACCCAGAGAGTGATGGCTATGTGGAATGCTCTGCCCCAGAGGGCAGTGGAGGCCCAGTCTCTGGATTCATTTAAGAAAGTTTTGGATAGAGCTCTCAAGGATAGCGGAATCAAGGGTTATGGAGATAAGGCAGGAACAGGATACTGATTAAGGATGAAAAGCCATGATCAAATTGAATGGTGGTGCAGGCTTGAAGGGCAGAATGGCCTACTCCTGCACCTATTGTCTATTGTCTGACATCCGATCAGAAGTTAGGAATCCTGCAGCTCGTAACCTTTCCCCTGTCTTGCCAAAGCCAGTCCACTACCTCCACTGTTCAAGTCAGGAATATGATGGAATAATCTCCACTTATCTGAATGAGTGCAGCTCCAAATGTACTCAGACGGTTTGACACGATTAAAGACCAAACAGCCCACTTAAATAGTCCCCATCCACAATCGCTCCCTCCCTCCCCGACAGACACTCAGCAGCAGGTGTGAGTACCATGGCATTTCTTAGACAGCACCATCCACACTCATTACCACTGAAATCTGGGAGAAAAACGGCAGTAGGGTTAGGGTCAGGGGCCAGGGTTAGGGTTTTTAGGGGTAGTGTTAGGTTTAGGGTTATGGTTAGGGTTATGGTTTAGGGTTATGGTTAGGGTTTAGGGTTGGGTTAGGGTTAGGGTTGGTGTTAGGATTAGGATTAGGGTTATGGTTAGGGTTAGGGTTAAGGCTAGGGTTGTTAGGGTAGGGGCCGCAGTATACCTCTGGAACAGCATCGAGGGGTGGATTGAGGGAACAACATATGGGATAGGGTCAGTCGTATATCTCTGTAACAGCATCAAGGGGTGTATTGAGGGATTATCACATAGGGTATGGGCAGCAGTATATTCTATTACAGTCTCGAGGGTGGATTGTGGGAACATTACATAGGGTCGGGGCAGCAATTGGCCATTTGGCGGCACCATTCAGAATGCTCATGGCTGATCCGAGTGTGTCTGACTATCGGCCTCCTGTCTGTTCCCAATAAAAATTGACTCCACTGGCCAGCAAAGATCAGTCGAGCTCAGTCTAATTAAAGAGTCTTCACTGATTCCTGAGGATGATATCAACACAAATAGCACAACACTAAAAGGAAAGGGACATCCTTATTTCATTTCAGGACCCGGTATTTTAATACTGTTTTAGCCTAACATCAAATTGCCACCTCATCTGAGACATAAGGATGCAAACGCTAGGAATAAACATAAACCATTCCGCCCTACAAGCCTGTCCCACATTCCCACTAATTTTTTCAATCAAATATGTATCAATCCAACATCTGCTGCCGTCTCAGGAAGAGAATACCAGAAAGCATAACACCACACTGGCATTTAAAAAGGAGTGGAATGAGGTCATTCGGCCCATCGAATCTGATATGCCGTTCAATAATTTCCTAATTTAGTTAAAAAGCCCACAATTACTGATGAAAAAGCAGCGCTTAGAAAGCTAGTCCCTGCGAATAAACCTGTTGGACTATAAGCTGGTGTTGTGTGATCTTTAATGCTCTGGCAGCTAGTGGAAGTTAAAAACAATTAATAGGATATCGAGATCTAAAACCCAATGGCGATTGTAAACAGCAGTTTGCTTCCCCAATATACTTTCAGGAAGTAAATCTCCTGTGCTTTCTTGTCTGGTACAAAAGTGACTCCAGACACACAGACGTACTTATCTCGTCCATGGTCTCTGAAATGGTTCCAAAATTCTCATCCCTGCTTCTAATCTCTCTCGCCCTGTAAGAGTTTAATATATTTCACTGCAGTCTCCACTCATTTTGCTAAACCTCATGACATACCGGCTTAGTCGTCCCAAACTCTTCTCCCACAACAAGCCTGCCTTCCCAGAGATCAGTCTGGTCATCCTTCTCTGCTCTCCCTCAATGTCAGGTTTGTCCTTTATTAGGTAAGGAGACCAAAACTGCACACAATAGTGCACAATGCTCGAGACGGGGTCTCACCAATACCCTGTACAGCTGGAGTAAGACACCATTACTCCTGGACTCAAATCTGCCTGAAATGAAGGTCAACACACCGTTTACCTTCCTAACTGCTTTCTGCTCCTGCAATACCTATTTCAGTGACTGGTGTACAGGGAGATCTGGACAATTTTCAATGTTACAGCTCCCCAACTGGAGGGTCTATGTATACTGGTAAGTGTCCGAATGACATTCCCAGTATTTTCTTCTGGCTTCAGAACTCACTGCCATGCATGTAACTCGGAGGTCAGTGAAGAATGAAGCAAAAAGAAGCATAAGTCCCTTTATAGAGTAACATTTTCCAACCATTTTAAATGGTAGGCTGTCTATCTCGTGTTGCCATCAGACGGCACAGCGTCACATCTGTACTCATTCGTCTTCATCTGCCACATATGTTCACAGACACTCCACTTTCCTGAGTCACTTTGGAGCTTTTTTACATCCTCCTCGCCCACTCATAATCCGACATCGGTTAGTGCCATCTGCAGGCTTGGAAATATTGCATTTAATTCCCTCTCACAGACGTTTGGTGTGTATTTGAAATAGCTAGGGCCCAAGCGCTGAATCCTGCTATACCGCCGAGTACTCTTCTCTAAAAAGAAACATTTATTTATTCATACTCACTGTTTCCTGTTAACTCTCCCATTCTAAAACCATGCTCTTTTTTAGCCCCAGTCCCATATGTTTCGAATTTGTACAGTGGGCTTGGGGCTTTATCAAAAATCTTTCGGAAAATCCAATTGTATCGCATTAATTGCTTCTCCATAGTTTTGCTAAAAGTCAGTTTCTCAAGTTTGATTCCCATTTGATAAATGTCTGTTGACTTTGTCTAAGCTCATTACTTTCAGTTAAAATACTTTCTCCTTAACGTTTATTTGCTAATTTCATTCTATTCCCTTTTACTCTCTCACCAGATTAAAGTTTCCTGGTATTGCTGGGAAGATTGCCTTTTGTTTTGTTTTCGTCTGTAAAGACATAACTGAAATATTTGTTACATAGTTCTACCATTTCCCTGTTCTACATTCTCCATTCTCTGGTTTCAGACTGCAAGGAAGCTGCAGGTTTTTTCCCCTTAATTTTGCAATGGACATACTTTTCGAAGCAATTACAAGTTCACTCGTTTTGCCCTTGTGCATATAGAGTGTTCTGAAACCCATCATTTCCTGTCTTAAGATGCTCAATGATTGACCTTGTACAACCGTCTACTCAGAAGCATAGTCTCTGCACTGTCAGAAAGACAGCTTCGTCTACATTAGTCCCACTTTACTACACGAGCCCCATAGCAGGGAATGTTATGACACTTCAAGAAGTCGTCCAATTACTTTGTAACAACTGTGAGGTTACCCGTTACAACTCCCTCTCCGGTAGTACATTCGAGACCCCAAAACACGCTGGGTGAAAAAAGATCCGCAAGTCCTCTCTAAATCTCAAACCCTTCACTTTAAGAATGTGCTTCCACTTCATCTTCTCTCTCTGACTTAAAGGAATAGCTGCTGCTTATCGAACCTGTCCACGACCCACGTATTCTTATTCTTCTGAATCATGTCCCCTTCAGCCTTCTCTGCTCCAATGGAAACAACCCGAGCTTATCCAATCTCTCTCCATAGCTGATATGCTTCATCCCAGGTAATATCCTGGTGAATCTACTCTGCAATCCTACATTGCAAGCACATACTTCCTGCGGGACCAAAGGTCCACATCGCTCTTATAATCTATGCCTCGATGAATAAAGGCCATGCTTACGGTCTGCTTTCTGAACCTGGTAAAAACAAGAACTGCAGATGATGGAAACCAGAGTCTATATTAGTGTGGTGCTGTAAAAGGACAGCAGGTCAGGCAGCATCCGAGGAGCAGGAGAATAGGCGTTTCGGGCAAAAGCCCTTCATCAGGAATAGAGGCAGTTTGCCTGCACAGTGGCGAGATAAATGAGAGGAGGGTGGAGGTGGGGAGCAAGTAGCATAGAATACAATAAGTGAATAGGGTGGTGATGGAGTTGATAGGTCAAAGAGGAGGGCGGTGGAAGGTAGCAAAGAGTACAATGGGTGAATGGGGGTGGGGGTAAAGGTTATAGGTCAGAGAGCAGGGTGGAGTAGATAGGTGGAAAGGATGATAGGCAGGTAGGACAGGTCATGAGGGCGGTGCTGAGCTGGAAGGCTGGTCAGGGCATGGTTGTATAGCTTCGGGGCAGACGAGATGACCTGGGCGGAGCAGTGAGGGAGAGACTCACTGAGATTCTTGCAGAGAGGAAGAAAACTTCTTCAAGGCAGGCATCCTTGCAAGACGATTCGCAGTACGGTTGAAAACAACTTGTTCTTGCGCATTAACCTGTCTAGTCACATTCAGGAATGTGTTGAGAAGCACCCTCTCAGCTTCCTAGTGTGTTGCTATTCATTAATTACTCCCTATCTGGTTCCTTCTTCCAAAGTGCTTCACCTTATATTTATCAGGGTTACATTCCATCTGCCGTTGATTCACCCATCTGACTATTCCATCTGCAACTTCCTGTAACATAAGGCCTTCCTCCTCACGACCAATCACCCGGCTAATCTTTGTGTCCATCACAAACGTGCTTATCATACTCTCCCCACCCCCGCTCATATTCACAGATTGCCCCCCATTTATGAATATCACAAATAATAAAGTTAAAGATCACACAACACCAGGTTATAGTCCAACAGGTTTATTCGCAGGGACTAGCTTTCTAAGCGCTGCTTCTTCATCAGTAATTGTGGGCTTTGAAACCACTTGCCTCCGAATAAACCTGCTGCATTATAATCTGGCGTTATGTGACATTGGAGGTATGTATTAATTCCATGCAAACATTGGAGGATAACTCAACACAAACAGTCGCCCGGGGCTGGAATCGAACCTTGGTCCCTATCATCGTGAGGCAGTAGTGCTAACCACGAAGCCACCGTGCTGACCGTAAATAAATAAATTGTTACTTATTAATTACAGTGTGTGTGCAAGGATTTCGTTTTCAGCTCTAACACTCTTCCTCCATCTGGACCCCTCCCTCTGGCATTTTATGTGTACTCGATCTGTTAATTAAGAACTCAGGACTTGACATTGATTGCCTTAATTTCTCTGCATTCCCCTCACCCAATCCAACCTATCACCTATTGAACAGACGGCATTCGATATGCTTAGATCTAAATCTGCCAGTGTTATTCAGCCGAAGTGGATAAGGGTGATGCTGCTATAATCTCGTTGACTGACCTCTACGTTACAGACGCTGAGTACCAGCTCTAAGTATATCTTCCTATCTCCCCGGGACCATGACCCCACCATGGCATATCAGACCATTGTATCAACTATGGTCACTGACCTTATTTCATCTGGTGAATCCTCCACCTCACCCCCTCACAGATTCTGCACTATCTGACCCTACTTGAATTCTTATTATTGATTTAATTTCATTTCTTACTAACAACGCAACCCCACACCTTCTGCCCACCTGCCTATCTTTTCGATAGGCTGGATATCCTTGAATATTCATCTCCTAATCCTGATTCCCTTGCAGCCATGGCTCCGTGATGCCCACCACGTCATTCCTGCCAATTTGATCTGTGCCATGAGCTCAGTTGCCTTATTTCTTATGCTCCGTGCATTCATATAAAACCCCTTCAGTTCTGTATTAACCATCCCTCTTCTCATTATCATTCATTTGCGCAGTGTGCTTGAAGTTGGATTGCGAACCATTTCCATACACTCTGCCCGATTTGTGTCTGTGCTGAGATTGTAATAACCTCTCCTGACTTCTGCACTCTCAGGCCTTTAATTCGAGTTTCCGAATTTCCCCTGACGCCGTGACATTAACCGCCTCAACTACTCCACCCGTCTCACCTACTCCAACCTCTCACCCTCGGAATGTGCAGCCCTCCACTCCCTCCGTTCCAAACCCAACCTCACTATCAAGCCAGCAGACAAGGGAGGCGCGGTAATAGTTTGGCGCACCGACCTTTACACCGCTGAGGCTAAACGCCAGCTCACGTAAACCTCCTCCAATTGCCCCCTTTACCATGACCCCACTCTCACCACCAAACCATCATCTCCCAGACCATTCATAACCTCATCACCTCAGGGCATCTCCCATCCACCGCCTCCAACCTCATCGTCCCACAATCCAGCACCGCCCGTTTCTACCTCCTGCCCAAAATCCACAAACCTGACTGCCCCACCGAACTCATCTCTGCATACCTCGACACGGTCCAGTCCCCCTTAGTCCAAGAACTCCCCACCTACATTTCGGACACCACACACGGCCTCCACCTTCTCCATGATTTCCATTTTCCCGGTCCCCAACGCCTTATCTTCACCAAGGACATCCAGTCCCTGTACACCTCCATCGCCATCACGAAGGACTCAAAAACCTCCGCTTCTTCCTTTCCCGCCCTACCAACCAGTACCCTTCCACAGACACCCTCCTTCGACTGACTGAATTGATCCCCACCCTGAACAACTTCTCTTTCCAATCCTCCCACTTCCTCCAAACCAAAGGAGTAGCCATGGGCACCCGCATGGGCCCCAGCTATGCCTGCCTCTTCGTAGGATATGTGGAACAATCCATCTTCTGCAGCTACACTGGCACCACCCCCACCGTTTCCTCTGCCACATCAATGACTGTATCGGCGCTGCCTCGTGCTCCCATGAGGAGGTTGAACAGTTCATCCACTTTACCAACACCTTCCACCCCGACCTCAAATTCACCTGGACCGTCTCAGATTCCTCCCTCCCCTTCCTAGACATTTCCATTTCTATCTCGGGCGGCGGTATCAACACGGACATTTACTATAAACCGACCGACTTCCACAGCTACCTAGACGATGCCTCCTCCCACCCTGCCACCTATAAAAACGCCATGCTATATTCCTAATTCCTTCGTCTCCGCCGCATCTGCTCCCAGGAGTACCAGTTCCAATACCGTACAACCAAAATGGTCTACTTCTTCAAAGACCGCAATTTCCCCCCAGACGTGATCGACGATGCCCTCCACCGCATCTCCTCCACTTCCCGCTCCTCCGCCCTTGAGTCCAGCCCCTCCAACCGCCACCAGGACAGAAGCCCACTGGTCCTCACCTCCCACACCACCAACCTCCACAGACAGCGTATCACCCGCCGTCATTTCCGCCACCTCCAAACGGACCTCACCACCAGGGATATTGTTCCCTCCCCTCCCCGATCAGCGTTCCAAAAAGACCACTCCCTCCTGACTCCCTCGTCAGGTCCACACCCCCCACCAACCCAACATCCACACCCGGCACCTTCCCCTGCAACCGCAAGTAATGCAAAACTTGCGCCCACACCTCCCCCCTTACTTCCCTCTAAGGCCCCAAGGGATCCTTCCATATCCGCCACAAATTCATCTGCACCTCCACACACATCATTTATTGCATCTGCTGCACATGATGTGGCCTCCTCTATATTGGGGAGACAGGCCGCCTACTTGCGGAATGTTTCAGAGAACACCTCTGGGACACCCGGACCAACCAACCCAACCACCCCGTAACCCAACACTTTAACTCTCCCTCCCACTCACCAAGGACATGCAGGTCCTTGGACTCCTCCATCGCCAGACCATTGCAACACGACGGTTGGAGGAAGAACGCCTCATCTTCTGCCTGGGAACCCTCCAACCACAAGGGATGAACTCAGATTTCTCCAGTTTCCTCATTTCCCCTCCCCCCACCTTGTCTCAGTCAAATCTCTCGAACTCAGCACCGCCTTCCTAGCCTACAATCTTCTTCCTGACCTCTCTGTCCCACCCCCACTCCGGCCTATCACCCTCATCTTGACCTCCTTCCACCTATCGCATTTCCAACGCCCCTCCCCAAGTCGCTCCTACCTACCTTTTATCTTAGCCTGCTGGACACACTTTCCTCATTCCTGAAGAAGGACTCATGCCCGAAACGTTGATTCTCCTGCTCCTTGGATGCTGCCTGACCTGCTGCGCTTTTCCAGCAACACATTTTCAGCTCTGATTTCCAGCATCTGCAGTGCCCACTTTCTCCTCGAAGCATTGATGAGGCATATGGATGTTTATATCAATAGGAAATGTTTAGATGTATTTGGGCCAAGTGCTAGAAAATGCGATTAGATTAAGCGAAGATAACCGATCGGCATGGACGAGTTGTAGCAAAGGGTCTGTTTCCGTGCTGTGCATCTCGATCACTATTTGACTTTTTATTTTCCATGTCAAACAGTTTTAGTGGAGGTGATAGATATCAGATCCTGTGGTCATTGGATTGATTCAGTGGACTCCTCTTTCCAAGTTATTGAAGCGACTCTGAAGAGTTTATTGTCAAGTCTATCAAGTTAAAGAAAAAGTCTTGCCGGGGTTGTGCTGAAAGGATATTTGAATTTTCAAAAGAGACTCTAATATGCCAAAAGCCAATGATGTTAGGATTAGGAAGATAGTACAGTTAAGTACATGGCCAAAGCGCTGGTAGGGGAGGTAGGGCTTCTGATATGTGGAACATTGGGATTCCCGGGTTGGTAGGAGATTGGGGTTGCGAAGCTTAACAGCCATGATCGAATGGTGGAGCAGACCCAATGGGCTGAATGGCCAAATTTCTGTTCCTATGTCTTCTCGTCGTATGATTAATGTTGGCTCTCCTCATTCCTCAATGTAGATGTGTCTTTGAATCTGACCTTCATATGATTTATAAATAGGAATGTTCCAATACTGATGACTGGGCAATGTCATTAACCCTCCTTCCAGTCTCAGCAGCCATTGCCCCCAATTCTATCTGTTTTCTGTCTCCTCCCCAAAGTTATAATCACACTGTAACTGAAGTCCAGTAAGTGGTACTTCATCACAGTTCATTAACGTCAATAACATCAACAACATGACCCTCACTTGTCTTCTCTGATCCTCAAATAACAATCTGAATTTTATTTGTCACATACAATTCTCTGCTAACATATCTATGCCGTTTGACTGTTCTAATCCGTGTTGTCTTCAGTACATTTTCCCCTCAGATTGTGGGACAATAGTAATTCTCTCAACATTATAATCAATTATCAGTATTATAGGCTGTACGTTTCCATTTATAAATGGATAAAACTGATTATGTTCCAACAATCCTCTGTCATTATTCCCATATCCAAGGCAGATTGAATGATTACACACACAATCAATCTACCATCTCCAACATTCCTTCCCTCAGTCACACCCACATACTCCATGCCAAATGTGTAAATGTTAAACACTATTTTGAATTTTAATAAAATAAATATTGAATTGAAAGGTGTTAACTGGAGATGATTATTCAGCGACTGTAATTAATGTCAATCTCCATGGATTCTAATAATCCCAGTGGAGGGATTCCATTTGTAATGATAAATGGGCTACGTTCATTGTGTTATGCCATAGCATGGGCGGGAACATCACCGACAGACAGGGATCAGCAAGCCATGAGAGAGGACTACGAAAGATCAGTATCTGAAAACATTAGATTGGAATGTTCCAACAATGGATCAGAATCTGAGAACATTAGACTGGAACGTTCCATCAATGGATCAGGATCTGAGAAAATTAGACTGGAATGCTCTAACAATGGGCAGGAGTTTATCCGCAGGTCTTTACTGGCTTTCTCAGCCTTGGACATCATTAGCATCGCGGATCCAGGATCTTCTTTGGATTATTCAAGGTGGTTACTATCGCATCCTCATGATAGTTGGTGTTCCTAGTAAATCATTATATTTGTCTATTATATTCACTTGAATTGAATTTCTGCTCATGATCTGTAAATTTTGGAAAAGTGGAAAACAATGTCTTCAGATCCGATCAAAAATTCCTTTCATTATAAAATATATGAAGCGAAATTACTATTCACAAATTTCTCACTGATATGCAAGGAGGTATCAGCCCGTTATCAAACTCTATAATCCTTTCAGTCCTTCACAGATTTAAATCTCCATATCCTCCCCACTCGCAAATCCTATCCAGGACCACCATTATGATATACCAGCCTCCTCCTCAGCCTCAGTGCAAATGCTGAATAAACCATCTTTTGTGCCTTTCTTAATTCCGGATACAGCTGTTTCAAGTCCCTTCTAACCATGTGTTCACTACAAAATAATTGCACTTGATATATTTAACTTGTTTTCTGCACAAAATTTGGTAGACGACGAGACAGTGTATGGTGGTCAAGTCATTGACTCATAATACACTGCGATCGAATAATAATCCGTTGATATCTCATGAAGTAAATTGATATAATTAAAATGAAACCATTATCATTTGTGATAAAAGCCCATCTTCTTGTTTCATGTCCTTCAGCGAAGGCACTGGGTCATCCTTCTCTGGTCAGGTCTCCGTATGACTGCAAATCTACAACAATATGTTCTACTCTTTACTGTCCTGTGGAACAGCTGAATCAGCCACTCAGTTCAAGATCGGCATAACATGCTGGACGAACCAGAGCTGCACACATCCTCTTAGGGAAGAATAAATGGAAAGCTAGCTCCCTTCCTCTGCCTCTCTTCTATGTGCCTTCAGCTCATTTCCATTAAGGAAGGTGACAAGTCCCTGTTTTAGTTATATTCTATCTCATTGAAATTCTTCATCTCCACCTCTGGTGTTGGCTTTATTGATGTTGACGAATAGACGGAAAGAACTTGTAAATTCCACGCCAGACTCAGTGCATAAAGAATGAGTGTTTTCCTTGACACAAAAGTAAGAAACAGAGACGGTAAAGTAAGGGAAGGCAATCATTTTGATCAACCCTGAGAGTGTTGCTGAGGCAGTATTTGGGGTTTTGGGACAGACTTTCTCTCCTTTATAAGAAACTATCGCCTTGCCACAGAGGAAGTGTGAAAGAGTATCACCAGACTAATCCCTGGGATGATGGTAACATGAGGAAGTGGTGAAGGTTAATCTGTAGCACTCTGAGAGAAAAAGAGGTGATTTCATTGAACCTTGAGGGGGATGGACAACCATTCATGATGTTCTAAACAGATACTAATAACGAGAAAAAATCCATAGTTTTCTTTTTACTCGGGTCACATGATTCTCGATAGTTTAAGTGCCTCTAAGCACGTTTCCCCCACTTCACCCCCACTCTCCATGTTAATTGAGAGAGACAGAGGTTCAGTCTTTGACTAAACTCTCCCCACATTAATCATACACTGAACGTCATGATATCCACAATCCCGACAGCAGCCAAAATATTTTATTCTAAAACCGTTAACTATTCCCACCAGCTTCTGAACCACATGGGGAACAAGGATCTGGCTTCTCCGACATGGAGGAAGCCTCCTTGAGACTTGAGATGGAAAATGTGGCTTCCCTCCTCACTGCCAGCAAACCACGTTAAGGTATCGTGTTCCACAAAGAATGGAACCATGATTAACATAACGTAGCCCTCTATTACTGCATATCTGCGTTATTGGTTTGTCATGTTGGAGCATGAATGATGCCGTCCTGTTCCTGCATAAGCCCTTGAGGGGGTGAATGTCCTCTTCCTGATCGCATGGAACAGGTTCAAGGGCCTGATTCGACTCTGCACTTTCCTATTTTACAGTTAGATGCGCTAACCAGACTGCTTCTCTTCCTGTGGAACAGGTAGAAGGTTTGAATGGGCTGTCCCTCTTCTTGTTCAGTAGTTTCAATGGGCTGAATGGCTTGCACATATCCGTGTACAACCAACTTGAGATACTGAATGAGCTCCTCTTTTAACTGTGGAAATGTGCATTGCCGGGCCGTGCTGTTACATGAATGTTACCGACACTTTGACAGCACAAACCTGAATGCTGTCCAGGTCTTGCTGCACATGGACACAGACTGGTTCAGGCGCTGATGGGGCACAAAATGTTCTGAACATTGAGTAATCTTCACTGACCATGCCAACTCCTGATCTTATGGTGGGGGAAAGACACTGATGAAGCAGCTGGAGATGTCTGTGCTAAGGAAGATACCCAAACGAACTCATGAAGACGTGTCCTGGTACTGAAAAGATTGATGTCCGCCCGTCACGAGCATCTTCCTTTGTGCTATGGATGACCCCAACCAGAGGGGTTATTGTGGCTGATACCCTTAAATTTAATTTCGTCAGCGTTCTTTGATGCCATTCTGACTCAACTCCTGCCTTGACATCAGGGTCTGTCACTCTTTACAGAGCTGCTGTGTTCACCTCTTTTGAATATATCAATAGATTATTGTATCTGTGTAGAGAGTGTTTTCTTCTCACAAAGGGTAGCGAATGTCAGAGTCTATCTAGACTCGAGGGTTCGTGGATGTAGATCACTGAAATTACTTACAGAGAAGGTAGATTGGTTTTTGACCTCTATCATTGACTTGAGGGGTGTGAAGAATTGGGAATTGAATGGAGTTGATGCTGACTTTGGTTCAGCCATGATCGTATATAATGGCACAGCAGAATTGACTGGCCGAATTACGTGATCCTGTTTTTTTTGTTCTCATATTGGTAATCACAAAGTTAATGGTTGTAATTTTCCTGAATGCTCTGTTATTGAATGTTGCAATCAGATAAAGCAAAGTATTTTGTAAATCATCTCTGAGTGATGTCTGTGGGCAGTATTCACAGTGAATCTGGGTCCACAACATGACCAAAAAAATGATGCATAATTTGCAGAGAGGAGACACTCTGTAAAGAGACCAGCGGCGTATTTGGAACCCAGCTTGGATTTCCCAATAACATTTTCCAACCCACACGAAACTGTGTGTGTCAGTCTGGAGGGACAGAATGATATCCTGTGTTACTGCGGACCAGGTATTTGGAGCAAGTGGCCTCCATCTGTTCCTGTACAGGGTCTGAACAGAGGAACACTTGAGTGAGGAGCATGAGTGGGTCATTAGCCACTTTGTCACTGCTGTAACAGGCACTAAGATTGTGGCTGATCTGGTTATGGTCTCAGCAGCACTTTTGTGTATGTGAATTATTTTCCTTCGTTCACTTGTCTGTCAAATATTTAACAGACGCAGCTTTGAATAAATGCAAACACCCCGGCATCACAAACTTCTGAGGAAGGGAATGCCCTTTCATAATTTCTCATTCGTGTTCCAACCAATGTTGCAGGGTCACTGATTCATTTTGCAGCCCCACTCCTCCACTGGTTATAACAAATTTCAAAGTTTAGTGATAAGACCAATAATATAAGTGTTCGACTGGCTCATCTTCTAAAAAAAGTGACAAACACACACCTGCATGTGCATGTACACATGAGCACACACATTTTAAGACAAACTGGAAAAATGAAAGCTTTCCAGGATTTCATAATATCTGAACTCTTAACAAATGGAAAAATAACAGAGCGTCTCAAATATTATTCTGTCCTCTGAAGTTCTTCCGCTTACACAAGCTGCTGGTTTTCCAGAACAATTGGATTTGGTTCAATTCGCTTTGCATCATATAGTGGCAAGATGCCAATGAATCTTTCATCAGGAAACCTCCACGATTGGTGAAAATGACGCAGCGTGTTTTTTTCCTTTTGTCAGGCGGAATAAATGAGAGAGAGAGAGAGCAATTGGCTGCTGCTTCTGAGGCAGGTAACATTTCGATCATTCTCTGTGTTAAAATACGCAATAATGTCAACTGAACACCAAATGGACCATGTGCGATTTCTTTGAACACTCTCTGGAATGGATGATAATCGACTATGTGCAGGTGCATCATTACTACTGTTGCACACAGTGCTTTTCATTAGGAAAAAAAAAACAGCTTATTATTTGAGGACATGTTTATGTGTGTCTGCACAATTTTAAGAAATCGGTTGATGTCTTCAATATATCGATGTTAAAATCACTGTCATGACACGCTGTGAAACACTTTTGCTAATGTAAACCAGACACACAGAAAAAATCAACTCGTCTCGTAATCTGTGAAAGTATGAGTGACAAAGAACGACCAAATCCCACTGTTTATAGAAAACAATAAGTTTATTATTAAGCGCCAACAAAAAAGAGAACATTAAACAATAACTTTCTGCACTGTAATCACCCTTGTCTGATCAATTTATCTACTTCTGACTCTACAGCAATATACCGATCCGATATAACCACCTGATTAAGATTTACAAAAAAATATTTGAATTTCAAAACTAGCGGGTTACATCGATTTTCCTGGGAATCTTCCTTGGTAGGTTTTCCTGGGTCTTTTCTTCGGTCTTCTGCTGCACGGATTTCATAGAAACAGGTACCTTTCAGAGAGCGATTCTGCAGGCAGTCTGCATTTGTTGGTGCTCTTTGCCGCTCTGGGTAACTGGATAAAATGACCGATTTTCTAAAACAAAACGTCGGATTGTCTCATTGGTTTTATATAAATAAAATTCAAGTTCGTTTGGAATTTGGTTTCTTGGGGCGTAAGTTACACTGATTGGCCAAATTCGTATTTGTTGTATAGCATAGCACACAGCTCAGCTATTTGTTTCAGCCAAATCTGACTTTTTATAAAATTTTCAGCACACTCTGTCATTGTTACGTCCTTGCCAAATTTCACTCTCTTTAAAAGGTACAGTATAAACCTATGCATTCATAACAATCAACACATTTTATTCTTAAAATCTATTCTGTAGTTTTAAAAACACTGACAAGGGAAAATATGTATCCAGCTGATTTGTCTCAAAATCGTGTATGGTTCAAAAATATTTCTCATCCAATACCTAATCTGATAATGCTTCATAACAAAGGCCTCACAGGAACATGTGTGCAGAGAGCAGGAGGGTCATGTTTCAGGCACATTCCTGGTGAAGGGGTTTTGCCCGAAACATTGACTTTCCGGCTCCTCGGATGCTGCCTGACCTGTTGTGCTTTTCCAGTGCCACACCTTTCGACTCTGACCTCCAGCATCTGTAATCTCGCTGTCCAGATGCAGTAAAACATTGCTACGATTAAATCCGACATCCTTTTCAAGAAACAACATACTTCCAAATCATTTGAAGCATCTGCAGATAAACTTCATGGGGTCGGTGCAGCAGTTGGCCATTCGGCTGCACCATTCAGAATGTTCATGGCTTATACGAGTGTGCCTGACCATCCGTCTCCTATCCGTTTCCAATAAACTTTTACTATCCTGTCCAGCAAAGATCAGTCGACCTCAGCCCTGAATATCTTCAATAACTGAGTCTTCACTGCTCCGTGACGATGAGGACACCACAGATAGCACAACAGTGGAGTAAAAAGGGCATCCTTATTTCATTGTAGGACCCGTTATTTTAAAACGGTGTTGACCTCACAGCAAATCGCCACCTCTTTTGAAACATAATGACAGAATAATTAGGAATAGACATAAATCATTCAGTCCTCTAAACCTGTCCAAAATTCCCACTGAGTCTTTCCAAACAAATATGTATTAAACTCATTCTCTGCTCCTGTTCCAGAAAGAGAATACCTGACAGCATAACACCACACGCGCATGAAAAAAAGGAACAGAATTAGGCCATTCGGCTCATCGAGTCTGAATGCAATTTAATAATGTCTTAGAGGTTTCTCAACGTCATTCTCCTAACTTCTCTCTGTAACCTTTGATACCCTTATTCATCAAAAACAAATCTCTGTCTTATAGACACAAGTGTCTATATTTCTGTGTGTGTACGTGTGTGTGTGTGTGTTCATGTGTTTGCGTGGCTGTGTATTTATGTGCATCCATTTGTCCTTGCGTGTATTAGAGTCTGCGTTTTATCTGTGTTTATGTCTGTTACTGTGTGACTGTGTAAGTCTCTGAATGCCTCTACATATGTGCGAGTCTAGCTTCTTGTTTGTGCTGTGGGTGTTAGTATATTGGGGTGTTTACATATGTCTAAATATTTCTGTGTCGGCATCTTTCTGCAATGAGATATTTGTTGTTTTGGAATGGAGATAAGTAGCAGAACAGACAGGGCGGTTAAAGTGAGTATTTCCCTGCACTGAACATTGTTTCTTACTCAACTGGTGCGACATGGATATGACGGAATCTCCATACGATTCACTCTGGTCCTCTTCAGCTCGTGCCAGGGTCCTCCCAACATGACGGGGGGAGGTGGGAAAGGAACGGATATCCTGGCTTGGCCCTTTCTGTCTTATTCCAGACTGTTTATCCTGAAATGGAGAAAAGGAAGTGGGGAGTGAGCTGTCAGTACTGTTGTAGGTTATAGTGGGCTGTGGTGGTGAATGCTGAGGTATCCAGAGGGAGTCTGTCCACAGTGCAGAATCCATAAGATATTATTAGTGTGAGGGTATTGCATAGGCAACTTCCAGAATGATGGAAGGAAGGTGCTGAATTTAACAGTGAGAGTGGTAGTGCATGAACCTTATCTGGAGTTAGAGCGTGAGCCTTCTTGTGGATCGGTGCTATCACAGATATACAGTGAGTATGAAGGAGAAGAGAGAACACGGTGACAGTTATCCTGACAGAACAGGGATACAGAATGTCCTGTATTACTGGACATTTCTTCAGATCATCTCAGCGTCAAGGTGAGCCTCACTGAAAGTCTTGTCCAAGTCTGTCATTAATAATGCCACAGACCCTGTCCCTCAGATTCCACACAATTAGTTTGGGAGGATCTTAGCAATGTGTGTTGTGTCGTGCAAAACTGTCGTGCATATTTTGTGCATCTTATGGTCTGGAAATTATATATTGTTGGCGCTGCGGTAATACTGAATTATCTCAAGTTACATCTAAAGTGCGTTAACTAAGTGGCTGCTAATGCTGCGAAAAGTGAATTCCAGAAGTGTGTATCAGGTAGCTTGAAGATTATGTTGTGATGCAAACTCGGGATCAGGTTACTTTGGATTTGGTGTTGTGTGGTCAGAAGGACTAATTAATAACATTGTTCTGAGGAATAGTGACATTAAAATATTCCATTTTCCACGGCATCTGCATACAATATCGATTTTTTGAACGTTATGGAAGCCTGGATGTGAGAAGGTCAAGTTCGCTCGACTGAATTGGGGGAAGTACAATATAACATTCAGTGGGAGACAAGCAATGGTTGTTAGAGTCATAGAGTCCTATAGCACAAAAGCAAACCCTTTGATCCAAACTGGTCCATTCTGACCAAAATGTCCATTCACGCTAACCCCGTTTCCCTGCCATTGCCCCATATCCTTCTAATCCTTTCCTCTCCATGTATTTATCGAACTGACTTTCAAATATTGTTAACGTACCGCCCTCAACCACTTCCACTGGATGTTCATTCAATATGTGTACCAGCCTATGTGTAAAAGGAGTTGCCCCTCAGGTTTCCTTTTATTCTTTCCCCTCTAACTTTAAACTGATTCCCTCTAGTCATTGATTCCCCAACCCCGGGGAAAAGACTGAGTGCATTTACGCTCTTCATGCCTCTCGTGATCTTATACATTTCCATTAGATTTCCCCTCAGTCTCTTACAGTCCAAAGTAAAATGACCAAGCCTGTCCAAACTCTCCCTATAACTCAGACCATTGAAGACTGGCAACATTCTTTTGAATTTCTTCTGAATTCTTTCCAATTTAATCGCATGCTTCCTGGAGCAAATTGACAAAATTGAACGCAGTACTCCAAGTGCTGCCTCATCAGCGTCCTTTATAACTATAACATAACTCCCCAACTTCGATGTTCAATCCCCTGACTGATGAAAGCTGGTGTGCCAAAAGCCTAGTCCATTGTTGTCTACCTGTGATTTACTTTGAGAGAACTGTGCACCGAATTCCAAGTGTGCTCTGTTCCATTACATTCCTTAAGGCCCAACCATTCTCCATGAAATTCCTACCTTGATTTGATTTTCCAAAATGCAGGACGACACACTTATTTACATTAAACTCCATTTGCCATTTCTCGGCTCACTTCCCCAGATGATCAAGTTGCAGTTGCAATTTCAGATAACCTTCCTCACTGTCCACGATACTGTCTGTTTTAGTGTCATAAGCCAAATTTCTAATTATGCCTTGTACATTCTCAACAAAAGCATTGTTAGACATAACAGCAATGGGCCCAGCACCGACCCCAGAGGCACTTCAAAAGTCACAGGCCTCCAGTCCAACACGCATCCTTCCACTATTACCCTCTGCTTCCTACCATCAGACCAATCGTGTGTTAAATCTGTCAGCTGCATCTGGATTCCATGCGATCGAATCTTTCACAGCAGCCTATGATGTGGAACCTTATCAAATGCCTTTCTGAAATATATATAGATTACATCTACCACCCTACCCACGTCAACATTCCTGGTCACTTCATCAAAGGACTCTAAAAATTTTGGAAGCCATGATCTCCCACGCACAAAGCTGTGCTGGCTGTTCCTAATCTAAGTCTGTCTTTCCAAATGCATGCATATTTTATCTCTCAGAATCTTCTCAAGTAACTTACCTGTCACAGTTGTGAAGATAAATGGTTTATAGTTCCCAGGTTCTTTGTTGCAGCCCTTCTTGAATTAGTGCAGAACATTTGCTCCCCAACAGTCTTTCCGGGACATCACCTTTGGCTAATGATGATACAGAAGTATCAGACAGGGCCCCCGCAATTTCTTCTCTCGCTAATTGCAGTGTTCTTTGATATATCTGGGAGGAACAGGAGATCTGTAGAAATACTCCAAAGTCTGAAAAATACGTCTATTTCTTTAAGGTACAATCACCAAAGAAAGGGGAAAGGGACTTAATGATGGTTAACAGAACAAATGAAAATTTATATTAATCAAAGGAAGTGATTCAGAAGAATTCCTGACATTGTGAAAACTTGAGAAGTGCCAGAAATTTGTCTATGTGTAGTTTGTACATTCTCCCCATGTCTCCGTGTGTTTCCTGAGGGTGCTCCAGTTTCCTCCCACAATCCAATGATCTGCAGGTAAAGTGAATTAGCCATGCCAAATTGTCCCATAGTGCTAAAGGATGTGTTGATAAGGTGCATTAGTCTGGGTAAATGTCGAGTCGGAGGGAAATGGGTCCGCGTGGGTTACTCTTTGGAGGGGCAGTTTGGAACTGTTGGGCCCAAAGATCTTTTCCACACTGTCAGCATTCTAAAAACACAAAGATCGGCTTAAATCTACAATCCGTATTTCAAAGAAAACAAAATGAAAACAAAGTTAAATGTGGAAATTTGTAATCGGGTGAGGAGAATATATTGTGAACAGGGAAATGGCCGAGAAATTAACCAGTCACTTTGCGTCTGTCTTCATGGAGGAAGATCCAGAAAATCACCCAGAAATGCCAAGCAATCAGCTAGAACTTTAGAAACTAAAGACATAAAGTCAATTTATATCAGTAACAAGGTAGTACTTGAAAATGCAGCTGGATTAATTATTGCTAGTTCTGACAAACCAGATGAACTTCATATCAATACGTTAGAAATTAATCAGCAAGAGAAGTATTAATTACACTGTCAATGATTGTGTTTTATTTTCCTGTATATTCTGCAGAGGCCGGAAGCCATTGTAGATGAATGGAAGGTAGTAAACGTGATCCAAGCATCTCCAAAGGGAAGAAGAGATAGTGTGGAGAACTGCAGACCAATTGACATCTGTAGGGAAACTGTTGAAATCTATTACATAGGATATGATATTGAATGTTTAGAAATTAACAGCAACATCCTAGAGAGTCAGCATGCATTTCTGAAAGGGAAATCATACTTGACAAACTTCTAAATTATTTGAACTTGTTTCTTACAGCATAGATAATGGGAAACCAGTTGAAATGGCATATTTGGATTTTCAGAAGGCTTTCTATCAGATCTCACGGAATGAGTTCATGAATAAATGAATATGAAGGATATTTGGACGAATATATGTAAGTGGAAAGTTAAAATTATATTCACCTTCATTTTACGGAATTAGAATATGGACATGTTGAAGCAGTTTCAAAGCGTGTTGGTGAGATTGTACTGGGATATTGTGTACAGTTTTGGGGAGCCAATCTGAGAAAGAATATACTGAGCACAGAGGAAATGCAATGGACATTTCTCGGATTAATCCCTCAGATGGCGACATTGCCTTATGAGGAAACTATGCCTGTGTTCTCTACAGTTTCAAAGAATAAAAGGTGGGTCACAGAGAAATTTAAGAAATTCACTAAACATATGACAAGGTGGACATAAACAGAATGATTTTCTGGCTATCTGCTCTACATTTCAGGCATATAATGGCAGGATAAGGGATAGTCCGCAATAACGAGGGAATTTTTCACTCGGAGGGGACTGACTAACGCAGGGGCATGGAAACCTGCTGGCAGGGCAAGATTAGGGAGAATCCACGAAACATGCGTGTCGTTTGAAACAGAATAACCAGGGAACAGTTCGGACCCATTAGTGACTTACCAAGTTGCATCCAAATCAACTTAGTGGTAGGAGACAGAGGGTGGTGGCAGAAGGCTATTTGTGTGACTGGAGACGAGTGTCCAATGGTGAACCACAAGGATCAGTGCTGTGTCCATTATTATATGTGATTCGGATGTGCCAGTTTTGATTGGGCTGGACAAAGTTAAACGTCAGAGAATACGAGATTATAGTCCAAAAGGTTTTTCGGAGTCACACGATTTTTAAGCGCATAATCACGTGATGAAGAAGCAGCGCTTCGTAGCTCGTGCCTCCGAATACTATAATCTGATGGTGTGTGAATTTTAACCATAAAAACTAATGACCGAGTGGGTGGAAGTAAGGAGGAAGGTCTTAAGTTACGAAGGTACAGATAGAATGGTCAGATAGGCAGGTCAATGGCAGATTGAATGTAACCCTGATAAATATGAGGTGATGCACTTTGGAAGAAGGAATCAGACCGGGAGTATTGAGTGAATGGTAGCACACTAGGAAGCTCAGAGGGTGCTTCTCCACACATCCCTTAATGTGACTAAACAGGTTAATACACAAGTTGAGAAAGCATAAGGGACTGCAAACATAGTCTTTCTTCATCGAGGCATAAATTATAAGTGCTATGTTGAACATTGTTTAAGCCAAGATGGAATACTCTGTGTATTTCTGGGAGCCATATTACAGGAAGGATATGATTATTCTGGAGGGAGTGCAGAGGTGATTTACCAGGATGTTCCCTGGGATAGAGCACATCAGCTATGGAGAGAGGCTAGATAAGCTCGGGTTGTTTACTTCGGAGCAGAGAAAACTGAGGGGGACGAGATTCAGAAGAATAAGATTACGAGGAGCATGGACAGGATGGATAGACAGCAGGTTTTCCTTTTTATCAAAGGGCCAACAACAAAGGAGGACACTTTTAAAGTGAAGGGGTTGAGGTTTAGTGAGAATTTGAGGATATTTATAACACAGAGGATGTTGAGGTCTGGAATGCACTTCCTGAGATGGCAGTCGGCACAGCTAACCTCACAACTGTTAATAATTACACGGTTGTACACTTGAAGGAACATAACATACACGACTATGGTCCTTGTGAGGAAGGTGGGACTATATAGACCGTGCTGTATTTGTGACGGTGAAGACTCAATGCTCCGGTTGTTGTCTGGCTGTGGAAGGTCAATCATTGAGCAGCTTTAGACAGGGATTGGTGGTTTTCTGAAGTGTATGTTAACAAGGGTTAGAAAAGTGAACTTATAATAGGTTGTAAAGGTATGTCAATAGCACAATTAAGGGGGAAAAGGTTCAGCTTACTAATAGTCTGAAACCAGAGAATGGAGAAAGGGAAATGGCAGAACTATGGAGCAAATACTTCACTTCTGTCTTCACCGAAGTAAACAAAACAAAACAGAATTTTTTCATGCAAAACTAGGGAACTTTAGTCTCGTGACAAAAAGGGAATAGAATGAAATTAGCAACTAAACAGTTTTAGAGAAAGTATTGGAACCGAAAATAATGGGCATAGACAAAGTCAACAGAGATTTCTCAAATGGGAATCATATTTGAGGAACTGACTTTTCGAAAATAAATGGAGAAACAAAAAATGCAATACGATTGGATTTTCAGAAAGATTTTTGATAAATCACCAAGCCTATTGTGCAAAATCGGATCTTTTGGGACGGGGGCTAATATTGGACAAGGCTTTAGAATGGAAGTGCTAACAGAGTAAGAATAAAACAATGTCTTTTTTAGTGTGGAAGGGTTGGGGAACATAGCAGGGGTCGGGGCTTGGAACCCAGCTATTCCCTATACACACCAAATGTTTGGTTGAGGGACTCAAATGCATATTCCCAAGTCTACTGATAGCACTAAACGACGTCGGATTGTGAGTGGGTGAGCAGGATGTAAACAAGCTCCAAGGTTATTGAGATAATTGGAATGAACAGGCAAATACATTGCAGATGGAGAGCAATAGTTGGGGGATGTGACGTTGTGCACTTTGGTTGGAACTTCAGAACGGCAGCTTATCAATTGAAAGGCATTGGTTGAAAAATGTTGATCTATAAAGGAACTTAAGCTGCATTTTGTTTCCTTCTGCGCAGACCTGCGAGGGCCATGCAGGACAGTGAGTTCTGAAGCCAGAAGTCAATACTGGGAATGGCATTGGCACGCTGACCAATGTACACAAACCCACCAAGTGGGTAGCTGTAACATTGAAAAGGATAGTATCTTCCTGTATACCAGTCACTGAAAGCAATATTGCAGTAGCAGAAAGCGGTTAGGAAGATAAATGTTAACCAACCTTCATTTAACAGAGATTTGAGTACAGGGATGAGGGTGTCTTACTGCAGCTGTACAGGGTCTTTGCGAGACCCCATCTCGAACATTGTGTGTGTTGTGTTGCAGTTTTGGTCTCCTTACCTAATAAAGAACAAACATGACATTGAGGGAGTGCAGGGAAGGATGACCAGACTGATCTCTGGGATGACATGCTTGTTGTGGGAGCAGAGTTTGGAGCGACTGGGCATGTATTACATGGGCTTTGGGAAAACGTGTGGACATCTCAGTGAAACAACTAAAACTCTAACAGGGTGAACAGTTTGGAAGCAGGGATAACAATTCCCCTGGCTGGGACGTCTAAAACAAGGGGCCACAGTATTAGGTACAGGCAGGCCACTCTGCATTGAGATGAGAAAAAATGTCTGCACTCAGAGACCGGTGAACCTGCGGACTCTCTCTCCAAGATCAGGCTGTCGACGCCAAGCCACTGAAGATAATGAAGAATTTCGATACACTAAAGGAACAGGGAGAGAGCAGGAGCATGGTGTGAAGATAGAGAATCAGATACCATTACAGATTGTTCTCCAATAATGCGGTAGCTGTATTCCTGTGCAACAACGTGTTGTAGAAAATTAATAATGTGGCCTATGTGAAAAAGAAGGTAAGGGGCAACCCCCCCAAAATATCATTAAAAACCAAAAAAGTTAGACAAACATACACAAGCACAGTCTAAGTAAATCTTTAAATTATATATTATAATTAAATAGTTCAGTGAATGTAACACTTGAACACTGCAATCACTGACTATACCACTGTACCGTTTCCAAGCTCTTTACCAGAAAGCGCGCGAGACAACTGACCACGTGATGCCGGTGCAGAATTCCAGTTCTCCCCAAGATTCTCTCGCCGGGTTGAAATAAAGTTCCTTCTAACTGTAGACTACAATTCCCATTTTCAGGCTCAGTTTCGAGGCTTGCAGAGCCAATTGCATTCCTGTTTTAGCTCAACACATTGATTGTACATTTTGCTTATGGAAGATCCTGAGGCTGAGTCTTACATTCAGCTGGTGCCCGGCATGGAACTTCGTCACAGTGAATGGGAGTTCACTTTATAGAAAATGTGCACAATTCACGAATCGTGTTGCAGCCAAATCGTGTTTAATAAACATGAGCTATCTGAGAACTGCTTGTATATTTGAATGGAGGAGCAAAATTGATGGATCGAAGGGACTACAGCAGTTCTTATTTTATACTTCACAATGTTTAAACATATTAAACTATATGAACACTGTGTGTGGAAAACTGCACTGAGGAAATTTTCTTCATGAACGAGAATGGGGAAGACGCAATGTGTTGAATGTCCTACTCCTTTCCAGGTGTTTCGGTGCAACGTGTGTGAAAGCTCTCTAAATGTTGTGACAAACTCTCAGATGTTAGGAAGGAGGTCTCTGCAGGGTCAACAGGACTTTGTTTCCCATTCCCTTTTCCGATATCGAGGCTAGTGCCGGTTCTTCTGCCCGTATTTATCCTTTAAGGCCTCGGAGCAGTTTGATACAATTGAGTGTCTTGCTTGGCGTTTCAGGGACAATTGAAGTGTGTATCACATGTTTGTGTGTCTGGAGTCACTTTTAGGCCAGACCAGGAAAGCACGGGAGATTCACTTCCTGAAGGTACATTGCAGAAGACATTTCGTGTTTTCAATCTACATTGGCTTCAAACTCACTATTACTGATACCAAGTTTTGCGTCTCGATATTTTATTAATTATTATTAGCTTCCACCACCTCCCACTGATTTGACTGTCATGATGGGACTGAGGGGGAGGTAACTGGTCAGATTGTAGTTATTCTCCTCCTAAGGGACTGGACATAGTTGTGTAATTTTCTACATTACCAAGGAGAAGTCAGTGTTGGAGCTGGGATGAAGCAGCTTCCCCAGGGACACGGCTTGTGGTGCAGCACAAGTCTTCATTCCTATTGCAAGAATGGTGTTAGGCCCATTGTCTTTGTCGTATCTACTGTGTTCAGCAGTTTCTTCACTTCACGTGCAGCGAATCGAATTGGGTGAAGACGAGCACCTGTGATTTTGTTGGCATAATCCAAGCAACACTTCTGGCTGAGGATGGTGCAGATACTACATCCTTGTCTTTTACGCTGATGTGCAGTGAGGTTCTATTCTTTGGGGGATGGCAACACCGAGTGCTGTTATTGCTGGGCTATTAGTCTCGCAACCCAAGTAATGTTCTGGTGACCTGAATTCGAATCCTGTCACAGCAGGTGGTGGAATTCAAATCCAATAAGTCTTTGGAATTAAGCATCTAATGATGATCATGAATCAATTGCTGATTTTGCCAAAGGGCCCATCTGTTTCACTTATGTCCTTAGGGAAGGAAACTGCCATCCATACCTGCTTTGCCCCTGTAAATACAGACCCACAGCAATGTGTTGATTCTAAACTACCTTCTGGGCAATAAATGATGACCTCGCCAATGACGCCCTCATCCCATTGAACATTTTTTCTTAAATAATATTTGTGGATACCTCTTCTCTCTTCAGTTGCTTCATATTTCAACTCCATTTCTGACTGAATGTGGCAGGATTGCAGAGCTTCGATCTGATCTGTTTGCTTTGTGATCATTTCGCCCTGTCTATCAGATATTAGTCCTGCTGTTTGGAATGTATGTACAGGGGTCAAGTGCGGAAGGTTTAAATGGGTTGTCATCAGTTTTAGCTACACCTGATTCAGACCCTGGTATATTCACCCACATCCGACACTGAACCACCGATCGGCTTAAAGGGAATGATAGACTGAGGAATTATCCAAGGCAAAAAATTACAGATTGTGATTCAGAACAATACTCCTTCTGTCTAGCTGTAGTCGAGAGTACCACATGAGTTCCCAGTTTTCAGCTGCAATTTCTGCACTGCAATTCTGCTGTCTGTCCCCCAAATCACGCCGAGATCCATTCACCGAACACCCCGTGACCTACTCTAGTTTCTGATGTAGTAACACTTCCATTTTAATATTTTCATTCCTCTGAGCGTTTGCCCATGGCGTCACACCTCTTATTTGTCATGTTTCTCAAAGCTCATAAATGTACTCCGTGAGGCAGCACCATGGCTCAGCGGTTAATGCTGCTGCCTCACAGCGCTAGGTACCCAGGTTCTTTTCCATTCTCTGGCGACTCTCTGTGTGCAGCTTACACATTCTCCCTGTGGGTTTCTTCTGGGTGCTTTTGTTCCCTCCCACACAACAAAAATATGCAGGTTGTATGAACTGTTATGTTCATGAATGTGTAGGTTAGGTGCATTAGTCAGGGGTAAATATAGGATGGGTCGATTTGGTTTACTCTTCAGAGGATCGGCGTGAACTTGTTGGGCTGAAGGGCCCGTTTCCGCACTGTAGCGATTCTAATTCTAACATTCATCTGAATGGTTTTCCTTCCAGTCATGCCACTTGTAGTGTTTATATTGAATGTCCTTCCCTCTGGCTTCTCTCCATGGCTTCCATTATGAACTCTGTCGTGTCAATAATGCCAGTCTTATGTAGTTTTAGTACCAAGGTATTTGTGTATCTTGCGTTATTTTTCACTTCCCAGTGTACTGCACTCCATGATGGTCAGGACATTTGACAAGCTTTGACACACATCTTTGAACATGTTCAAAACCAGAAATTTCTGGATAGACTCAGCAGGTTTGGCAGTATCTGAGGAGACAGAGAAACAGCGATAGCATTTCAAGTCAAGCGTGGCCCTTGTTCAGAACTGAAAAGGGCTCCTTAATGCCTTAACAAAAATGGCCGAGGGATAATGGGAAACAGAGCATGTGGAGGTGCAATGGCACAGAGGAATAGGCTTTTAAATGTGGTGAAAGGGAAATAAATGTAAAATTGGTGTAAATTAAAGTGTGGATGGGAGAAATGGGTTGTCTTTATTGAGTTCAGGATAAACAAGTAGCAGATGAGCTCATTGGGAGGGCAGGAATTAAAATGTATGAAAAATTGAGAACTGCTATAATGGAGTTAGCCTGTGAATTTTTGGAATTGTGTATTAACCCCTGCAGCTTGTAACACATCAAAGTGCAAATTTGGGTATTACTCGAGCTTGGGTAGTGCTTCATTGTAACATTGCAGCAGCTCATGACCAAAATGCTTGGACGAGAGCAAGGTAGGTTATTGAAATGGGAAGTAATGAGAGGCTCAGAGTTATTCTTACTGACAGAATGGAAATGTTCCTCAAAGTTGAGTCTGTTTGGTCTCCTCAGTGTAAAGGAGACTGCAATGTGAGCAGCTATGACAGGGGACCGGTGAAAAAGTACAAGTGAAATGCTGCTTCACCTGGAAGTTGTGATTGGGGCATTGGACAGTGAGGAGGGAAGAGGTGAATGGGCAAGTGTTGCAGCTTCTGTAATTGCATAGGAAGGTGTCATGGGGGAATGGGGAAGCGTTCGGCATGATGGAGCATGTCACAGAAGCAATGCTCCCTGTGAAATGCTGACAGTGGACGGGAGGGGAAGATGTGTTTGATGGTGATGTCACATTGGACGTGGTGGAAGTGACAGAAGTTGACTCTGTGAATGTGGATTCTAGTGCTTTCGGAAGTGAGGGCAAGGGGATATCTATCATGGTTCTGGGAAGGAGGCGAAGGAGTAAGGGTAGAAGCGTGGGAGATGGGATAGTCACATCTGAAGGCCCTGTCCACCGGAGTTAGGGGATTTCTGGTTTGAAGAAAAAGTAGGTCACGTCAGAGGCAGCTCACTGGAATGTGGCATCATCAAACAGAAACAGCAGAGACGGAGAAACTGGGAGAATAGAGGCAGCCTCCGCAGATCATGTGTTCAGCTGCATGCAGAAATACCCCCGAATGATTGAAAAGAATAAGATATATAAATTGAGGATTTCTGTCTCACATCTGCTCTGAAGCGGGATGTGGAAGTAGACCCAGAGGAAGGTCAGTGGGCGTACATGGGCAGACATTCAAACAGATATCCCATAACGCTCAGAAATTACTGTTTCTGTTCAAAAGGAAAGTCTCAATAAGAAGATGAACCACCCATGGTTGACACAGGCTGCCAAGGATATTACTGATGAGCATTAGTGTAGGGCCAGATTTAGGTTATTTATTTCAGGGACCAGAAGCAGATGGTCGGCTTGACTTTTATTTTTGCTTCCTCAACTCCCCCCAGAAACCCTTGCTATTGCTACTCCGTCCTCTTCCCTGCTTGTCTCCCCTTCCTGAGTCCAATTTTCTCCCACACCAGTTACAGAGCACATTCTCTCACATTATGGTCCCTCCCCACTCTCTGATCAAGTCTACCTTCCCTGTACTAGCATCAAGTTGCGTTTTGTGCTTCCACTTTGCCTCTGGTCTCACGGTGGCTCAGCCTCTCCATTCATGCTGTTTTACACCTCCCACTCACATCTCATTCCGGAAAATTTCCTTCTTGGGGAAAACTTTCTTGGAAACCTTATTGAAAGCATCTCTCCCCCTTTTCCCTGAATTCACACTTTGCTGCAAATTTTGAAAAGTGTACTGAGCCTTCATCTCACTCTGCTAAAGACAACTGCACGCTGACCGTGTGATATAAGAATACCCTGGCCAGAGATACGTTTTCACTGTAGAGATCATCACCCATTTAGAAAAAGGAGTTCAGGTGTTTGACTTCTGACTGGCACTAGTAAGAGTTCCTTATTGCCTTAGTATTGTAACATGGAGAAAATCAAATGACATTACGACGTTTGGGCTGAATGTTGTTTTCCTGTCATTTTGAATACTGTTTCCAATTTGCAGTGTTTATTTTTAAATGCTTGTTCTTGAAGCTAGTGTCAGATGGAGTGTTGGAATTTGAAGGAAGACGTTATAAAATGTTATAAAATCATGAGGGGCATGCATAAGGGTGAACGCCAAGGTCTTTTCCACAGGGTAGGAGAGTTAAAACATAGAGGACATATCTTTAAGGTGAAAGGGAGGAAATGTAGAAGAGACAAAGGAGTAATGTTTTCACATAAATGGTGATCGGTGCATGAAATGAGCTGCCAGAGGAAGAATGGTCGATGCAAATACAGCTACAACATTTAAAAGGCATTAGGACAAACATATAAATGGGAAACGTTTAGAGACATATGTGCCAAGTACAAGCAGATGGGACTAGTTCAGTTTTGGAAACCTGGCCAGCATCGACAGATTGGACCAAATGGACTATTTGTGTGTTATATGGATCTAGAAAGCAAGGAAAAGGGAGGAAACGATATGATGTAAGCAAATTTGCAAGAAATATACAAACAAGCATCACATTCTCTTCCGTGTATATAAAAAACGTTCAAGGTAAGTGTGTGACATTAGGTAGAAATGAAGTCAGGAAAGTATATTGAGGACATTTGGAGGGTAATACTGAGGAACTGGCTAAAGGGAGCAGGCAGATAATTTATACCCGTGTTTTACATCATTCTGCACAGGGAAAGGCGTTGTAACTATCTCAATGGTATAAACAAAAAACGGTAATAGGAGGGAAGTTCTTGAACCGTCTCTAATAAAAAGAATAAGGTTTCTAACAAACAGATTAGAATAATGGTCAGCAGGTCAGCAGCAATTCATAGCTGGTTTTAAAAGAAGTGGTTACAGTTGTGGGATCATTGCGCTATGTCAATCAGATGTTAGTTCTGCTGTTTGTTAATGTAATGAGTAAGTGCAGTAGCTTTAATGGGTTGTCATCAGGTTTAGGCACACATGGTTCTGACCCTAAACTGTTCACCCACACTCGTCACTGAACCATAGATTGACGTCATGTTAATGGGAGACTGAGTGATTACCCTGGGGAAAAAGATATAGGTTGTGGTTGAATATAATTCTGCTGCTGCTGCTGCTACCACTGCTGCTATGATTTTCAGCATCACATGAATGCCCAAAATGTGAGCTGCAATAGCTGCAGTACAATTCTACTGGCTGTCCTTAATTCACACAGGGACCATTTCACCCTTTACCCCTGTGCGCAGTGACATACTCTGGTTTCTGATGTGGGAACGCTTCTTTTTTTATTTTTCTAATCCTGTTAGGGTCTCTTCATGGCGTCATGCCTCCAATTTGTCACATTCCTCAAAAGCATTTAACGTTTTCATCTGAATATTTTCCCTCCAGTAATGCCATCTTCTGTGTTGAACGTGAATGTGTTTCCCGTTGTTTATCTCCCTGACCATGAAAAAGAGCTCTGTAGTGTCAGTGATGCCAGCCTTATGTCATTTCAGAACAAATGAATTTGTGTACCTTGTGTTATTGTGCACTTCCCGGTGTACGGCACTCTATGTTGGACAGGGCGTTTGAGCAGCTTTGACACACGTGTTTGAAACTTGTTCAAGAACACTAAATAGGTCTGTCAGCATCTGTGGAGTGAAAGCAGAGTAATCCTTTCAGATCCGGGGACTGTTCTTCAAAGATCCCGGTATCTTCAATAATTTTTGTTTTTGCTTCATATTTCCAGTATCTGCTGGTCTTTGCTATATTAAAAAATTGTTCCGTGACTTTTAATTTTTGAATGAACTCATTGGGTCTGGCAACATCTTCAGAGACAGAGAAACAAGTTAATCGTCCAAGTACAGTGTAAAACTTCTTCAGACGTGTAAGAGATTGGAAAGTAAGTGTTTTAGTATCTTGGCAGAGGTGGGAAAGAATGTTTGGAGGCCCAGTGCGAAAGACAAATGGGCTTTACATTGTGGTGAAAGAGACACAGATGTAAAATGGGTGTAAATTAGTGTGTAAATATTCGAAATGGATTTTCTCTGTTGAGAGCAAGATAAATAAAACACAGTCAGAGGGAGCCTGGGGGGAGAGCATGAAAACTGGAGATCAGCCGTAATGGGGTCAGGCTGTGAAGTTATGGAATTGAAGATTAACTCCTACAGTTTGTAACGTACTAAAGTGTAAAGTGAGGTGTTCCTCGAGTTTGGGTTGTGCTTCACTGGAACATCGCAGCAACCAGCATTTTCTTAGAAACCTTACAGTTTTGAGACGATTTGTAGCTCAGATTGAGGTTTTGGATGTAGGTTTGCTCGCTGAGCTGCTAGATTCGCTTCCAGGCGTTTCATTACCTTACTAGGTAACATCATCAGTGGACTTTATGCGAAACAATGCTGAAACTTTCGGCTTTCTATTTATATGTTTGGGATGTTTTATAGATGGTGATTTCATTTCCTTTGGTGATGTTATGTCCTGTGGTGAAGTCACTTCCTGTTCCTTTTCTCAGGGGGTGGTAGATGGGGTCTAACTCGATGTGCTTGTTGATAGAGTTCTGGTTGGAATGCCATACTTCTAGTAATTATCGTGCATGTCTTTGTTTGGCTTGTCCTGGGATGAGTGCATTGTCCCAATCGAAGTGGTGTCCTTCCTCATCCGTATGTGAGAATACTGATATTATAATATTTACAGTGTAGAAACAGACTTTTCGGCCCAACAAGTCCACATTGACCCTCCGAAGAGCAACCCACCCAGACCCATTCCCCAACATTTACCCCTTCACCTAAAACTACGGGCAATTTAGCATTGCCAATTCACCTAACCTGCACATTTTTGGACTGTGGGAGGAACCGGAGCACCCGGAGGAAACCCACGCAGACACAGGGAAATTGTGAAAACTGAGGCGGAAATTGAACCCGTGTCTTTAGCACTGTGAGGCAGCAGTGCTAACCACTGTACCACCGTGCCGCCCATGTGAGATACTAGTGATACTGGTGAGAGTGGGTCATGTCTCATTGTGGCTAGTTCATGTATCCTGGTGGCTCGTTTTCTGTCTGTTTGTCCAATGTATTGTTTGTTACAGTCCTTGCACGGTATTTTGTAAATGACGCTAGGTAACATCTTCAGTGGACTTTGTGCAAAGTAATGCTGCAAGTTTCGACTTTCTATTTATATGTTTGGGTTTCTTTGGGTTGATGATGTATTTTGCTTTGGTGGTGTTATTTCCTGTGGTGAAGTCTCTTCCTGTTCCTTTTTTCAGGAGGTGGTAGATGGGGTCTAACTCGATGTGTTTGTTGATAGAGTTCTGGTTGGAATGCCATGCTTCTAGGAATTGTCGTGCATGTCTTTGTGTGGCTTCTCCTTGAATGGATGTACCCACAACACCCACAAACGAAGCTGCATCAGAACATTATTTCAACGAGCCAACACACACTACAGCACAAAGGAACTACGCAGAGCCGAGGAATATTACCTATACCATGTGTTCAAAAAGAATGGATACCCAATGAACACAGTCCACCGATTTCTCTGCAACAAACCCAAACAAGCAGATAAAACATATCCAGAAACCCTAGCCACTCTCCACTACATCAAAGACATCTCGGAAATGACTGCCAGACTGCTCAGACCCCTTGGCATCATGGTAGCCCACAAACCCACCAACACACGAAACCAGCAGCTAATGAACTTGAAAGACCCTATACAGACAATGAGCAAAACTAACGTAATTTACAAAATACCGTTCAAGGACTGTAACAAACAATACATTGGACAAACAGGCAGAAAACTAGCCACCAGGATATATGAACACCAACTATCCACAATGAGACATGACCCTCTTTCACTCGTATTCTCACATACGGTTGAGGAAGGACACCACTTCGACTGGGACAGTACATCCATTCAAGGACAAGCCACACAAAGACATGCACGACAATTCCTAGAAGCATGGCATTCCAACCAGAACTCTATCAACAAACACATCGAGTTAGACCCCATCTACCACCTCCTGAAAAAAGGAACAGGAAGAGACTTCACCACAGGAAATAACACTACCAAAGCAAAAGACATCATCAACTCAAAGAAACCCAAACATATAAATAGAAAGCCGAAACTTGCAGCATTACTTTGCATAAAGTCCACTGAAGATGTTACCTAGTAAGGCAGTGAAACGTCTGGAAATGAATCTTTCCGCTCAGCGAGCAAACATACATGCAAAATCCTTACAGTGAGGAAGCAGGCCCTTCAGTCCAACAGAGCTGAAAATGTGTTGCTGGAAAAGCGCAGCAGGTCAGGCAGCATCCAAGGAGCAGGAGAATCGACGTTTCGGGCATGAGCGCTTCTTCAGGAAGCCATTCCTGAAGAAGGGCTCATGTCCGAAACATCGAATCTTCTGCTCCTTGGATGCTGCCTGACCTGCTGCGCTTTTCCAGCAACACATTGTCAGCTCTGATTTCCAGCATCTGCAGTCCTCATTTTCTCCCTCGGTCCAACAGTTCCAACTGACGCTCCAAAGAGTATTCAAATTAAACCCATTCTCTACCCTGTGACTAAACATTGACCCTTGAATATTGCACCTAACCTGCACATCCCTGAACACCAACCTAGCATGGCCAATTCACCTAACCTGTACATCTTTTAACTGCGGGAGGAAATCAGAGGAAATTCACGCATATATGGAGAGAATGTTCAAACTCCAAGCAGGCAGTCACCCGGTGCTGTAATTGAACTCACATCCCTGGTGATGTGAGGCAGTACTGCAAACTATTGAGCCACCTTGCCGTCGAGGACCGCAATATTATAAGGCTACAAGACTTTAGGAGCAGAAATTAGGCCATTCAGCCTCTCCAGTCTGCTCCGCCATTCGATCATGACTGATTGATTTTCAACTCAATTTCCCTGCTTTCTCTCCATAACCTTTGATCGCCTTGGCAACCAAGAACTTATCTGTCTCTGTTTTTTACATATACTCAACGAGCTGGCTTCCACAACATTCTGTGGTAAGGAATTCCACAATTTCACCACTCTGGTTAAAGACGTTTCATCTAATCTCCGTTTGAAAGGGTCTTCCCTTTGCCCTAAGCCTGTGTCCTCAGGTTCTTGTCTGTCCTGCCAGTGAAGATGCAATCCCAATATCATCTGTTTCCAGGTATTTCAGTATACTGTGAGTTTCAGTCAGTTGCACCTCTCATCCTTCTAAGCTCCATGAAGTATAAACCCAGAAACCTCAACGTTCCGCATCTGTTAAGCTTTTCATTTCTGGGATCATTGTCGTCAACTTTCTGTAGACACGCACCAAGCCAATACATCCTTCAAAGCGAATTAGGCACAAAATACCGGTAATGTGGTCTTACCAAATCCTTAGAAAGCCTCAGAATCCATACCTCTATATTCTAGTCCTCTCGAGATGAATGACAACTTCGTATTAGCCTTGTTTAGCTGTTGACTCAACCTGCAAGTTCATCTTCAGTGAATCCTGGGCTTGGAATCCCAAGTCCTTTTGCACTTCAGATTTCTGAACTTTCTTCCCATTTAGCAAATAGACCATGCCTGTATTCTTCATACCAAAGTGCATGACCTCACACTCTCCCACATTGCGTTCCATGTGCTACTGCTTTTCCCACTCTCCTAAACTGTCGAAAACGTTCTACAGGCTCCCTGCCTCTTGATTGCTACATGCCCCTCCACCTATATTTGCATCATCTGCAAACGTAGCCATAATGGTCTCAGTTCTGCCTTCCAGATTATTAACATATAAAGTGAGAAGTTGTGGGCCCAACACTGACCCTTCTGGAACACTACTAGTCACGTGCTGCCATCATAAGAAGGAATATTTTATCCCCCCCTGCCTCCTGCCAGATAGTCAACCTTTTATCCATGTTAATACCTAGTCACTAACACCATGGGCCCTTATCTTACTCTACAGCCTCTTGTGCGGTACCTTATCAGAGGTCTTCTGGAAGTCCACATAGATAACTCCCATTGGCTCTCCTTGATCTAACCTGCTTGTTACCTCCTCAAATAATTCTCTTTAGTTTATTGAAATGGGTCGGCATCAGAAGGTCAGTGTCATTCCTACAGATAGAGTGGCGATGTTACTCAAAACAGTTTGGCTCGCTAATGTAAAGGAGACCGCATTGTGAGCAGCAATGAGAGGAGACAGGATTGAAAGAGTACAAGTGAAATGCTGCTTCCCATGAAAGTTGTGATTGGGGCCTTGGACAGTGAGGAGGGAACAGTTGAATGGGCAAGTGTTGCAACTTCTGTAATTTCATGGGAACATGTCATGGGGCAGTGGAGAAGTGTTCGGAGTGATGGATGGCGTCACAGAGGGAATGATCTCTGTGAAATCTTTCCCGGGAGGGGAAGATGTGTTTGAAGGTGTTGTCCGACAGGAGGCAGTGGAAGTGGTGGAGGGTGATTCTGTGAAGGTGGATTACAGTGCAGTGGGAAGTGAGGCCAAGGGAACATCTATCTTTGTTCTGCCAAGGAGGAAACGGAGTGAGGGCAGAAGTGAGGGAGATGAGACAGACACAGCTGAAAGATCAGTGCATTAGAGTTAGAGGATTTCTCGTTTGAGCGAAAACGTGGTATGTTGGAAGCTTCCCACTGGAATGTGGCATCATCAAACAGAAATGACAGAGCCAGAGAAACTAGGAGTATGGAGTCACTGTCAGCTGATCATGCGTTCAGCCATATACGGACGTTCACCCAGAATATTTGAAAAGATCCAGGCATTTCATCTGCAGATTTATGTCTTGCATCTCGTCTAAAACGGAATGTGAAAATAGACACAGGTGAAAGTCAGTAGACGTGTAGGGGAGGCAATTAGCAGATACTTCAAAACGCTCAGCAATGATTGACACTGGTCAAAAAGAAGATGATATGAAGATGTGAAGATGAACCACACATGATGCACAAAGGTTGTGGAGAATAATAATCTAAAGAATTCAGATTGGTGATCTCGAGCGTCGGCCAGCTTTAGGAAGTTTATTTTTTGAACCAGAAGCAGACTGTGTAAAGGAAAATACAGAGAAAAACTTCCAAAACTGGCAAGAAATATGAAAAGAAACTAGTCGCAAAAGTTTTTCCAAATCAATTTTTAAAAATGTTCATGATGAGTGTGTGTGACCCTTGGAAGAAAGGCAGGAAATTATATGTGGGACACCTGGAGGATGTGACGAGGGAATTGGGTTCAGGGAGCAGTCAGAGAATTTAAAACAACATTTTACGTCGTTCCTCACAGGGGAATTCACAGAGATTCAATATAATAAACAAAATTGTAGTCGGATGGAAGTTCTTGGACTGTCTTTAACAAAACGAATAAGGCTTTTTTCAAACAGATAAGACCAAGGGTAAACAGGTCATCGGCAATTCGTAGCTGGTTTTAATAGAAGTTGTTACAGAGTGACTGGTAACACTGCTTGAAATATTCCATAACTCTATGGATTACAGGAGCGTTCCAGGGAAACTGGAGACCCTCCAATGCGGCGCCTGTCTTCAAGAACCGAATGTTTCGGTGCTACCATTATCTGAATATTGGAGCAAATTTAATCGGTAATGGTGCACCTTCATCCTGAGCGATTTAAAAACAAAACGCTGCTCCTTCCACTGATGTGTTCCACGCTGGAGGACGAACAATTTCCTGAAATTGTGAATTATTTTGAAAATTATCCGAAACATTGTACAAACGAAATCACCCAGGGAATTGTAGAAAAGCACTCTCCAGAAAATTTTATGATCATTTTTAAATCATGTGGGATATCGCATAGGTGTGTGTGAGAGAAGGTGCTGCATGTAATAGTGAGAGTGATGGAGCCTTTTATTCGGGGAAAGGTGCTGCAAAGGACATAGAGTGAGTGTGAGGGAGCAGAGAGAAAACCATGACACATATACTGGCAGAGCGGAGAAGGTTACTGATGCTTGTCCCGTATTGTTGGACATTTCTTCGTAACGCAGACACCACATTGGACTGGGTGGTGAGCACAAAACATGCTCGGTGGGTCTGGTGGTGTGCCTCCCTTTGGGAAAGAATGGCCCCCCTCTGTACTAGCCTATCCACCAGGACGTCAGTGCCCCTGTCGACAAACCGTGGTGTAATTGCCCCTTATCTCCCCTGCTCAGGATAAACTGTGCAGGCAGCTCCAAACTGAGAAAGCTCAACCGTGTGACCATTGGTTTAAAGATCGCACCAGTGCCAAGGATCACGGAATATCCAGGGACATCTGGGCGATGGTGAGTACCTCCAGTCATGATGGGTGGAAGAATCGAGCTGGTATTGAATTAGAGGGACACCATGGGGTGGGTGGATAGTTAATTAGTTGAGTTATATAAGATAGCACCAGGAAGTTAGCTTAGTCTCGTGCAGACAATCTCTCTGTCACACTCAATGAAAATGGCACTGAGACAAATTATTGTTAGATTCAGCCCAATAAGTCGAAGACTGTGCTGACTCTGCTCCCGGTTACGAAGCTGCAGAACAAATACTCATCCAAAACTCTCCAGCATCTTAACTAACACCAATATCCTGTTCACCCATCGTTACTGGATACAGTGACCCATATTGCAGGATATTATCGAATTGTTTTCATTTCACAATTTTTAAACCTACTATCAGATCCTTCTCTGAAATTCGCTCCACACTCCCCCTCTCTTTTAACCAAGCTCCTCCCTTTTTTGGTATTTCAAATGATTAATTGCCTCCCTCTGGCAGTGCGTTTCACACCACAGCACACCTTGCCATGGCACAATGGTGATATGAAGCTGTAATTGGAAGGGAGCTGCACATTCTGTCATTTCCAGCATAAGCTGCAAGTTTTCCGACGTGGGGCAATGATCTAACACAGTGTTACACAGCAATGCAGTGGTTGGTGTAGACAGCTGTGTATGCTGGGAAGGTAACTGCTCCAGATTAATAGATAACTTCACTGCTATTCACTGCAAAGCTTCGCATGCTGCACGGATATCCACTCCGTGTGTATAGAATAACTCACGTGTGTGTTCTGCACATCGACCTGTCTAGTCCAGGTTATTATATCAATGCACAGTTGGACGGATATGAAATGGATTGGTGAGCTCTGAACAGTGTTCTACCCTGGACGGATTGCTGAGCAGTAAACTAGCCTGGTCTGCGCAGTGCTTCATGATGAAATGATATCTCATCATGGCTTACACATGTCGGGATTGGATCTGTGAGTTGGATTGAGTATCCGATATCATTCCTGGTATAACTATCAGTTCTCCAGCTCGGCCTACTTCGCTGCCAAACCTCATATTTCTGCAACGTGTTGTTCATGAAGTAATTACCAAACTAAAACGTGAATATCTGTCCTTCTGTTATGGACCAGAG